>NW_028270156.1:99538540-99842914 GCF_037043375.1 Chiloscyllium plagiosum | reverse complement strand
AGAGTGAGAGAGGGACACAGAGAGTGAGAGAGGGACAGAGAGACAGAGGGAGGAACAGAGAGAGATGGACAGAGAGAGAGGGGCGCAGAGAGAGCCAGAGAAGACCAGAGAGAGAGCGAGACAGAGAGAGACACTGAGGGACAGAGAGACTGAGGGACAGAGAGAGAGAGAGAGAGAGCAAGGGAGGGACAGAGTGAGAGGGACAGAGAGAGAGGGACAGAAAGAGAGAGCGGGACCAAGAGAGAGGGCCACAGGGAGAGAGGGACCGAGAGAGAGGGACAGAGGGAGAGGGACAGAGAGAGGGATTGGGACACAGTAAGAGAGAGCGACATAGAAAGAGAGAGGAGGACAGAGAGACACAGAGAGAGAGGGGAAGAGAGACACAGAGAGAGAGAGAGGTACAGAGAGACAGAGAGAGAGAGAGACTGAGATGGATACAGATAGCGAGAGAGCGACATAGAAAGAGAGAGAGGGACAGAGGGACAGAGAGAGGGATAGAGAGACAGAGAGACAGAGAGACAGAGAGACAGAGAGAGAGTTAGGGGCAGAGAGACAGAGTGAGAGAGGGAAGAGGGACAGAGTGAGAGAGGGACAGAGAGAATGAAGGACAGAGAGAGTGAGAGAGGGACAGAGATACCGAGGGGCAGAGAGAGAGAGAGACAGAGAGAGAGAGGGGGACCGAGTGACAGAGAGAGAGAGGGACAGAGGGACAAAGAGAGAGTGGGACAGAGAGACGGACAGAGGGACACAGAGGGCTAGAGGGAAAGCGAGACAGATTGAAAGACGGACAGCGAGCCCGAGAGACAGAGATAGAGAGGGACAGAGACAGAGAGAGAGAGGGATAGAGAGACTGAGAGAGAGGGAGACTGAGAGAGAGGGAGAAAGAGAGAGAAGTACACAGAGGCTGAGAGGGAGAGAGGGGGCTCAGAGAGAGAGCGGCACAGAGAGAGAGAGGAACAGAGAGAGAAAGGGACACAGAGTGAGAGAAGGAGAGGTGCAGAGAGACAGAGAGAGAGGGACAGAGAGAGAGGGACACACAGAGAGAGGGAGACAGAGAGAGCGCGGCACAGAGAGAGAGGAACAGAGAGAGAAAGGGACACAGAGTGAGAGAAGGAGAGGTGCAGAGAGACAGAGAGAGAGTGGGACAGAGAGAGAGATAGAGGGGCAGAGAGAGAGGGGGGGCAGAGAGACAGAGAGAGAGGGATAGAGAGAGATAGAGGGACAGAGAGACAGAGGATCAGAGAGAGAAGGGAACAGAGAGACAGAGAGAGAGAGAGGGACAGAAAGAGAGAGTGGGGCAGAGAGAGAGAGAGAGGCAGAGACAGAGAGACAGAGGAACAGAGAGTGAGGGACAGAGAGAAGGACAGAGAGAGCGAGAGAGAGACTGAGAGAGAGGGCGACAGAGAGATGGAGAGAGAGAGAAGGACAGAGAAAGAGACTGAGGGACAGAGAGACTGAGGGGCAGAGAGAGAGTGTGTGTGAGGGACACACAGAGAGAGGGACAGAGAGACAGAGAGTGAGGAACAGAGAGAGAGAGGGAAAGAGAGAGAGGGACACAAATAGAGCGAGTGAAGGACAGAGAGAGAGACTGAGGGACAGAGAGCAAGGGTGGGACAGAGAGAGAGGGACAGAGAGACAGAGATACACGCAGAAAGAGAGAGGGACAGACAGGCAAAGAGAAGGACAGAAAGACAGAGAGAGGGGACACCTTGAGAGAGTGAGATAGAGAGGCTGGAGTCAGAGAGACAGAGGGACAGAGAGAGGGACAGAGAGAGGGAGGGGCGTAGAAAGAGACAGAGAGAGGGACAGAGAGAAAGAGAAGGTTAGAGCGACAGAGAGAGAGAGGGTGGGAGGGACAGAGAGAGAGCGACAGAGAGACAGAGAAAGAGGGACAGAGTCAGAGAGAAGGACACAGAGAGCGATAGAGACAGAGCGAGGGAGGGGGACAGAGAGACAGAGCGAGGGAGGTACAGAGAGAGGGGGACAGGGAGACAGAGAGAGAGAGAGAGACTGCGGGACAGAGTGAGGGACAGAGAGAGAGCGAGGGAGAGGGACGGAAAGGCAGAGAGAGAGAGGGACAGAAAGACAGAGGGAGAGTGAGCCAGAGAGACTGAGGGACAGAGAGAGGGACAGCGAGAGAGAGGATCACAGAGAGAGAGGGGGGGGACAGAGAGAGAGGGACAGAGAGAGAGAGGGACACAGCGAGAGAGTCAAAGAGACAGAGAGGGGACGGAGAGATAGAGGGACAGAGAGAGAGCGTTACACAGAGAAAGAGAGGGACAGAGAGACAGCAAGAGAAGGACAGAGACAGAGAGAAGGACACAGAGAGAGCGAGCGAGACAGAGAGAGGGGAGACAGAGAGAGAGAGAGAGAGAGAGAGAGCGAGGGAGGGCCAGAGAGACTGAGGGACACACAGAGAGAGGGACAGAGACAGAGAGAGCGAGAGAGAGAGGGACAGAGAGACTGAGAGAGAGGCACAGAGAGAGAGGAACAGAAAGAGAGAGGGACACAGAGTGAGAGAAGGAGCGGTACAGAGAGACAGAGAGAGAGGGACAGAGAGACAGAGAGAGAGGGACAGAGAGAGAGGGGACAGAGAGACAGAGAGAGAGGGGCAGAGAGAAGAGAGGGGCAGAGAGACAGAGAGAGGGAGGGACGGAGAGAGAGAGAGAGAAAGAGAGAGAAGGGAACAGAGAGAGAGAGGGGGGCAGAGAGAGAGAGGGTGGCAGAGAGGCATAGGGACAGAGAGACAGAGAGTGAGGGACAGAGACAGAGACAGAGAGAAGGACAGAGAGAGCGAGAGAGAGACAGAGAGAGGGGGCGACAGAGAGATGGAGAGAGAGAAGGACAGAGAAAGAGACTGAGGGACAGAGAGACTGAGGTGCAGAGAGAGAGAGTGTGAGAGGGACACAGAGAAAGAGAGGGACAGAGAGACAGAGAGAGAGGAACAGAGAGAGGGAAAGAGAGAGAGGGGGACACAGATAGAGCGAAGTGAAGAACAGAGAGAGAGACTGAGGGACAGAGAGAGAGCAAGGGAGGGACAGAGAGAGAGGGACAGAGAGACAGAGGGACACGCAGAGAGAGAGGGACAGACAGACAGAGAGAGGGACAGAAAGACAGAGAGAGGGGGCACAGAGAGAGAGTGAGGCAGAGAGACTGGAGTCAGAGAGACAGAGGGACAGAGAGACGGACAGAGTGAGGGAGGGGGGTAGAAAGAGACAGAGAGAGGGACAGAGAGAGAGAGAGAAGGTTAGAGAGACAGAGAGAGAGACGGAGGGAGGGACAGAGAGAGAGCGACAGAGAGACAGAGAAAGAGGGACAGAGTCAGAGAGGACACAGAGAGAGTTAGAGACAGAGAGAGAGGGGGACAGAGAGACAGAGCGAGGGAGGCACAGAGAGAGTGGGACAGGGAGACAGAGAGAGAGAGAGAGACTGAGGGAAGAGAGAGGTACAGAGAGACAGACAGAGAGAGGGACAGAAAGGCAGAGAGAGAGAGGGACAGAAAGACAGAGAGAGAGTGAGCCAGCGAGACTGAGGGACAGAGAGAGAGGGACAGAGAGAGAGAGGGACACAGAGAGAGGGACAAAGAGACAGAGAGGGGGACCGAGAGAGAGAGAGGGACAGAGAGAGAGCGGTACAGAGAGAAAGAGAGGGACAGGCAGACAGCGAGAGAGGGACAGAGACAGAGAGAAGGACACAGAGAGAGCGAGAGCGAGACAGAAAGAGGGGAGACATAGAGAGAGAGAGCGTGTGAGGGAGGGCCAGAGAGACTGAGGGACACAGAGAGAGAGGGACAGATACAGAGAGGGAGAGAGGGACAGAGAGACTGAGAGAGAGGGAGACTGAGAGAGAGGGAGAAAGAGAGAGAAGTCCACAGAGACTGAAAGAGAGAGGGGCACAGAGAGAGAGGGGCACAGAGAGAGAGGAACAGAAAGAGAGAGGGACACAGAGTGAGAGATGGAGCGGTACAGAGAGACAGAGAGTGAGGGACAGAGAGTCAGAGAGAGAGAGGGACAGAGAGAGAGAGAGAGAGGGGCAGAGAGACAGAGAGAGAGGGACAGAGAGAGGGACACACAGGATGAGGGACAGAGAGAGAGTAAGACGGACAGAGAGTCTGAGAGAGAGGAACAGAGAGAGATAGAGGGACAGAGAGACAGCGGAACAGAGAGAGAGAGGTGGATAGAGAGACAGAGGGACAGAGAGAGAGACAGAGAGAGAGAGGGACACAGAGAGAGAGAGAGGGACAGAGAGAGAGAGCGGGACAGAGAGACAGAGAGAGAGAGGGACAGTGAGAGAGAGAAGGACAGAGAGAGAGAGAGAGGCAGACAGAGAGAGCGAGAGAGTGGGCCAGAGAGACTGAGGGACACGGAGAGAGAGGGACAGGTAGACAGAGAGTGGGACAGAAAGACAGATAGAGCGGAACAAAAGGACAGAGAGAGAGAGAGACTGAGGGACAGAGAAAGAGAGGGGGGCAGACAGACAGAGAGACGGACAGAAAGACAGAGGGAGAGAGCGACAAAAAGACAGAGAGTGGTGGACAGAGACAGAGAGAGAGGTACAGGAGAGAGAGAGGGTCAGAGAGAGAGAGGGTCACAGTGAGAGAAAGAGGGACAGCGGGAGAGATAGAGAGAGAGGGGGACAGAGAGTCACAGAGAGAGAGGAACAGAGACAGAGAGACAGAGAGAGGGACAGAGAGAGAGGGACACAGAGTGAGAGAAGGAGCGGGACAGAGTCACAGAGAGGGGGGGGGCAGACAGACAGAGAGAGAGAGCAACAGAGAGAAAGAGAAGGGGAGACGAGAGAGAGGGCGACAGAGAGATGGAGAGAGAGAGAGCGAGGGAGGGACAGAGTGAGAAGGACAGAGAGACAGAGGGACCGAGAGAGAGAGGGACAGAGAGAGAGAGAGACTGAGGGATAGAGAGACTGAGGGACATAGAGAGAGCGAGGTGGGGATAGAGAGAGAGTGAGAGAGGGACACAGAGAGTGAGAGAGGGACAGAAAGAGACAGAGGGCGACAGGGAGAGAGGGGCGCAGAGAGAGAGCGAGAGAAGGACAGAGAGAGCGCGAGACAGAGAGAGACACTGAGGGACAGAGAAACTGAGGGAGAGAGAGAGAGCGAGCGGGACCAAGAGAGAGGGCCACAGGGAGAGAGTGACAGAGAGAGAGGGACAGAGGGAGAGGGACAGAGACAGCGATTGGGACACAGTGAGAGAGAGCGACATAGAACAAGAGCGAAGAACAGAGAGACACAGAGAGAGGGTGAAGAGAGACACACGCAGAGAGACAGGTAATGAGAGACATAGAGAGAGAGATAGACACAGTGAGAGAGAGAGCGACATAGAAAGAGAGAGAGGGACAGAGGGACAGAGAGAGGGACAGAGAGACAGAGGGACAGAGAGACAGAGAGAGAGGGGCAGAGAGACAGAGTGAGAGAGGGACAGAGGGACACAGTGAGAGAGGGACAGAGAGACAGAGGGACAGAGAGAGAGAGAGAGAGGGACAGAGAGTGAGAGAAGGAGCGGGACAGAGTCACAGAGAGGGAGGGACAGACAGAGAGAGAGAGAGCAAAGAGAGAGAGAGAGGGAGGGAGACGAGCGAGAGGGCGACAGAGAGAGATGGAGAGAGAGAGAGCGAGGGAGGGACAGAGTGAGAGGGACAGAGAGACAGAGGGACAGAGAGAGAGACTGAGGGATAGAGAGACTGTGGGACATAGAGAGAGCGAGGGAGGGATAGAGTGAGAGAGGCACACAGAGAGTGAGAGAGGGACAGAGACACAGAGAGAGAGGAACAGAGAGAGAGGGAGAGAGAGAGAGGGGCGCAGAGAGAGCGAGAGAAGGACAGAGAGAGAGCAAGACAGAGAGAGACACTGAGAGACAGACAGACTGAGGGACAGTGAGAGAGAGAGCAAGGGAGAGACAGAGAGAGAGGGACAGAGAGAGAGGGACAGAGAGAGAGAGCGCGACCAAGAGAGAGGGCCACAGGGAGAGAGTGACAGAGTGAGAGAGGGACAGAGGGAGAGGGACAGAGAGAGCGATTGGGATACAGTGAGAGAGAGCGACATAGAAAGAGAGAGAGGGACAGAGAGGCACAGAGAGAGGGGGGACGAGAGACACACGCAGACAGAGAGGTAATGAGAGACAGAGAGAGAGAAAGAGATGGACACAGTTAGAGAGAGAGAGCGACATAGAAAGAGAGAGAGGGACAGAGAGAGGGACAGAGAGACAGAGGGACAGAGAGACAGAGAGAGAGTGGGACAGAGAGAGAGAGAGGGGGACCGAGTGGCACAGAGAGAGAGAGGGACAGAGGGGCAAAGAGAGAAAGGGACAGAGAGAGGGACAGAGGGACACAGAGGGCGAGAGGGAAAGAGAGACAGATTGAAAGAGGGACAGCGAGCCCGCGGGACAGAGAGAGAGAGGGACAGAAATAGAGAGAGAGACTGAGAGACTGGGAGAAAGAGAGAGAAGTACACAGAGACTGAAAGGGAGAGTGGGACACATAGAATGAGGGACACAGAGAGAGAGGGACAGAAAGTCAGAAAGAGAGGAACAGAGAGAGATAGAGGGACAGAGAGACAGAGGAACAGAGAGAGGGAGAGGTGGATATAGAGAAAGAGGGACAGAGAGAGAGGGACACTGAGAGAGAGAGGGAAACAGAGAGAGAGGGACAGAGAGAGAGAGACAGAGAGAGAAGGGGACAGAGAGACAGAGAAAGAGAGGGCAGAGTGAGAGAGGGGCAGAGAGAGAGAGGGGGCAGAGAGACAGAGGGACAGAGAGAGAGAGGGACGGCAAGGCAGAGAGAGAGGGACAGAAAGACAGAGAGAGATTGAGCCAGAGAGACTGAGGGACAGAGAGAGAGAGGATCACAGAGAGAGAGAGGGCGACAGAGAGATGGAGAGAGAGAGAGCGAGGGAGGGACAGAGTGAGAGGGACAGAGAGAGAGCGAGACAGAGAGAGAGGGGGACAGAGAGAGAGACTGAGGGATAGAGAGACTGAGGGACATAGAGATAGCGAGGGGGGATAGAGAGAGAGTGAGAGAGGGACACAGAGAGTGAGAGAGAGACAGAAAGAGACAGAGAGAGGAACAGAGAGAGGGGGACAGAGAGAGAGGGGCGCAGAGAGAGAGCGATACAGAGAGAGACACTGAGGGACAGAGAAACCGAGGGAGAGAGAGAGAGAGAGCGGGACCAAGAGAGAGGGCCACAGGGAGAGAGTGACAGAGAGAGAGGGGGACAGAGGGAGAGGGACAGAGAGAGCGATTGGGACAGAGACACAGAGAGAGGGTGAAGAGAGACACACGCAGAGAGACAGGTAATGAGAGACAGAGAGAGAGAGATAGACACGGTGAGAGAGAGAGCAACATAGACAGAGAGAGAGGGACAGAGGGACAGAGAGAGGGACAGAGAGACAGAGGGACAGAGAGACAGAGAGAGAGGGGGGCAGAGAGACAGAGTGAGAGAGGGACAGAGGGACAGAGAGAGAGGGGACAGAGAGACAGAGAAAGCGATGGACACAGAGAGAGAGAGGGGCAGAGACAGAGAGGGGGGCAGAGAGACAGAGAGAGAGGGGGCCAGAGAGAGTGGGACACATAGGTTGAGGGACACAGAGAGAGAGGGACAGAAAGTCAGAAAGAGAGGAACAGGGAGAGATAGAGGGAAAGAGAGAGACAGAGGAACACAGAGAGGGAGAGGTGGATATAGAGAAAGAGGGACAGAGAGAGAGAGGGACAGAGAGAGAGAGAGGGACACAGAGAGAGAGAGGGACAGAGAGAGAAGACAGATAGAGAAGGGGACAGAGAGACAGAGAAAGAGAGGGGCAGAGAGAGAGAGGGGCAGAGAGAGAGAGAGGGGGCAGAGAGACAGAGGGACAGAGAGACAGAGTGAGGAACAGAGACAGAGACAAAGAGAAAGACAGAGAGAGCGGGAGAGACAGATAGAGGGGGCGACAGAGAGATGGAGAGAGAGAGAGAAGGACAGAGAAAGAGACTGAGGGACAGAGAGACTGAGGAGCAGAGAGAGAGTGAGAGAGGGGCAGAGAGAGAGGGGGACAGAGAGACAGAGAGAGAGGAACAGAGAGAGAGGGACAGAGAGAGAGTGAGAGGGACACAGATTGAGCGAGAGAAGGACAGAGAGAGAGACTGAGGGACAGAGAGACTGAGGGACAGAGAGAGAGCAAGGGAGGGACAGAGAGAGAGGGACAGAGAGACAGCGGGACACGCAGAGAGAGGGACGGCAAGGCAGAGAGAGAGAGGGACAGAAAGACAGAGAGAGATTGAGCCAGAGAGACTGAGGGACAGAGAGAGAGAGAGAGAGAGAGAGAGAGAGAGAGAGAGAGAGAGAGAGAGAGAGAGAGAGAGAGGATCACAGGGAGAGAGAGGGCGACAGAGAGAGAGGGACGGAGAGAAAGAGAGGGACAGAGAGACAGCGACAGAGTGTCAGAGACAGAGAGAAGGACACACAGAGAGCGAGAGAGACCGAGACAGAGAGGGGGGAGACAGAGAGAGAGAGACAGAGCGGGGGACCGAGGGACAGAGAGAGTGGGCCAGGGAGACTGAGGGACACAGACAGAGAGGGACAGATAGATATAGAGTGGGACAGAAACACAAAGAGAGCGGAACAAAAGGACAGAGAGAGAGACTGAGGGACAGAGAGAGAGAGAGAGAGAGACAGACAGACAGAGAGACGCACAGAAAGACAGAGACAGAGAGCGACAGAAAGACAGAGAGAGGTGGACAAAGAGAGAGAGAGAGAGAGGGACAGGAGAGAGAGAGAAGGATGGAGAGACAGACAGAGAGAGAGGGAGGGAGGGAGCGAGAGGGACAGAGAGAGAGGGTCACAGAGAGAGAGAGGGTCACAGAGAGAGGGAGGGTCAGAGAGAGAGAGGGACACAGAGAGAGGGAGGGTCAGAGAGAGAGAGGGACACAGAGAGAGGGACAGAGAGAGGGAGACAGAGAGGGAAAGGCACACAGAGAGAGAAACAGAGAAACAGGGACAGAGAGAGAGAGAGGAACAGAGAGAGAGGGGCACAGTGAGAGAAAGAGGGACAGAGAGAGAGATAGAGAGAGAGGGGGACAGAGAGTCCCAGAGAGAGGAACAGAGACAGAGAGACAGAGAGAGGGACAGAGAGAGAGACACACAGAGTGAGAGAAGGAGCGGGACAGAGACACAGAGAGAGAGGGACAGACAGACAGAGAGAGAGAGAGACAACACAGCGAGAGAGAAGGCGACAGAGAGAGGGCGACAGAGAGACAGAGAGATGGAGGGACAGAGTGAGAGAGGGACACAGAGAGATAGGGACAGAGAGACAGAGTGAGAGAGGGACAGAGAGAGAGAGAGAGACAGAGAGAGAGAGCGAGACAGGGACAGAGAGACAGAGAAAGAGGGGCAGTGAGAGAGGGTCACAGAGGGAGAGCGAGAGAAGGACAGGGAGAGAGAGAGAGGGAGGGACAGAAAGACAGAGAGAGAGGTACAGAGACAGAGAGACACCGGGATTGAGGGACAGAGAGAGAGAGAGAGCGAGACACTGAGCGACAGAGAGACACCGTGAGAGAGGGATAGAAAGAGAAGCGGGCACAGAGAGGGTGAGGGACAGAGAGAGAGGGACACAGAGAGAGAGGAACACAATGTGAGAGGGAAAGAGGGAGAGAGGGACAGAGAGAGAGTGACTGAGTGTGAGAGGGACAGAGAGAGAGGGACAGAGTGAGAGACAGGGACACAGAGACAGAGAGAGGGACAGAGAGAGTGGGACAGAGAGAGGGACAGAGAGAAAGCGGAACAAAGAGAGAGGGAGACAGCGAGAGAGGGACAGAGAGAGAGGGGGGTACAGAGTGAGCGGAACAGAAAGACTGAGAGAGAGAGAGACTGAGGGACGGAGGGGGACAGACAGAGAGAGAGAGAGACAGAAAGACAGAGTGAGAGGTACAGTAAGACAGAGAGGGAGAAGGATAGAGAGACAGAGAGAGGGAGAGAGGGAGAGAGAGAGAGACAGAGAGAGAGGGTCACAGAGAGAGTCAGAGGGGCAGAGAGAGAGGGACAGAGATATAGGGGCAGAGAGAGAGAGGGACAGAGAGAGGGAGGGACAGAGAGACAGAGAGAGGGACAGAGAGAGACACACACAGTGAGAGAGAGGGGGACTTAGAAAGAGAGTGTGGGACAAAGAAAGAGAGAGAGGGACAGAGAGACAGAGAGAGAGAGTAGGACAGGGAAAGAGAGAGAGGGACAGAGAGAGGGATAGAGATACAGGGACAGAGAGAAAGGGGATAGAGAGAGACAGAGAGACAGAGAGAGGATACAGAGAGAGAGGGACAGAGAGAGAGTGACACAATGAGAGAGACACAGTGAGAGAGGGGGGGACATAGAAAGAGAGAGTGGGATATAGAAAGAGAGAGAGGCACAGAGAGACAGAGAGAGAGAGAGAGAGATGGACAGTGAGACACATAGAGAGAGGAACAGAGACAGAGGGACAGAGAGAGAGAGTCTGAGGGACAGAGAGAGAGAGCAAGGGAGGGGCAGAGAGAGTGGGACAGAGAGATAGAGAGACAGAGAGAGAGAGAGAGGTACACACAGACAGAGAAAGGGACAGAAAGATAGAGAGAGAGGGGGCACGCACAGAGAGAGACAGAGAGACAGATAGACTGAGGTACAGAGAGAGGGACAGAGAGTGAGAGAGGGGAGGACAAAGAGACAGAGAGAGAGGGACAGAGAGAGAGAGAAGTTTCGAGAGACAGAGAGAGGGATGGAGGGACAGAGAGAGGGATAGAGAGACAGAGAAAGAGGGACAGAGAGAAGGACACAGAGAGAGAGAAAGACAGAGAGAGAAGTGGCAGAGAGAGAGAGAGCGAGGGAGGGACAGAGAGAGAGGGACAGAGATATAGAGAGAGGGACAGAAAGACAGAGAGAGAGGGACAGAAAGACAGAGAGAGAGAGTCAGAGAGAGACTGAGGGACAGAGAGAGAGCGACAGAGAGAGAGAGGATCACAGAGATAAGGTGAACAGAGATAGAGTGACAGAGGGAGAGAAGGGGACACAGAGAGAGGGGGACAGAGAGAAAGAGAGGGACAGAGAGACAGGGAGAGAGGAATAGAGACAGAGAGAAGGACACAGAGAGAGAGAGAGAGACAGAGTGGGACAGAGAGAGGGTCGGGTGAGGGAGGGACAGAGAGAGTGGGCCAGAGAGACAGAGAGGCAGAGGGAGGGAGAAGGGACAGACAGAGAGAGAGTAGAACAGAAAGACAGAGTGAGCGGAACAGAAAGACTGAGAGAGAGAGAGACTGAGGGACGGAGGGGGACAGACAGAGAGAGAGAGAGAGACAGAAAGACAGAGTGAGAGGGACAGTAAGACAGAGAGGGAGAAGGATAGAGAGACAGAGAGAGGGAGAGAGGGAGAGAGAGAGACAGAGAGAGAGGGTCACAGAGAGAGTCAGAGGGGCAGAGAGAGAGGGACAGAGATATAGGGGCAGAGAGAGAGGGACAGAGAGAGACACACACAGTGAGAGAGAGGGGGGCTTAGAAAGAGAGTGTGGGACAAAGAAAGAGAGAGAGGG
Organism: Chiloscyllium plagiosum; assembly: GCF_037043375.1. Classification (NCBI taxonomy): domain Eukaryota; kingdom Metazoa; phylum Chordata; class Chondrichthyes; order Orectolobiformes; family Hemiscylliidae; genus Chiloscyllium; species Chiloscyllium plagiosum. The sequence goes on along the minus strand of NW_028270156.1, from coordinate 99,831,379 downwards.
ACAGAGAGACACAGAAAGAGAGAGGGACAGAGAGACACATAGAGAGAGAGGGACCGGAAGAGAGGGACAGAGACAGAGAAAGAGAGGGAGAGTGAGACAGAGGGACAGAGAGACACTGAGAGGGACAGAGAGACAGAGTGAGAGAGAACCAGAGAGACAGAGGGACAGAGACACAGAGAGAGGAACAGAGAGAGAGAGGGACACAGAGGGAGAGACAGAGAGAGAGACATAGAAAGAGAGAGTGTCATCGAAAGAGAGAGACAGGGACAAAGAGACATAGAGAGAGAGAGGGACAGAGAGAGAGGACACAGAGAGAGTGAGGGACACAGAGAGAGGGACAGAGAGAGGGGGGACAGAGAGAGGGACCAAGAGAGAGAGAGGGGCACAGAAAGACAGTGAGAGAGTGACTGAGGGACAGAGAGAGGGACAGAAAGAGAGGATCACAGAGAGAAGTGGAACAGAGAGAGAGAGTGACAGAGGGAGAGAAGGGGACATATAGAGAGAGAGGGGACAGAGAGAGGGACAGAGAGAGGGCGAGAGAGGGATAGAGACAGAGAGAAGGACACACACAGAGAGACAGAGGGCGGCAGAGAGAGAGGGATCGGGTGAGTGAGGGACAGAGAGAGAGGGACACAATGAGAGGGACACAGTGAGAGAGAGGGGGACATAGAAAGAGAGAGTGGGATATAGAAAGAGAGAGAGGGACAGAGAGACACACAGAGAGAGATGGACAGAGAGACACATAGAGAGGGGTACAGAGACAGAGGGACAGAGAGAGAGAGTCTGAGGGACAGAGAGAGAGAGCAAGGGAGGGGCAGAGAGAGTGGGACAGAGAGATAGAGGGACAGAGAGAGAGAGAGAGGTACACACAGACAGAGAAAGGGACAGAAAGATAGCGAGAGAGGGGGCACGGACAGAGAGACAGAGAGACAGAGAGACTGGGGGACAGAGAGACTGAGGTACAGAGAGAGGGACAGAGAGAGAGGGGGGGCGGACAAATCGACACACAGAGAGAGAGAAGCTTCGAGAGATAGAGAGAGAGTGATGGAGGGACAGAGAGAGAGAGGGATAGAGAGACAGAGAAAGAGGGACAGAGAGAAGGACAGAGAGAGAGAGAGAAAGACAGAGAGAGAGGGGGCAGAGAGAGAGAGCGAGGGAAGGACAGAGAGAGAGGGACAGAGATATAGAGAGAGGGACAGAAAGACAGAGAGAGAGAGGGACAGAAAGACAGAGTGAGAGTCAGATAGAGACTAAGGGACAGAGAGAGGGACAGAGAGAGAGGATCACAGAGAGAAAGGGAACAGAGAGAGAGTGACAGAGGGAGAGAAAGGGACAGAGGGGGGGGGCAGAGAGAGGGGGACAGAGAGAGCGGGACAGAGAGAAAGAGAGGGACAGAGAGATAGTGAGGCAGGGATAGAGACAGAGAGAAGGACAGAGAGAGAGAGAGAGACAGAGTGGGACAGAGAGAGAGGGATCGGGTGAAGGAGGGACAGAGAGAGTGGGCCAGAGAGACAGAGGGACAGAGGGAGGGAGAATGGACAGACAGAGAGAGAGCAGAACAGAAAGACAGAGTGAGCGGAACAGAAAGACTGAGAAGAGAGAGACTGAGGGATGGAGGGGGACAGAGAGAGAGAGAGACAGAAAGACAGAGAGAGAGGGACAGTAAGACAGAGAGAGAAGGATAGAGAGACAGCGAGAGGGAGGGAGAGAGAGAGAGACAGAGAGAGAGGGTCACAGAGAGAGTCAGAGGGACAGAGATAGAGGGACAGAGAGAGAGAGGGACAGAGAGAGAGGGGGACAGAGAAACAGAGAGAGGGACAGAGAGAGACACACAGTGAGAGAGAGGGGGACATAGAAAGAGAGTGTGGGACAGAGAAAGAGAGAGAGAGGGACAGAATGACACAGAAAGAGAGAGGGACAGAGAGACACATAGAGAGAGAGGGACCGGAAGAGAGGGACAGAGACAGAGAGAGAGAGGGACAGTGAGACAGAGGGACAGAGAGACACAGAGAGGGACAGAGAGACAGAGTGAGAGAGAACCGGAGAGACAGAGGGACAGGGACACAGAGAGAGGAACAGAGAGAGAGAGGGACACAGAGGGAGAGACAGAGAGACAGAGAGAGGGACAGAGAAAGAGAGAGAGTGTCATAGAAAGAGAGAGACAGGGACAGAGAGAGACACAGAGAGAGAGAGGGACAGAGAGAGAGGACAAAGAGAGAGTGAGTGACACAAAGAGAGGGACATAGAGAGGGGGGGACAGAGAGAGGGACCGAGAGAGAGAGAGAGGGACAGAAAGACAGTGAGAGAGAGGCAGATGGACAGAGAGAGGGACAGAAAGAGAGGTTCACAGAGAGAAGTGGGACAGAGAGAGACAGTGACAGAGGGAGAGAAGAGGACAAATAGAGAGAGAGGGGGACAGAGAGAGAGGGACAGAGAGACAGCGAGAGAGGGATAGAGACAGAGAGAAGGACACAGAGAGGGACAGAGGGCGACAGAGAGAGAGGGATCGGGTGAGGGAGGGACAGAGAGAGTGGGCCAGAGAGACAGAGGGACACACAGAGATAGAAGCGACAGACAGACAGAGAGTGGAACAGAAAGACTGAGAGAGAGAGAGAGAGAGACTGAGGGACGGAGGGGGACAGACAGAGAGGGAGACAGAAAGACAGAGAGTGAGGGACAGAAAGACTGGGAGAGAGGTGGACAAAGAGGCAGAGAGAGGGACAGAAGAAAGAGAGAAGGATAGAGAGACAGAGAGGGGGAGGGTGGGAGAGAGAAAGGGGGACAGAGAGAGGGTCACAGAGAGAGTCTGAAGGACAATGAGAGAGGGACAAAGAGAGGGACATAGTGAGAGAGAGGGGGACACAGAAAGAGAGTGTGGGACAAAGAAAGAGAGAGGGACAAGAGACAGAGGGAGAGTGGGGGACAGAGAAAGAGAGAGAGGGACAGAGGGGCACAGAAAGAGCGAGGGAAAGAGAGACACATTGAGAGAGAGGACAGAGTGAGAGGGACAGAGACAGAGAGAGAGGAACAGAGAGACAGAGGGACAGAGAGACACAGAGAGGGATAGAGTGACAGAGTGAGAGAGGAACAGAGAAACAGAGGGACAGAGACACAGAGAGAGGAACAGAGAGAGAGAGGGACACAGACTGAGAGTCAGAGAGACAGAGAGAGGGACATAGAAAGAGAGAGAGGGTCATAGAAAGAGAGAGACAGTGACAGAGAGACACAGAGAGAGAGAGGGTCAGAGAGACACATAGAGAGAGAGGGACAGAGAGAGAGAGCGAGGAAGAGAGAGAGACGGACACAGAGAGAGGGACACAGAGAGAGAGAGAGAAATAGAGGAAGAGGGACAGAGAGAGAGAGGGACAGACAGAGAGAGGGACACAGGGAGAAAGAGACAGAGAGAGGGGAACAGAGAGAGAGAGAGAGAGAGAGAGAGAGGGACAGAAAGAGAGGGACAGAGAGAGAGGGACCCAGTGAGAGAAAGCGGGACAGAGAGAGATAGTGACAGAGATAGAGGAGGGAAAGAGAGACACACACAGAGAGGAACAGAGAGAGAGGGACAGAAAGAGGGACAGAGAGGGGGGCATAGGAAGAGTGAGAGGGACATAGAAAGAGAGAGAGAGGGACAGAGAGACTCACAGAGAGAGAGAGGGACAGAGAGACAGAGAGAGAGGCACAGAGGGACCGAGGGACAGCGAGAGAGAGGGACAGAGAGACTGAGAGAGTGAGGGGGATGGAGAGACTGAGAGAGAGGGGGGACAGAGAGACAGAGGGACTGAGAGAGACAGGAATAGAGGCAGAGAGAGTGAGAGGGTCAGAGACCCAGGGAGAGAGAGACACACAGAGAGGGACAGAGAGACAGAGTGAGAGAGGAACAGAGAGACAGAGGGACAGAGACACAGAGAGAGGAACACAGAGAGAGAGGGACACAGTTTGAGAGACAGAGAGGCAGAGAGAGGGACATAGAAAGTGAGAGAGGCACATAGAAAGAGAGAGAGGGACAGAGAGACACAGAGAGAGAGAGGGACAGAGAGACACATAGAGAGAGACAGGGAGAGGGAGAGGGAAACAGAGAGAGGGACAGAGAGAGAGGGGACAGAGAGAGAGGGGGACAGAGAGAAAGAAATTGAGAGGGAGTGACAGAGAGAGAGAGACACAGAGAGAGAGAGAGAGAGGGGACAGAGAGAGAGGGACAGGGAGAGAGGGACAAAGTGAGAGAGAGAGAGATAGTGAGAGAGAGAGAGAGGCGGGACAGAGAGACACATAGAGAGAGAGGGACAGAGACCGAGAGACAGAGGGACAGAGAGACACATAGAGGGACAGAGAGACAGAGTGAGAGAGGAACAGAGAGACAGAGGGACAGAGACACAGAGAGAGGAACATAGAGAGGGACACAGAGTGAGAGAGAGAGAGAGAGACAGAGAGAGGGACATAGAAAGTGAGGGAGGCACATAGAAAGAGAGGGACAGAGAGACACATAGAGAGAGAGGGACAGGGAGAGAGAGGGACAGAGAGAGACGGGACAGAGAGAGAGGGACAGAGAGAAAGAAACAGAGAGAGAGGGACAGCGAGAGACAGAGAGAGAGAGGGGGGGATAGAGAGAGAGGGACAGAGAGAGAGGGACACCGTGAGAGAGAGAGATGGACCGTGAGAGAGAGAGAGACGGGAAAGAGAGACACAGAGAGAGAGGAACAGAGAGAGAGAGACAGAGAGACAGAGAGAGGGACAGAGAGTGGGGGACGTAGAAAGAGAGAGAGGGACAGAGACAGAGAGAAAGGGACAGAGAGACACACACAGAGAGGGACAGAGAGATAGAGTGAGAGGAACAGAGAGACAGAAGGACAGAGATACAGAGAGAGAGAGACAGACAGACAGAGAGAGAGAGGGACACAGAGACCGAGGGACAGCGAGAGAGAGGGACAGAGAGACAGAGGGACTGAGAGAGTGAAGGGGACAGAGAGACTGAGAGTGAGACGGGGGACAGTGTGCCAGAGGGACATAGAGAGAGGGACAGAGACAGAGAGAGGGAGAGGGACAGAGAGACAGGGTGAGAGAGCGACAGCGCGAAAGTGAGGGACACAGAGAGAGGAAGAGAGAGCGAGGGACAGAGAGAGTGAAGGACACAGAGAGCGCGAGCGAGGGACAGAGAGACAGAGAGACAGAGAGAGAATGACAGAGACAGAGAGAATGACAGATAGAGAGAGAGAGAGACAGAGAACGAGAGACTGAGGGACAGAGAGAGAGAGAGAGCCAGAGAGACTGAGGCGCAGAGAGACTGAGGGACAGAGAGATGGACAGAGAGAGAGGGGGGCAAAGAGACAGAGAGTGAGGGACAGAGAGAGAGAAGGATAGAGAGACAGAGAGAGGGAGGGAGGGAGTGTCAGAGAGAGAGAGATACACAGAGAGGAAGAGAGTAACAGAGAGAGAGACAACGGGACAGCGACAGAGAGAGCGTTACAGAGAGAGCGAGAGACAGAGAGGGTCACAGAGAGAGAGAGGGGGACACAGAGAGAGGGACAGAGAGAGAGAGGATCGCAGAGAGTGAGGGTCGAGAGAGAGTGAGTGACACAGAGAGAGTCAGGGACAGAGAGATAGTGGGACAGGGAGATTGAGGGACACATAGAGAATGAAGGACACAGAGAGAGCGGGACAGAGAGAGTGAGGGACACATAGAGAGAGGGACACGGAGAGAGTGAGGGACAGAGAGAGAGTGACAGAGAGAGAGTGAGGGACACACAGAGAGAGGGAGGGACAGACTGAGAGAGACACAGAGTGAGGGACACAGAGAGAGTGAGGGACAGAGAGAGAAAGGGACACAGACAGATAGGGACACAGAGAGGGAGATGGACACAGAGAGACTGAGGGACACAGAGAGAGAGAGGGACGCAGAGAGAGTGATGGACAAAGAGAGAGGGACACGGAGAGTGAGGGACAGAGAGAGAAGGACAGAGAGAGTGAGGTACACAGAGAGAGAGGGACAGAGAGAGGGACAGAGAGAGGGACAGAGAGACAGAGGAACAAAGAGAGAGGGGTTAGAGAGAGAAAGAGAGAGAGGGACAGAGAGAGAGGGAGAGGGACACAGAGAGACAGAGGGACAGAGAGAGAGGGACAAAGAGAGTGACGGACAGACAGTGAGAGAGAGGGACAGAGAGGGATCGAGGGAGGGACACTGAGAGAGGGACAGAGAGAGGGACAGAGAGTCAGAGGGACAGAGACACAGAGAGAGGAACAGAGAGAGAGAGGGACACAGAGGGAGAGACAGAGAGAGAGACATAGAAAGAGAGAGTGTCATCGAAAGAGAGAGACAGGGACAAAGAGACATAGAGAGAGAGAGGGACAGAGAGAGAGGACACAGAGAGAGTGAGGGACACAGAGAGAGGGACAGAGAGAGGGGGGACAGAGAGAGGGACCAAGAGAGAGAGAGGGGCACAGAAAGACAGTGAGAGAGTGACTGAGGGACAGAGAGAGGGACAGAAAGAGAGGATCACAGAGAGAAGTGGAACAGAGAGAGAGAGTGACAGAGGGAGAGAAGGGGACATATAGAGAGAGAGGGGACAGAGAGAGGGACAGAGAGAGGGCGAGAGAGGGATAGAGACAGAGAGAAGGACACACACAGAGAGACAGAGGGCGGCAGAGAGAGAGGGATCGGGTGAGTGAGGGACAGAGAGAGAGGGACACAATGAGAGGGACACAGTGAGAGAGAGGGGGACATAGAAAGAGAGAGTGGGATATAGAAAGAGAGAGAGGGACAGAGAGACACACAGAGAGAGATGGACAGAGAGACACATAGAGAGGGGTACAGAGACAGAGGGACAGAGAGAGAGAGTCTGAGGGACAGAGAGAGAGAGCAAGGGAGGGGCAGAGAGAGTGGGACAGAGAGATAGAGGGACAGAGAGAGAGAGAGAGGTACACACAGACAGAGAAAGGGACAGAAAGATAGCGAGAGAGGGGGCACGGACAGAGAGACAGAGAGACAGAGAGACTGGGGGACAGAGAGACTGAGGTACAGAGAGAGGGACAGAGAGAGAGGGGGGGCGGACAAATCGACACACAGAGAGAGAGAAGCTTCGAGAGATAGAGAGAGAGTGATGGAGGGACAGAGAGAGAGAGGGATAGAGAGACAGAGAAAGAGGGACAGAGAGAAGGACAGAGAGAGAGAGAGAAAGACAGAGAGAGAGGGGGCAGAGAGAGAGAGCGAGGGAAGGACAGAGAGAGAGGGACAGAGATATAGAGAGAGGGACAGAAAGACAGAGAGAGAGAGGGACAGAAAGACAGAGTGAGAGTCAGATAGAGACTAAGGGACAGAGAGAGGGACAGAGAGAGAGGATCACAGAGAGAAAGGGAACAGAGAGAGAGTGACAGAGGGAGAGAAAGGGACAGAGGGGGGGGGCAGAGAGAGGGGGACAGAGAGAGCGGGACAGAGAGAAAGAGAGGGACAGAGAGATAGTGAGGCAGGGATAGAGACAGAGAGAAGGACAGAGAGAGAGAGAGAGACAGAGTGGGACAGAGAGAGAGGGATCGGGTGAAGGAGGGACAGAGAGAGTGGGCCAGAGAGACAGAGGGACAGAGGGAGGGAGAATGGACAGACAGAGAGAGAGCAGAACAGAAAGACAGAGTGAGCGGAACAGAAAGACTGAGAAGAGAGAGACTGAGGGATGGAGGGGGACAGAGAGAGAGAGAGACAGAAAGACAGAGAGAGAGGGACAGTAAGACAGAGAGAGAAGGATAGAGAGACAGCGAGAGGGAGGGAGAGAGAGAGAGACAGAGAGAGAGGGTCACAGAGAGAGTCAGAGGGACAGAGATAGAGGGACAGAGAGAGAGAGGGACAGAGAGAGAGGGGGACAGAGAAACAGAGAGAGGGACAGAGAGAGACACACAGTGAGAGAGAGGGGGACATAGAAAGAGAGTGTGGGACAGAGAAAGAGAGAGAGAGGGACAGAATGACACAGAAAGAGAGAGGGACAGAGAGACACATAGAGAGAGAGGGACCGGAAGAGAGGGACAGAGACAGAGAGAGAGAGGGACAGTGAGACAGAGGGACAGAGAGACACAGAGAGGGACAGAGAGACAGAGTGAGAGAGAACCGGAGAGACAGAGGGACAGGGACACAGAGAGAGGAACAGAGAGAGAGAGGGACACAGAGGGAGAGACAGAGAGACAGAGAGAGGGACAGAGAAAGAGAGAGAGTGTCATAGAAAGAGAGAGACAGGGACAGAGAGAGACACAGAGAGAGAGAGGGACAGAGAGAGAGGACAAAGAGAGAGTGAGTGACACAAAGAGAGGGACATAGAGAGGGGGGGACAGAGAGAGGGACCGAGAGAGAGAGAGAGGGACAGAAAGACAGTGAGAGAGAGGCAGATGGACAGAGAGAGGGACAGAAAGAGAGGTTCACAGAGAGAAGTGGGACAGAGAGAGACAGTGACAGAGGGAGAGAAGAGGACAAATAGAGAGAGAGGGGGACAGAGAGAGAGGGACAGAGAGACAGCGAGAGAGGGATAGAGACAGAGAGAAGGACACAGAGAGGGACAGAGGGCGACAGAGAGAGAGGGATCGGGTGAGGGAGGGACAGAGAGAGTGGGCCAGAGAGACAGAGGGACACACAGAGATAGAAGCGACAGACAGACAGAGAGTGGAACAGAAAGACTGAGAGAGAGAGAGAGAGAGACTGAGGGACGGAGGGGGACAGACAGAGAGGGAGACAGAAAGACAGAGAGTGAGGGACAGAAAGACTGGGAGAGAGGTGGACAAAGAGGCAGAGAGAGGGACAGAAGAAAGAGAGAAGGATAGAGAGACAGAGAGGGGGAGGGTGGGAGAGAGAAAGGGGGACAGAGAGAGGGTCACAGAGAGAGTCTGAAGGACAATGAGAGAGGGACAAAGAGAGGGACATAGTGAGAGAGAGGGGGACACAGAAAGAGAGTGTGGGACAAAGAAAGAGAGAGGGACAAGAGACAGAGGGAGAGTGGGGGACAGAGAAAGAGAGAGAGGGACAGAGGGGCACAGAAAGAGCGAGGGAAAGAGAGACACATTGAGAGAGAGGACAGAGTGAGAGGGACAGAGACAGAGAGAGAGGAACAGAGAGACAGAGGGACAGAGAGACACAGAGAGGGATAGAGTGACAGAGTGAGAGAGGAACAGAGAAACAGAGGGACAGAGACACAGAGAGAGGAACAGAGAGAGAGAGGGACACAGACTGAGAGTCAGAGAGACAGAGAGAGGGACATAGAAAGAGAGAGAGGGTCATAGAAAGAGAGAGACAGTGACAGAGAGACACAGAGAGAGAGAGGGTCAGAGAGACACATAGAGAGAGAGGGACAGAGAGAGAGAGCGAGGAAGAGAGAGAGACGGACACAGAGAGAGGGACACAGAGAGAGAGAGAGAAATAGAGGAAGAGGGACAGAGAGAGAGAGGGACAGACAGAGAGAGGGACACAGGGAGAAAGAGACAGAGAGAGGGGAACAGAGAGAGAGAGAGAGAGAGAGAGAGGGACAGAAAGAGAGGGACAGAGAGAGAGGGACCCAGTGAGAGAAAGCGGGACAGAGAGAGATAGTGACAGAGATAGAGGAGGGAAAGAGAGACACACACAGAGAGGAACAGAGAGAGAGGGACAGAAAGAGGGACAGAGAGGGGGGCATAGGAAGAGTGAGAGGGACATAGAAAGAGAGAGAGAGGGACAGAGAGACTCACAGAGAGAGAGAGGGACAGAGAGACAGAGAGAGAGGCACAGAGGGACCGAGGGACAGCGAGAGAGAGGGACAGAGAGACTGAGAGAGTGAGGGGGATGGAGAGACTGAGAGAGAGGGGGGACAGAGAGACAGAGGGACTGAGAGAGACAGGAATAGAGGCAGAGAGAGTGAGAGGGTCAGAGACCCAGGGAGAGAGAGACACACAGAGAGGGACAGAGAGACAGAGTGAGAGAGGAACAGAGAGACAGAGGGACAGAGACACAGAGAGAGGAACACAGAGAGAGAGGGACACAGTTTGAGAGACAGAGAGGCAGAGAGAGGGACATAGAAAGTGAGAGAGGCACATAGAAAGAGAGAGAGGGACAGAGAGACACAGAGAGAGAGAGGGACAGAGAGACACATAGAGAGAGACAGGGAGAGGGAGAGGGAAACAGAGAGAGGGACAGAGAGAGAGGGGACAGAGAGAGAGGGGGACAGAGAGAAAGAAATTGAGAGGGAGTGACAGAGAGAGAGAGACACAGAGAGAGAGAGAGAGAGGGGACAGAGAGAGAGGGACAGGGAGAGAGGGACAAAGTGAGAGAGAGAGAGATAGTGAGAGAGAGAGAGAGGCGGGACAGAGAGACACATAGAGAGAGAGGGACAGAGACCGAGAGACAGAGGGACAGAGAGACACATAGAGGGACAGAGAGACAGAGTGAGAGAGGAACAGAGAGACAGAGGGACAGAGACACAGAGAGAGGAACATAGAGAGGGACACAGAGTGAGAGAGAGAGAGAGAGACAGAGAGAGGGACATAGAAAGTGAGGGAGGCACATAGAAAGAGAGGGACAGAGAGACACATAGAGAGAGAGGGACAGGGAGAGAGAGGGACAGAGAGAGACGGGACAGAGAGAGAGGGACAGAGAGAAAGAAACAGAGAGAGAGGGACAGCGAGAGACAGAGAGAGAGAGGGGGGGATAGAGAGAGAGGGACAGAGAGAGAGGGACACCGTGAGAGAGAGAGATGGACCGTGAGAGAGAGAGAGACGGGAAAGAGAGACACAGAGAGAGAGGAACAGAGAGAGAGAGACAGAGAGACAGAGAGAGGGACAGAGAGTGGGGGACGTAGAAAGAGAGAGAGGGACAGAGACAGAGAGAAAGGGACAGAGAGACACACACAGAGAGGGACAGAGAGATAGAGTGAGAGGAACAGAGAGACAGAAGGACAGAGATACAGAGAGAGAGAGACAGACAGACAGAGAGAGAGAGGGACACAGAGACCGAGGGACAGCGAGAGAGAGGGACAGAGAGACAGAGGGACTGAGAGAGTGAAGGGGACAGAGAGACTGAGAGTGAGACGGGGGACAGTGTGCCAGAGGGACATAGAGAGAGGGACAGAGACAGAGAGAGGGAGAGGGACAGAGAGACAGGGTGAGAGAGCGACAGCGCGAAAGTGAGGGACACAGAGAGAGGAAGAGAGAGCGAGGGACAGAGAGAGTGAAGGACACAGAGAGCGCGAGCGAGGGACAGAGAGACAGAGAGACAGAGAGAGAATGACAGAGACAGAGAGAATGACAGATAGAGAGAGAGAGAGACAGAGAACGAGAGACTGAGGGACAGAGAGAGAGAGAGAGCCAGAGAGACTGAGGCGCAGAGAGACTGAGGGACAGAGAGATGGACAGAGAGAGAGGGGGGCAAAGAGACAGAGAGTGAGGGACAGAGAGAGAGAAGGATAGAGAGACAGAGAGAGGGAGGGAGGGAGTGTCAGAGAGAGAGAGATACACAGAGAGGAAGAGAGTAACAGAGAGAGAGACAACGGGACAGCGACAGAGAGAGCGTTACAGAGAGAGCGAGAGACAGAGAGGGTCACAGAGAGAGAGAGGGGGACACAGAGAGAGGGACAGAGAGAGAGAGGATCGCAGAGAGTGAGGGTCGAGAGAGAGTGAGTGACACAGAGAGAGTCAGGGACAGAGAGATAGTGGGACAGGGAGATTGAGGGACACATAGAGAATGAAGGACACAGAGAGAGCGGGACAGAGAGAGTGAGGGACACATAGAGAGAGGGACACGGAGAGAGTGAGGGACAGAGAGAGAGTGACAGAGAGAGAGTGAGGGACACACAGAGAGAGGGAGGGACAGACTGAGAGAGACACAGAGTGAGGGACACAGAGAGAGTGAGGGACAGAGAGAGAAAGGGACACAGACAGATAGGGACACAGAGAGGGAGATGGACACAGAGAGACTGAGGGACACAGAGAGAGAGAGGGACGCAGAGAGAGTGATGGACAAAGAGAGAGGGACACGGAGAGTGAGGGACAGAGAGAGAAGGACAGAGAGAGTGAGGTACACAGAGAGAGAGGGACAGAGAGAGGGACAGAGAGAGGGACAGAGAGACAGAGGAACAAAGAGAGAGGGGTTAGAGAGAGAAAGAGAGAGAGGGACAGAGAGAGAGGGAGAGGGACACAGAGAGACAGAGGGACAGAGAGAGAGGGACAAAGAGAGTGACGGACAGACAGTGAGAGAGAGGGACAGAGAGGGATCGAGGGAGGGACACTGAGAGAGGGACAGAGAGAGGGACAGAGAGTCAGAGGGACAGAGAGAGAGAGCGGATAGCGAGAGAAAGAGAGAGAGATGCAGAGAGAGAAAGAGAGAGAGAGGGTCAGAGAGAGAGGGGCACAGAGAGAGTGAGGGACAGAGCGAGTGAGGGACGCAAAGGGAGCGAGATACACAGACAGAGGGACTCAGGGAGAGTGAAGGACAGAGAGAGAGGGACACAGAGAGCGCGAGGGACACAGAGAGAGTGAGGGACATAGAGAGACAGAGGGACAGAGTGAGGGACAGACAGAGTGAGGGACACAGAGAGAGTGAGGGACACAGAGAGAGTGATGGACAGAGAGAGAAGGACAAAGAGAGAGTGAGCGACACAGAGAGAGAGGGACAGAGAGAGTGAGGAACACAGAGAGAGAGGGGCAGACAAAGTGAGGGACAGAGAAAGAGGGGGCACAGAAAGATAGGGACACAGAGAGGGAGAGGGACGCAGAGAGAGAGAGAGTGACAGAGAGAGAGAGAAGGACAGAGAGAGAGGGGACAGAGAGAGAGCGACAGAGAGACCGAGGGACAGAGAGAGAGAGGGAGAGAGAGACGCAGAGAGAGAGGGACAGAGAGGGGTACAGAGAGACAGAGAGAGAGAGGGCCAGAGAGACAGAAGGATAGAGAGAGAGGGAGACAGAGATAGTGAGGGACACACAGAGAGAAGGACACAGACAGAGAGAGGGTCACAGAGAGAAAGGGACAGAGAGAGGGACAGAGAGACAGAGAGACAGAGAGAGAGGGGTTAGAGAGAGAAAGAGAGTGCGGGACAGAGAGAGAGAGGGACAGAGAGGGGGGAGAGGGACACAGAGTGACAGAGGGTCAGAGAGAGAGAATCGGAGAGAGAGGGGCAGAGAGATTGAGCGACAGACAGAGAGAGGGGGGAAGAGAGGGATCGAGAGAGGGGCACTGCGAGAGTGACAGAGAGGGACACGGAGAGTGAGGGACACAGAGAGAGAAGGACATAGAGAGTGAGGGACAGAGAGAGAGGGGTAGAGAGAGGGACAGAGAGACAGATGGACAGAGAGAGGGGGATATAGAGAGGAAGAGAGAGAGGGACGCAGAGAGAGGGACGCAGAGAGAGAGGAACAGAGAGAGGGACAGAGAGAGTGAGGGACACAGAGAGAGCGAGGGACACAGAGAGAGAGGGACACAGAGAGAGTGAGGGACCGAGAGAGAGGGACACAGAGAGTGTGAGGGACACAGATAGACAGAGGGACAGAGAGAGTGAAGGACAGACACAGAGGGAGGTGATTAGTGGTGCCGGAAGAGCACAGCAGTTCAGGCAGCATCCAAGGAGCTTCGAAATCGACATTTCGGGCAAAAGCCCTTCATCACTAATCCAGAATCTGGTTTCCATCATCTGCAGTCATTGGTTTTACCACAGAGAGAGAGGGACAGAGAGGGATCGAGAGAGGGGCACAGAGAGAGACACAGAGAGAAGGACAGAGAGACAGAGGAACAGAGAGAGAGGGAATAGAGAGAGAAAGAGAGAGAGGGACACAGAGAGAGAGGGACAGAGAGAGCGGGACAGAGAGAGAGAGGGTCAGAGAGCGAGGGAGGGACACAGAGAGAGTGAGGGACAGAGAGAGAGGTGGACAGAGGGAGTGACGGACACAGAGGGACAGGGAGAGAGAGGGACAGAGAGAGGGACAGAGGGACAGAGAGACAGAGGGACAGAGAGAGAGGCGATAGAGAGAGAAAGAGAGAGGGACACCGAGAGAAAGGGACAGATAGAGAGAGGGATAGAGAGAAGGAGAGGGACACAGAGAGACAGAGGAACAGAGAGAGAGAGAGGGGAGCAGAGAGAGAGAGAGACAGGGAGAGAGTGAGACACAGAGAGAGTGAGGGAGAGAGAGAGAGGGACACATTCAGATAGGGACACAGAGAGGGAGAGGGACACATAGAGACTGAGGGACACAGAGAGTGAGGGACGCAGAGAGACTGATGGACAGAGAGGGAGAGGGACACAGAGAGAGTGAGGGACACAGAGAGAGGGGCAAAGAGTGTGAGGGACAGAGAGGGGGCACAGCAAGATGCGGACACAGAGAGGGAGAGGGACGCAGAGAGAGTGAGAGGGACAGAGAGAGGGAAAGAGAGAGACGGACAGAAAGAGTGAGGGACAAGAGTGATAGAGGGACAGAGAGAGAGGACAGAGAGAGAGGACAGAGAGAGAGCGACAGTGAGACCGAGGGACAAAGAGAGAGAGGGGGACAGAGAGAGTGAGGGACACACAGAGAGAGGGACACAGACAGAGAGAGGGACACAGAGAGAGGGACAGAGAGAGGGACAGAGAGAGGGGACAGAGAGAGAGAGGGAGAGGGACACAGAGGGACAGAGCGAGAGGGACAGAGAGAGGGACAGAGAGAGGCGATAGAGAGAGAGAAAGAGAGAGGGACACAGAGGGAGAGGGACAGAGAGAGAGGGAGAGGGACACAGAGAAACAGAGCGCCAGAGAGAGGTACAGAGAGACCGAGAGAGAGAGGGGCAGAGAGAGAGTGAGAGAGACAGAGAGAGGGAGAGAGTGGGACAGGGAAAGAGTGGGACACAGAGATACAGAGAAAGAGGGAGTGAGTGAGAGGGACACAGAGAGAGAGTGGGACAGAGAGAGAGAGGGACAGGGAGTGTGAGGGTCACAGAGAGAGAGTGACAGAGAGATAGGGACCCAGAGAGAGAGGGACAGAGAGAGAGAATGAGAGACAGAAAGAGAGAGGGAGACAGAAAGACAGAGAGAGAGAAAGGGACAGTGAGAGAGAGAGAGAGACAGTGAGACAGAGACAGACAGACAGAGAGAGAGAGAGTCAGCGAGAGAGTCAGACAGACAGAGGCAGAGAGAAAGAGACAGAGAGAGATCACGAGAGATAAAGGGACAGAGACAGAGAGAGAGAAAGTATGTGCGAACCGTGTGAGTGAGCGTGTGAGGGATGAGAGAGAGAGGACGGTTGTGCGATAGTGTGTAAGGGTGGAAGAAAGAGTGAGTGTGTGTAAGAGAAAGAGAGTGCGTGTGTGCGAGAGTGTGTGTGTGTGTGTGTAAGAAAGCGTGAGTGTATGTGTGCGAAAGTGTGTGTGGGTGCAAGAAAGAGTGTGTGTCTGTGTGTAAGAGAAAGAGAGTGCATGTGTGCAAGAGTTTGTACATAGAACATAGAACATAGAAGAATACAGCGCAGTACAGGCCCTTCGGCCCTCGATGTTGCGCCGATCCAAGCCCACCTAACCTACACTAGCCCACTATCCTCCATATGCCTATCGAACGCCCGCTTAAATGCCCATAAAGAGGGAGAGTCCACCACTGCTACTGGCAGGCCATTCCATGAACTCACGACTCGCTGAGTAAAGAACCTACCCCCTAACATCTGTCCTATACCTACCCTCCCTTAATTTAAAGCTATGCCCCCTTGTAATAGCTGACTCCATACGTGGAAAAAGATTCTCACTGTCAACCCTATCTAAACCCCTAATCATCTTGCACACGTCTAGCAAGTCACTCCTAAACCTTCTTTTCTCCAATGAAAACAACCCCAAGTGCCTCAGCCTTTCCTCATACGATCTTCCTACCATACCAGGCAACATCCTGGTAAACCTCCTCTGCACCCGTTCCAGTGCCTCCACATCCTTCCTGTAGTATGGCCACCAAAACTGAACACAATACTCCAGATGTGACCGCACCAGAGTCTTATACAATAGCAACATGACCTCAGGACTCCGGAACTCAATTCCTCTACCAATAACAGCCAGGACGCCATATGCCTTCTTCACTGCACTATTTAACTGGGTGGCAACTTTCAAAGATCTGTGTACATGGACACCAAGATTCCTCTGCTCATCCACACTACCAAGTATCCGACCATTAGCCCAGTACCCCATCTTTTTGTTACTCTTACCAAAGTGAATCACCTCACACTTAGCTACATTGAACTCCATTTGCCACCTTTCTGCCCAGTTCTGCAGCTTATCTATATCCCGCTATAACCTGCCACATCCTTCCTCACTGTCAACGACTCCACCGACTTTCGTATCATCCACAAACTTGCTCACCCAACCTTCTAACCCCTCCTCCAGGTCATTTATAAAAATGACAAACAGCAATGGTCCCAAAACAGATCCTTGCGGAACACCGCTAGTGACGGCACTCCAAGATGAACCTTTGCCATCAATTACTACACTCTGTCTTCTTCCAGCCAGCCAACTCCTAATCCAAACCTCCAAGTCACCCTCAATGCCATATCTCCGTATTGTTTGCCGTAGTCTACCATGGGGAACCGTATCAAACGCCTTACTAAAATCCATATACACCATATCTACCGCTTTCCCCTCGTCCACCTCCTTAGTCACCTTCTCAAGAATTCAGTAAGGTCTGTGAGGCACGACCTGCCCTTCACAAAACCATGCTGACTATCCTTGATCACATTATTCCTATCCAGATGTTCATAAATCCTATCCCTTACAATTCTCTCTAAGACTTTGCACACAACAGAAGTGAGCCACACCAGCCTATAGTTTCTAGGGTTATCCCTACTCCCCTTCTTGAACTAGGGAACCACATTTGCGAGCCTCCAATCTTCTAGCACTACTCCTGTAGACAACGAGGTCATAAAAATCAAGGCCAATGGCTCTGCAATCTCCTCCCTTGCTTCCCAGAGAATCCTAGGATAAATGCCATCAGGCCCAGGGGACTTATCATTTTTCACCCTTTCCAGAATTTCTAACACCTCTTCTCTACATACCACAAAGCCATCGATTCTACTTAATTGTGACTCAGTATTCACATCGACAACAATGTCCTGTTCCTGACTGAATACTGACGAAAAATATTCATTCAGTGTCTCCCCAATCTCTTCAGCCTCCACACGAAACTTCCCACTACTGTCCTTGACTGGACCTATTCCTACCCTAGTCATTCTTTTCTTCCTGACATACCAATAGAAAGCCTTAGGGTTTTCCCTAATCCTACCAACTAAGGGCGTTTCGTGTCCCCTCCTTGCTGCTCTTAGCTCTCTCTTCAGGTCCTTCCTGGCTACCTTATGTAAGGGTACAAGAAAGCGTGAGTGTGTGTGTGTAAGAAAAAGAGAGTGCATGTGTGCGAGAGTGTGTGGGTGCAAGAAAGCGTGAGTGTGTGTGTGTAAGAGAAAGAGAGTGCATGTGTGCGAGAGTGTGTGTGGCTGCACGAAAGATTGTATGTCTGTGTGTAAGAGAAAGAGAGTGCATGTGTGCGGGAGTGTGTGGGGGTGCAAGAAAGAGTGACTGCGTGTGTAAGAGAAAAAGAGTGTGAGAGTGAGAGAGAGGAAGTGTCTGTGTGTATGTGAAAGAGTGATTGCAAGCGAGTGTGTATGTGCATGTGAGAGAGTGTGTGTGGACAAGGGAAAGAGAGTGAGTGCGCATGTGAGAGAGTGTGTGTGCGTGCGAGAGAGTGTCTGCATGTGAGAGGAAGGGTTTGTGTTCACACTTTCTGTGTGAGTGTGTGCCTGAGAGATGGGGGATGGAAAGAGAGACATAGATTTTGTGTGTGAAAGAGACAGTGTGAGAGAAAGAGGGGGAAAGACAGTATGAGGCTGCACGAGAGAAATACCAATTGTGCGTGTGAGAAACAGTGTGTGTGTGTGTGACATGAGTGTTTGTTAGAGTGTGTGTGAGAGACTTTGCGAGTGTGTGTGAGTGAGACAGAGTTTTGGAGAGAGAGAGTGAGCGTGTGAAAGTGAGAATATATAAGATGGTGAATGTGAGAGTGTGGGGGTGCGTGTGTCAGAAAGTGTGCATGAGAGTGTGTGAGTAAGAGTGTGTGTAACTGAGAGAGTATGTAGAAGCCAGTGCATGAGAGAGAGAGAGTAGAGAGAGAGAATGAGTGACTGAAAGTGTGTATGTGTTTTGTCGGTGACTCTCTGTGTCTGTGTGTGTGTGTCTGTCTGTGTGTGTCTGTGTCTGTGTCTGTGTGTCTGTGTCTGCCTGTTTGTGTCTTTTCTGTCCGTGTCTTCTGTGTGTGTGTGTGTGTGTGTGTGCGTGTAAGCGTGTGTGTCTTTGTCTCTGTTTGTGTGTCTGTTTGTGCGTCTGCGTCTGTGTGTGCGTGTGTGTCTGTGTCTGTGTCTTTGTGTGTGTCTGTGTGCGTGTGTGTGTGTTTTTGTATGTGTGTGTCTGTGTCTGTGTTTGTGTGAGTGTGTGTGTCTGTAAGTGTGTCTGTGTGTGTGTCTGTCAATGTGTGTGTGTGTGCGTGTCTGTGAGCGTGTGTGTGTGTCTGTGTGTGTCTATCTGTCCGTGTCTTGTCTGTGTGTGTGTGTCTGTGTCTATGTCTGTGTGTTTGTGTCTTTGCTTATGTCTGTGTGCATGTGTGTCTCTCGGTGTGTGTGTGTCTGTGTGTGTGTATTTGTGTGTGTCAGTGTGTGTGTCTGTGTGTGTCTGTGTGTGTGTGTGTGTGTGTGTGTGTGTGTGTGTGTGTCTGTGTGTATGTCTTTGTGTGTGCGTCTCTGTGTGTGTGTCTGTGTGCGTGTGTGTGTGTCTGCGTGTGTGTCTCTGAGTGTGTGTGTCTGTGTCTGTGTCTGTGTCTGTGTGTTGGGGTAGGGTGAATGCAGGGGAGCAGAGAGGGTGAAATGCGGGTGTTGAGGGGCAGGCACGTGATCCAAGATTTAAAGTCCAAACTCTGTCAATATTTTTGAGAATTGGAAAGGAAATAAAAGATTGAAAATCAAGTTAGAAATAGCTGGATGTAGGGCAGGGCAGGGAAAGACAGAGAGAGAGACAGAGACACAGAAAAGAGAGACACAGGCACAGAGGGAGAAAGAGACACAGAGAGAGAGAGAGAGACTGGGAGACACAGGGACAGAGAGAAAGCGAGAGAGACAGAGAGAGAGAGGAACAGAGAGAAAGAGACAGAGAGAAAGAGAGTGACAGAGACACACACACACACACAGACAGTCAGACAGGGACGGAGACAGAGATTAATTCTGGGAATCACACAGACAGCAGGAAAATCCCGATAAATCCTCAGCAAATATCCCCCTCTCCATTCCCAGCCCTGTGTGTGTGTCTCAGGAAGCCGACCTACATTCAGGCTCTGAGACGCTAGTGTGGGAGTAATCTTTACTATTTACAAACTGCACTGATACAAGTAATAACGTTTCAAAAAAAAAGATTTATAGCAACTGGGAAAGATGAGACTTTGTTCCCCAGAATTAACATCTCAGTGGGCAGCAAGATCCCACAAGGCTCCTGCCCTTGGAATTAACATGTCAATCAGAAAGAGCCCTCCCCAGGGAGCAGACTGACAGACGATGCAACGTGTCTGAGAGGGCAGGGGTGGGCTGCACTAACCCTTCACCTAGAATAAATGTGCACAAGGAACTGGTCAGATTCATTCTCAAACCCTTTTCTGTCTCTGTATGGAGAGTGAGCAGCCCTGCCTGTCTGGGTGTGACAGAGAGAGTGTGTGTGTGTGTGTGTGTGTGTGTGTGTGTGTGTGTGTGTGTGTGTGTGTGTGTGTGTGTGTGTGTGTGTGTGTGTGTGTGTGTGTGTGTGTGTGTGTGTGTGTGTGTGTGTGTGTGTGTGTGTGTGTGTGTGTGTGTGTGTGTGTGTGTGTGTGTGTGTGTGTGTGTGTGTGTGTGTGTGAGATAATGTTTCCAGCCTCTGGTTAATTGCTTTCTTATGATTTGTTTGTATTTTGATTTTGATGTGAGGTTATGAACTGCATTGGGAATGGGGGAAGGGGGTGGTGGGATTGTGTTTAAACTGGGATCTTGCTGTGTAATTTTGCATCACACTGCTCTCACTCCCCCGGATCCCCACCAACTCATCTATTCTCTCTTTTTGAAGCCTGAGGTTAAAGTAACTGGGGCATTGGTGACACAAACAATTGAAACCCCCAGGATCTGGGAGACGGAACTCCCTCAGGAGGAAATTGTAACCCAAAATATCTGACCCTCCGGAAAGAATTGTCACACTATCAGAGGAAAGTAGGTAATAGAGAGGGCAGGATGATCGAATTTGACACGGAGAGACAGAGAGTGAGAGAAAGAAATGGAAAATGGTGAGAGCAAGAGAAACAGGAGAGAGGCAGTGTGAGATTGTGAAATAGCTGCAATATTTGATTCTGGGGTGACAGGAAATAATTAAACTGGAAATAAAAATGATGATCAGATTATCGAGCTTCTGCAGCACTGTCTCTTGTGGGATCTTGCTGTGCGTCAATTGCCCTAATGCCATCGTTGCAGGCAGTGAGTGGTTCTAATCAGCTAACCCGTCATTTCAAAAACTTTTCAACATGAAAGCTTAACTCATCACCCGACGTGTTTGTGTTTCGATGTTGCTGAGAAATTGTCTGCCTCACTGAGAGGGGAAAACCTGAAATCTTGCTTTGTTATCTCCCTGTGAAAGATTTTCCTGCTCAGCCTTCCCACTAATGCTGCTTCTTTCCTCCCAAAGGGATCTTCCTGGCCATTTGAGGATTTGAAAAGAGTGTGTTTGGAGCAGGAAACCTTCAAACAAGAGCTTTCTCCAGAGGAGGAACACAGTCCTGAGGCCTGTTTGACAGGCTGCAGCCTGCTGGGCCCAGGTGAGTTTTGTCTGTGTATTACCCCGAGGTTTAATCTCTCTCTGGGGAGGGGGGCTGGCTTTTACCTCGAGTTAACCAAGTCCTGTCGGACTGCGGCCTTGTCATTTTGAACAGGTTTGAAGCCTGGGTCTAAGGTAACTGGGGCCTTTGGATTTGACACAAATACGTCAGCCCTTAACCAGCATCACCCACGATGTGTGCGTGGTTAGATTGCTGCTTGTGGGATCTTGCTGTGCGTGCTTATTAATGTTACTAGCCTCTGGTCAAGTGCTCTGCGGTGATGTCTGTGTATTACAATGTCGCTGTGATGGTCAGCAATTCATTCATTCTGCAATAATTAAACTGAACCATTGTCACAGGGTCACGTGGGAGATGAGGGAAGGCAGAGAGCTGTGGGATCTTGCTTTGCTTTTGGTGCCACTGTTGTATTTTATTTCAAATTGATTTTGTCTTTATTTCTCAGTGTGTTTCCCACCTCCCGCTCCCCCAAACCTGGGGGTGAGGAGGAGATTGGATCCAGGAGCTGAAGCTCGGGACGAGGCAGAGACAGAGAATTAAATCACTTCTGCCACGAGGAATCATCAGACACAGACAGAGAGAGAATAATCAGAAACTGTCCTGTCTCCTTGTCGTTCATTTATACACACACACACGCGCGTGTGGGGAAACGAATGGTGGGGTTCAAACTGTCTCTGGGATTTTTACCACAAGTGGGTGTGTTCTGGTCTGGACTGGGGGAGACTAAGGGGGGAAAAGATGGAGGGGGAGCTGCTGCACAGTCTGATGCCACAGATGTCACTGCCTCCATCTCTCACTCCAGCTCCAGGAACAGAGAGAGGGGTGGAGGGAGAATAGGGGTGTGAAGGGCGTAGGAGACAGAGAGAGACAGAGAGTAGCGAACGAGAGCGCTGACTGTCCCAGTGGAAGGTTCGTTGGTTTAAAATGGATTTGCAGCCTGGGCTAAAAGGAACCGGGGCCTTGGGATTGTGACACAAACTGGTTACACCCCCAGGGTCTGGGAGGAAGGACTCCCGGAGGAGGGAATTAATACCTTACCATGAGAAACTCTCTCCAAAGCCCCATTCTAATGTCAGAGTCATGTGCATAGGCCAGGGGGATAAAATGTGAGAGATCTGCGAGATGGAGACAGCAAGAGGGGGGAACACAGAGGAAAAGATTTCAGAGATAGAGGTGAGGAACAGAGACATCTCGGAGATGGAGAGAGTAAGAGTGGGAACAGAGAGAGGGAGGGAAGAGAGATCAGAGATGGAGAGGGTTAGATTAGATTACTTACAGTGTGGAAACAGGCCTTTCGGACCAACAAGTCCACACCGCCCCGCCGAAGCGCAACCCAACCATACCCATACATCTACACCTTACCTAACACTACGGACAATTTAGCATGGCCAATTCACCTGACCTGCACATCTTTGGACTGTGGGAGGAAACCGGAGCACCCGGAGGAAACCCACGCAGTTACGGGGAGAATATGCAAACTCCACACAGTCAGTCGCCTGAGGCAGGAAATGAACCCGTGTCTCTGGCGCTGTGAGGCACTGTGCCACCGTGCCGCCCAGAGAGGTGGAACAGAGAGAGAGAGATAACAGAGAGATATCTCAGATGGAAAAGGCACAAGACGGGGATCAGAGAGTGCAGGACACAGAGAAGGAAGGGGGAAATGTTTGGAATTTGTTCAACAGGAGGATTGCTCCCTCTTGTCTAGGAGAGAGAATCAAACCCTTAACCAGCATCAGGGAAACACACGATCTGTCTGTGGTTAAACTGCTGCTCGTGGGATCTTGCTGTGTGTGTTTCAAGCAAGCATCTGGTTAAAAGCTCAATGGTGAGTTTTATATTGATGATGGAGATGACGGTGTTGGACTGGAACAACACCAGGTTATAGTGTAACAGGATTCTCCGAAAGCTAGTGTTGTGTGATGTTTAACGTTATATATCGATATATATAGACACTAGTGGAGGAGGGGCTTATGTGTTTTTGGGAGCGTTAATGTGAGGGTCCTGTTGTAGTTGGATGGATAAAGAAAGCTGCATTAAAATATATTCTTTTTAATCCGTCATTCAATCCTGGGGAAAATCGAGGGGGAATGTCCGGGGGGGGATGTCGAGGGGGGGAAGGTCGAGGGGGAGCGACTGTCGAGGGGGACTGTCAAGGAGGGGGACAGTCGAGGGCGGAATGTCGAGGGGGAGGGACTGTCGAGGGGGACTGTCAAGGAGGGGGACTGTCGAGGGGGGTGACTGTCGGAGGGGGACTGTCGAGTGGGCGAATGTCGAGGGGAAAATGTGGAGGGGGGAATGTCGAGGGGAGAATGTCGGGGGAATGTCGAGGGGGGAATGTGGAGGGGGAATGTCGAGGGGGAGAGAGAGAGAAAAGGGACAGAGAGAGAGAAAAGGGACAGAGAGAGAGAGAAAAGGGACATTGAGAGAGAGAAAAGGGACTGAGAGAGAGAGAAAGAGAAAAGGGACAGAGAGAGAGAGAAAAAAAGGGACAGAGAGAGAGAGAGAAAAAAAAAGGACAGACAGAGAGTTGATCCCCTATAAATGGCCTTTAACCCCATCCCCATTCTATTCCCTGAGTAACAGACAGTGGATCCCAGGCAATGTGTTCTGTTTGTTATATCCTGTTGTACCAATCTCAGCCACAGCCTACGGTGCCACACCACCTGTTACCCCCAAGTAACGGCTCGTGTTCTCACACCCACTATGTCCTCGAGCAATGGCGTTTGGCCCAAACTCCATACGGTTGCCCAAGCAATGGCCTGACATGCCGTCCCAGTCTCTGTTCCCTTACATCGGCCTGAAGATCTACAACCCTCTTCTGTTCCCGCAGCACTGAAGGATTCGAGGAAGACAGCAACACTGGGAGGTTATGATCACACGATGGGGAGAGAGTGAATGACATTGGAGAAGGCAAGAACAGTGGAATTGAGTGTGTAAATGGGATAAGGAGAGAGAAATAGCAGTGCAGTGTGAGAGTGGGAGGGATGTACGGAGGGAGCAAGGTGAATTCTGCTGAGAGCCAAGTTGGAGTGGGAGACCCAGAAGGGAAAATAAGGGCAGAGGGAGTTAAACCCAGCTCCAGAGCTGAGGGCGCGGTGCCCTCCCCAGCCCTGAGGACCAGGACATGGGGCTGAGTCTGTCTCTCTTCAGCTCAGCTTCTCCAAAACAAAGATACACAAAAACATCGGTCACTCTGCTGCTCGGCACACTTGAATGAACATTTTTATTGTTTACAAATGGAAGCGATGGATACAGTCAGTGGGATGGTGCCTTTTCTCACTGGCAGCTCAGTTGTGAGAAACATTGAAATGCTTCCCTGCAACCCCCCCACCCCCTGTGGGATAAGGATGGACAAACCAGCGCTATCCTCAGTCTGTTACCATAGCGACAGGCTGCTCATCGCTGAATCACTGAACTGAAATGAGAAAATCCCGGATGGTGTGATTAATGAGGGAATTTTATGGATGGATGAATTTGGGTGAAGGGATATTTCAGCACATTCTTCAGCTGCTGCCTGAACTTAGTCTGGGTCACGGCATAAATCGCGGTGTTTGTGCAGCAACTGAGGAGCTGCAGCATGAAGCCCAATTCCTGCACAAAGGGATTGAGAGACGCAGAACGATATCCAATATCCCACATCCGTCTCCATATAGAAAACAGCATTAATGTTGACCATAACAGGATGAAATTGGCCGAGATCACAAACAGTAAAATTATGGATTTTTTTCGGTTTCTCATTTCAGTGTCAGACTGAGCGTCCCCATTGGTGTGAGCGCGGAGTCTCCTGCGGGCTCTGCTGGTCACTAAAATGTGTCTGACGGTGAGAACATTGAGCAGCAGAATCAGGAGAAATGGCACACACGGGGTTAGAATGTGGTGGAGAAACTCGATTGCACCCCAGATACTGGAGAATACAACAGCATCTGTTAGAACACAAAACCAGGGATTGTTCACCAGCCCATACCGAGGCGTGAGCATAAAATACCAGGAAATGTTCTTTAAACAGCTCAGCACAGTCACTGTTCCCAGAACAACAGCCGCTGTTTTCTCACTGCAATACTTACTTTTCAGCTTCTGGCAACAAATTGCCACAAACCGATCAAAGGTGAAAGTGACGGTGAACCAGACAGAGCAGTCAGTGGCTGCATAAAGCAGGACGGCGTGGATATTACACACGGGGACGGAGTACGTCAGGAAATAAAACTGTTCCTCATAAACAATGGGAATGTGTCTCAGGATCAGGTCGAGGATAATGACCAGGAGATCCGCCGCAGCCATGGCCCCCAGGTAACGTCTAACACATGGAGACAATCCACAATCTTTATAAAGCAGGACGTAGATGGTCACTACGTTAACTGTGAGGAAGGAAAACAAACCCATTATTCATCAGCCTGGAGGCAAAGGGACCCGTTTGATCGGGGACGCAGTGGAATTTTCAAATGTGTCCCTGTATTCAGGGATTTATTAAAATAATTGGAGCTAGAATAACAAATGGGAAGGTCAGCATTACTGACAAAAATGTCAGTTTTGGGATGTTGGGGCCAGAACGTTCCGGGGAATGTCAGTTATAGAATGTTGGAGACAGCACGTTCCGGGGATCTCCTTCAACTGCCCATCAACTTGCCCCTCTATCTAGCCCACCAGCATGATGTACTGTGCACAGGCTACATATCTGTTCTGCACGGGGAGCTGTGCAGGCCACAGCAGGGCACTAATGTGTAAACCTGAAACAAATATCCATCTAGCATAAGGAGCTACACAAACCACATCATTGCATTATCCATAAACCTCAACCGTACAGTGTGACCAGCACAGCGAACTGTGCAGTGATCACCCGTGAATTAATCTGAAAACCAGGAGCAGTTATCCTCCCAACATGTAGAGCTGTGTACACCACCTCACTGCATTGATCAGTAAACCAGGAACAGTTACCCTCCCGGCATGTCGGCCTGTGTACCCCACCCCAGTGCATTGATCAGCAAACCAGGAGCAGTTACCCTCCCAGCATGTAGAGCACTGTACAACTCCCCAGTGCATTTAACTGTAAACCAGGAGCAGTTACCCTCTCAGCATGTGGAGGTCTGTACACCAACCCACTGCATTACTCAGTAACACTGTGTTAGATCCCTGCGCAGTATGGGGAATCTTGCAGCCCGTGCTGGAAGTGACAGGATGTGCAACTCCCACCCATTTACAGCTGCATATCTTCATTGTACCATGACAAGAGGGTACTCTGGATGTGAACATCACTGCCAGAGCGAGATGGCAGGGGAATCAGTTTAAATATCACCACATGGGAGTGGTTTGGTGTATAGACAGAGAGAGGGGGGACTGAGACATTGTCATGGAAGGATATGTTGCCAGGTTTCAGAATGTTGAAATGTAAACACTTCGATAGCATCCTGTAACATGAACCTGTCTTCACAGAAAAGGTGGGAAAAAAGGATATTTGTGTGAGGCCAGATGAGCATTTGTTCTGCATCTTTGTTACTGGAATTGCGTTCAACCAAATCTATGACTCATTGGGCACATTCCAACAATAGTTTATCTTTGTTTAATTTTCCTTGAGTGTGACAGAGGGATCTTCCACACGAGGCTGAGCTAGTTTCCTGGTGTTATCGTATCGGACTCACCTCATTAACGACGCAGCCCACCCCATGATGTCTCTCTCATTCAATACCAGCCCGATTTTCCCACCCATCATGGCTGGAGGTACTCACCATCGCCCGGATGCCCCTGGATATTCTGTGATCCCTGGCACTGGTGCCATCTTTAAAAGGCCAATGGGCACACGGTTGAGCTTTCTCAGTTCGGAGCTGCCCTGCACAATTTACCTCGAACATGGCAGATCATGGGCAATTACACGAGGGTTTTCGACAGGGGCACGGAAGTCCTGGTGGATGGGTTAGTCCAGAGGGGTCCATTCTCTTTCCAGAGGAGGCCACACCACCAGACCCACCGAGCATGGTCTGAGCTCCCCACCCAGCTCAGTGCAGTATCTGCGGTCTGAAGAAATATCCAGCAATACAGGACAAGCATCAATAACCTTCCCGCTCTGTCAGGATAAGGGTCACCATATTCTCTCTGCTCCCTCTCACACACTGTATATCTGTTATAGCACCGACCACCGAACAAGGGTCATGCTCTACCACTCTCACTACTGCATGCAGCATCTTCGCCCCCCTTCCCTCCACTTTAACTCACTCCCCTACACTAATAATGCTGCATGGATACAACACTGTGGACTGACTCCCTCCGGACACCTCACCATGACCCCCTCCCCACCTACACCAGCACTAACAGCAGGGCCACACACCCCACCCTCACTCCAGCCCTCCCTTTCTCCTATTCCAGGAGAAACAGCCTGGAATAGGACAGAAAGGGCCAAGCCGTGTGGTGGAGTGCCCAATATCCTTTCCCTCACCCCCTCCCCCTGCCATGTGGGGAGAACACTTTTACGAGCCGAAGAGGAATGGGACGCCTCGTGTGGAGATTCTGAAACATCCACGTCCCACCGACCGAGTAAGGAGCAATGTTCAGTGTAGGCCAATTCTCACTTTAATCCCACAGGCAGTTCCGTTTCACCCAGCACAACTTATAAGCCGTGGCCCTGATGCCGTCTCCCTTTTGTGTTGAGCTGGTACAAATGGAATCCCCACGTCTTGGTGGGCAGGAGGGTGGGCTCACAACACATCGTCACCACCACCTTCCAGAAAGGGAGCACCGAGACTCTGTCCTACACCTCGTCCTGTAAGCAGCTCAGATACTGAAACTAATCTGTGATATTTGCAGCTCTCCCCACTGTCCTGACATCTTCAACAATCTATGCTCATATACACCCAGGACCCTCTGCTCCTGCACCCCTTATTTAACGGTACGGCCTGTTTTAGGTTGTCTTTCATTGTCTTCCCTACCAAAGTGCATCACCTCACACTGCTCTGCACTGATTCCCAGCTGCCATACACCTGAACACTATACCAACGTGCGATTGTACTGTTAGAGTTCCACACTGTCCTCCATAGACTTGACAATTCTTCCAGGTTTGTTGCCATCTTCAAACATTGAGATTGTTGTAGCGTCACAGTTCCCATGCAACAACTGAAATCCTGCGACACTCACTCGTGTGAGCAAGTGAAATACCGCTATATTCCCACGGATAGAGTCGAATAATGATATGTTGTCAATGGAGCAACAAAAATCTTGATACAAACCAGACAGAGTGAATGAAATATTGACAAACCATAAAGAAGAGCATTCCAGATTGGCTCCAAGTTTCTGTATTGACATCAGGGTATTAATGTCATGAAGTCGAAAGTGTGTATGTACCTTTAAGAGAGAGGGAAAGCAGTTCTGAACTGAGACCTTCCAAGCACCTGTGATATGAGAAGATGGCAGACCCAGAGTGTGAAGGACAACTGAAAATATGTCACATTTGGCTGTGAAATAGATCCCTGAGATGGTTGCTCCTTGGACAACAATTCGAATTTTACCAATCAGTTTAAATTATGCCACAGGATACTAAAACCAAATCAAGTGTGAATGTATCGGTTTTCGAAAGTTGAACCAATGAGATGATCCGACGTTGTGCATATTAAAAATGCAGGCATTTAGAAAATTGCAGACAGAGTAAATGCCATCAACACAGATCCAAGAGTTTAGGGAACACTCTCTATCAAAGGTACCTTTTCATATGGAACATATTCGCAGTAAAAAGAAATAAGATGACCAGGGAGATCCACGGCCAGAAGAAGACACACAAACAACAGCTGTTGTGTGATTTTGAAATTAAATGAGTGTAATTTTAATAAGTGTCTTATTGAAACAGTGTATCGTTATAGAGTTGGAGTGGGGTAATAAGCAGTAAAGAGAAAGGGGGCCTCAGAGTTCAGAATGCTTGATGTAAAATGTTCACTTTCAGAGTTAAAAAATAAATTGATGTTATTATGTAAACAGTAGAATTTGGGAGTTCTTTGTCACTCATAATTTAACAGTTTATGAGGCGAATTGAGCATTTCTTTATGTTTAGTTTAAGTTACCAGATTGAGCTCCACGCCGCGCTCTGACAATTCCCGTGTGTGTGTATCTGTGTGTCTCCGTGTGGGGCAGGTCTGGGAGTCTTTGTGGTGCTTAAAGTGATGCAATGCCACCCTCTGCTGGCCTGGCCACGTCACTGTACCGGCATTGGCAGAGGGTGAAAACCAACACGGATTCATTCAGAGAGGGGGAGGGAGAGGGCAGCTGCTCACAGCACCATCCAAACTGATGTCTTATCCATGTACTGATCTAAATGTTCTTTAAACGTTGTAACTGTCCCTGCTTTCACCACTTCTTCCGGAAGTTCATTCCTCACATAAGCCAGATTCTGACTAAAATATTTACCTCTCATGACTTTTGCAAATCTTTTTCCTCACACCTTAAAATATCCCTCAGTTTTGAATCCCCAACTGTAGGGAAAAGACATCAGTCCTTCAGCTTATCTGTACCCCTCATTATTTTATAAACCTCTGTAAAGTTACCCCTTAATCTCATACTCTCCATTGAAAAGAGTCCCAGTCTATCCAGCCTCTCCTTATAGCTCCCTCCCTCCATTCCCAACAACATCCAGGTTAATTTCTGCTCAATCCTCTCTAGCTTAATAATATCAAGGTCAGTAATATCAAAGTGAATAATCAAGGTATTTTCTATGGGTGGGGAGACCAAAACTAGACGGTACAGGTTTAAAGTGAGAGGGCAACATTGAAAAGTGACCTAAGGGGCAGCTTTTTCACCCAGATGGTGGTGTGCCTATGGAATGAGAGGGCAGGATGACCAGACTGGACACAATATTCCAGAAGAGGCCTCACCAATTTCCTGTACAACCTCGACATAACGTCCCAATTCCAATACTCAAAGGTCTGACCAATGGAGACAAGTGTGTTAAACACCCCCTTAACCATACTATCTATCGGAGATGCAAATTTTA
Source organism: Chiloscyllium plagiosum (assembly GCF_037043375.1). Lineage (NCBI taxonomy): Eukaryota > Metazoa > Chordata > Chondrichthyes > Orectolobiformes > Hemiscylliidae > Chiloscyllium > Chiloscyllium plagiosum. The sequence continues at coordinate 99,801,610 of NW_028270156.1, read as the reverse complement.
AAGAATTATACCTAGGTCTCTGTTCTCCAACACTGCCAAAGGCCCTGCTTTTAATTGTATAGATCATGTTCTTGTTTGATTTACCGAATCCAATACCTCGCATTAATCCAAACTAAACTCCATCTGCCACCCCTCAGCCCAGTGTGTGATATTACCACCTCCTCACTCTCCCCCTTAAAAATATCCTCCCCATCTCCAGGATGCCTGCACACTCCGGCCTTGAGTTTCACAAAGACCCTGAGCTTGGGTTGCCTTGTGTAGTTTGGGGGAGGAGGGACAGATTGCAGACACTGTCAATGGGGAGGAGAGGCTGGACAGTAATCAGCGGCCTGGTATCATTTCATTGTTTTAGGAAGAGGGCAGTCACACGTTAGAGGTGGGTAAAGGTGATCGGTATTTTGGGACCAGAAATTATTATTATTTTTGTCTGTGGTGTTCAGTGATAAAAATCTATTCGAGACCGTTCTTTGGGCAGAATGTGTCTGCAGGATCTCTTTCCCTAATATTAAAGACTACAAATAATAGCGATTAAAGACGTTCATAGTTAATTTCGATAGCACAGCACGTGCACTCAATTTCCTACGATTGAGGCAAATATCTTGCATTTGTTTAATAATACAAAGTGCTTTGTGTAGTTCAGTAATGGTAACCTGATTATAATAAATCCACACTGGTTTGAAAGCTGGCACTTAAAATATGACCCAAGTCTGGGTATGGTAGTCTAGTGGGTAGTGTCCCTGGCTCTGAACCAGAACTCTGGATTTGATTTTAATTCCTGAACTTGCGCAGTAGTGATCCTAGCTCTGGACTAGTAGGACTGGATTCAAGTCCTGTCTGTTGCAGAGGTATGTCACAGCATGTCAGAACAGGCTAATGAACAAACACACAGGAGAATAATGTTACAGCTTTATGGGTATTGTCCAGTGATGCTATTGTCCCTACCTCCGGGCACAAAAGTCTCGGTGTAAATCCCACAGAAGTGTCTGATCAAACTGATTAAACTGGTTGTAGAATTGTGACCAGATGGAGAAAGAAGTGTCAGAATTGAATTTCAGAACTTAGGCCCGGAATGACTGAAAGCAAAGCTATTCGTGTTGACTGGACTCACAGTTTGCGGCAGTAGAGTTTTATAAAATCAGAATGGTCATGGATAAGGTGAGTAGTTAGGATTTTCCCCAGGTTAGGGGCGTTAAAAACTAGAGAGCATTGGATGAAAGTGAGAGGGGAAAGGTTTTGAATAGGCCTAAGAGGCACCTTTTCATGCAGAGGGTGGTGTGCATATGGAATGAGCTGCCAGAGGAAGTGGTGGAGGCTGGTACAACTACAGCATATAAAAGGCATCTGGGTACTGACAGACCTGACGAGCTTTTCCAGCAATTTCTGTATTTGTTAAAAATTGCATTCATTTTAACACAGGTATTCTAAATACATTAAATATTTTATTTTTTAATGACGCAGGGACATATAAACATATTTTCAAATAGACCAACACCATTTTCTGCTAAGGGTATGGCTCTGTGCGAGACGGCAACAATGATGCATCTACATGGAACAGGGAATGTGATGGAGGCATAGTTTGGACAATAGACAAGGAGACCTCACATGATCCAGTTTGGGAGAGCATGACATTATTGTGTGCTTCAGCTCAGAGAGGGAGGAAATGTAATCTGCCTGTGAAGGAATGGCCTATTATACACTCTCTCTCCCTCATTATTACTCATCACAGCAATGTGTGTGAGCTAACAATTAAACACCTATATGGTCATCATTACCATTCTCAGTTTTAAAGAGTTCATGCAGTGTGGAAACAGGCCCTTCGGCCCAACAAGTCCATACCAAACAGTAACCTTGCAAAAGCCCGTTCCTGAGATTTACCTCTGACTAATGCACCTAACCTAGAAATCCCTGAACACTACAGACAACTTAGCATGACCAATCCACCTAATGTACACAGTTTGAGCTGTGGGAGGGAACTGGAGCATCTATTAGAAGCTCACGCAGACAAAGGGAGAATGTACAAACCCCACACAGATAGTCGCCAGAGTCTGGAATAGAATCCACGTTCCTAGTGCTGTGAGGCAGTAGTACTAACCACTGAGCCACTGTGCTACCCTTTGGGTGATTGCTGACCAGAATTCATTGGAATTTTCTCACTGCCTAATGCAAAGGGAATTCAGCCAAATTCAACTGCCCTTGGATGAAATCCTATTGCTAGCAGCTTGTGTGAGTAGAACATCTTCCGAAGCCGAATCACATTTTGGACAATCTCTCAATTTTTCCTTTTGTCATAAGTTACACTAATATTTGGACAAAGTTCTTTCAACTTCAAATTGCAGAGATTGTGTGTGTGTGTGTGTGTGTGTGTGTGTGTGTGTGTGTGTGTGTGTGTGTGTGTGTGTGTGTGTGTGTGTGTGTGTGTGTGTGTGTGTGTGTGTGTGTGTGTGTGTGTGTGTGTGTGTGTGTGTGTGTGTGTGTGTGTGTGTGTGTGTGTGTGTCAGCATTTTAAATAGGGAAATATCGATTATATATTTGCAATACACAAACAGTTTGCCATTCATCTTTCCATCATAGTTTGAGTAACATTGCTCGGAATCATAAACGTGCAAATTTAGCAGATTAAAGAAACTAGCCTGACTTGTTCCTAAAACTGACCCTGACCCAGTCTGAGACCGATATCATCGGCCATATCACCAACCTGGTTACATTTAACATTTGTAGTGAGCAGTAGAGGAGTGGGACGAGAAAAGGAAACAGTGAACCAAAAAGTCGGGGAACTATAGACGGGTGAGCCTGATGTCAGTGGTGGGTGTTGTTGGAGGAGATTCTGAGGGATAGAATTTACACACATTTGGAAATTCAAGGGCTGATCGGGGTAGACAACGTGTATTTCTGCATGGGAAATCATGTGGTGTAGTAGATTATCTCAGAGTACAGCAAGACCACAATTAGATGGGACAAAGGGGCAAGGAGTGGCAGATGAAGTTTAATTTAGATAAATATAAGGTTTTTCATTTTAGGAAGAAATGACACACTTAATGGCAAAGTCCTAGGGAGTGTTATGGAAAAAGGGACCTAGGGCTGCAGGTGCATTGTTCCTTGAATGTGGAGTCGTAGGGTGACAGTGTGGTGCAGAACACATTTGGCAGATTTGCCTTAATCAGTCAGAGCATTGAGTATAGGGTTTGTGGTGGTATGTTGTATCTGTACACCATGTTAGGAAGGCCACTTTACGAAAACTGCATTCAACGCGGTTGTCTGCAGAAAAGATTTACACAGATGTCCCAGGACGGGAGGTTTGAGCTTCAGGGAGAGGTTGATTAGGTTGAGGTATTTCTCCCTGGGGTGTCAGAGGCTGAAAGGTGACATTATAGATGTTTATAAAAACATCGGGGGCATGGATATTCTGAACAGCCACGTTCTGCTCTTCAGGATAGAGGAGACCAGATTCAGAGGCATAGGTTGAAGGGGAGAGTGCGAATGATTTAAAAAGGACCTGAAGATAAATGTTTCACACAGAGAGTGGTGTGTGTACAGAAAGTGCTGTCAGAGGAAGTGCTGAAGGCGGTTACAATCGCACATTTCAAAAGTATCTGAAAGAGGAGGGATATTGGCCAAATGTTGGCAAATGGGACGAGATCAGATTTGATATCTGATCAGAGTGAATAGATTGGACTAACAGGTCTGTTTTCGTTCTGCATGACTCTCTGATTCTATAAGAAGGATGACGAAAAATGATGAAAGGAACTTTCAAGTGGGAATTCTCTTCACTGGAAGTTTATCGTGCCTCTATGTTCACATTGATTGAAAGCTGCATGATAAATATTTGATAGGGACGTGAGTCACGAATATTGGGATACAGACAGGAAAGTGGGGCTGAGTCCACAACCTGATCAGCCACAATCTTAGTGCCTGATGGAGAAGGCTCAAAGTATCTAATGACCCACTCCTGCTCCTCAGTCTCATGTTTCTGTGTTCCATTCAGCACCTCATACCTGCTAGACAGGAACAGTCGGAGGCCACTTACTCCTATAAACTGGTGCACAGAAACAGAGGAGACCATTCAGCCTCTCAAGACTGTCACACAGCTTTGAAGTGATTTGGGAAATGTAATTGGAAAATCCAGGCACAGGTATGAAAGAGGCTCCTCATCTCTCTTCACAGAGCTTCCCCTCGCTGCAACCTGTGCTTCATTTGTTGGTCATGCTGTAGACGCAGATTGACTCTGAATACAGCCTATATACTCACCAGAGATGGCTCACAAAATCATCTGGTCTTCCTGACTGCAATATACAATAACATAACATTCATGAAAATAACACCCACTAACTTTCCAATAACAGAATGGTAGAACATCAGAAACAGGGGCAGGTCATTCACTTCCCAAGCCTGTCTAGTCCTTCACTAAGATCATGACTGATCTGCTCTTGGTTGTGAAATCCTCTTTCAAACCCAATTCTTCATCGCCCTCAACTCTCTGTCAGGTCAATATCCATGTACCTCTTCTTCAAATACTTTCAGTCATCTTGCTCCCTAACAATCTTGAGAAGAGAAACCCTGACATTCAATACCATTTGTTTGAAGAAAACACGTGTTGTTCCTATACCATTGCCTATTGATATGGACAAAAGAGGTTGGCTCAAGGGTTCAGGTAAAAATGACTGGCCCTGATATCATGGCAGTGATTGGCTTTTGCTGACATCAAGGAGCTTAACAAAACTGGACTGAATGGGAATCAGGGTAAACTCTCCAGTGTTTGGAGTCAAACATGGCACAAAGGAAGATGTTCATCATCTCAGTCCTGGGTCAGCTCTGTGGGAGATCCTCAGGGTAGCTTCCTCTTCACGAACATCTTCAGCTGCTTCATCAATGACTCCCCACCCCCATCCTCTATAACATAAGATCAGAAGTGGGGATGGTCACCGAAGATTCCACAATGTTCAGAACATTTATCACCCGCCAGCTCCTGAACCGGTCTCTGCCCATGTGCAGCAAGGCCTAGACACCATTCAGGCTTGTGCTGTTAAATGATCTGTAACATTCATGTAACAGCACTGCCTGGCACTGCACATTGCCACAGTAAAATAAGAGTTCATTCAGCACGCTGGTTTCTTAGGAATATGAGGAAGTCATTCAGCCCATTGACAGTATTGGAGAAGAACAGGGACAGCCCATTCAGTGCCTCCAGCCTATTACTCAAGAGGTGAAGTAGTCTAGTGTGATGGACCACACTAGAGCGCCTCGAAAATATTTGAAGGCGGTAGCCTTTACTCTAATGTTATCGTATTTTAAAGGAAATGTAAACTGTCCGTTCCAGATGCAATATCAATGGTCAAACTACTCGGTGTGAAGCAAACACCATTTCTTTAAACACGGAAGATAAAATGAAACCAAAGAAAGAGGAATTTAGAATAACGTAAGTCTATTGGACACGTTAACAGAATAATAGATCTAGGAACTATTACTAATGAACTGTTCCAATATGGGAAACTCCCATAAACACAGCCCTTGGTAAAACGGAATATTCAGACACAGAATGTCACAAACATTTCTCCAATCCAGGAATTAAAAACAGCAGCAAGAGAAAATTTAGAGAGAGTAGCAGCCCGGAGACATTCACTGAAGCTTCCAACTCTGTTGAGACCCCAATATTTTCTGATGTTGCTGAGAAACCAAAACCCAGAGATCCTAATCTGCGAGAATTGGCCACACCCATTCAAGCTGCATTAAAATAAACCCAAGGCCTCCCTCGCTGTTTACCCAGTGGTCTTAACTATCCAGCTTGGTAACAATCGTTCAATCTCTCTCTTAAAAGAAACCAGGACAAAATAACCTCTTAAATCTGCAGCATCATCACACTTGTCAGCACATCGAGCTGTCAAACAGGAACCAGGGGCAATCCAATCCGGCCCTTGGCCATGTCTAACCGGACAAGGAAGAAGTCATTCAGTCCTTTGAGTCAATTACACAGAAACAGAATGAGGCCATTCAGCCCCTTGAGTCACTTACACAGAGTCAAGAAGAGGCTATTTAGCCCATTGAGCCACTTATATAGGAACAGTAGGAGGCTATTCAGTCAGTTGAGGCACTTATATAGGAACAGTAGGAGGCCATTCCCACCTCAATGCACTTACACAGGGGCAGAATGGGATAATTGATGCTGATCCTGATGAATGGCTTATGCCCGAAACGTCGACTCTCCTGCTGTGCTTTTCCAGCAAACCACTGTCTACTCTGATCTCCAGCATGGGCAGTCCTCGCTGTCTCCTAATTGATGCTCTAACATGATGAACAATGGGAGCAGAGGCTGAACAGACAGATTGCTCCACGTTGTACCTCGTGGCGCCATCGCTCATGATACACACGTGGAACTTCAACGTGCTTTATTCGCGGTGAGGAGGGAAGCCATATGTCTTGCGTGAAGTCTCAAGAAGGCATCTTCCATCTCCGAGGTGACAGCCTGGTGTTCTCTATGTCGGGCGGAAGCTGGTGCGAATGGTTACCTGTTTCAGATGTAAGGTATTGTAACTGCTGTTGGGGATTGTGAACAACATAACGTTCAGTACGGATTCACATGCCGATTAGATTAGATTACTTACAGTGTGGAAACAGGCCCTTCAGCCCAACAAGTCCACACCGACCCGCCGAAGCGCAACCTACACAGACCGATTCCCCTACATTTGCCCCTTCACCTTCCACTACGGGCAATTTAACTTGGCTAATTCACCTGACCTGCACATTTTTGGACGTGGGAGGAGAGCGGAGCACCCGGAGGAAACCCAAGCAGACACGGGGAGAATGTGCCAACTCCACACAGAGAGTCGCCTGAGGCGGGAATTGAACGCGGGTCTCTGGCGCTGTGAGGCATCAGTGCTAACCACTGTGACACCGTGCTGACTTCACATTAATGTGGGCAGAGTTAATTAAGGCATATAAACTATTAGGAAAGTCACATTAGACTGATGAATGGAATATCTAAGTTCAAATAATGCTTATCTTATTCATGTTGGTCTTGTCTAGTGCTTGTCCTGTGCAGTGTGAAGTGTATACCTTACTCTGTCGAAGTCTATTTCCACCCTATGATCTGTCTGGCCATGCTTACTATTATCTGCCTCCACTGCTCATAAGTAAAGTGTTTCCCTGTACTGAGGTACATGTGGCAATAAATCAAACCAATCAATCCTGGGTTAAGTATGGAATTTCTCATCGTATCAATGTCTCTTTTGGAAATAAATGATCGCTGCCACTCCTCGTGTTTCAGCATCGCCATTTCTTCGTCTCTCACAGCTCTATCGATTAAACACTCAGCTTCTTCACTCCATCCTCATGTTACTATCATCAGTGTCTGTGGTAAGGAGATCACTCCTTGCAATGCAGATCAAATCTATAGAGAGTGCCCCAAATGCTCTCTCAGCAAGGCTCGACAACAGCCGGAAGATGGCTTTACTTATGTACTCGAATTATCTTAAATGAAGGACAACATACCATTGACTGCACCTATTACTTACAAAGGGTTTGATTCGGAGCAGTCAGCATAGACTTGTGAGTGGGAGATCATGTTTCCTAAATTTGCTAGACCAGGAAAGTTGATGAGGACAGAGCGGTAGACGTAGTCTCTATGGATTTCAGTGAGGCCTTTGATAAGTTTCCACATGGCAGGCTGCTCAGGAAGGTTACATCAAGTGGAATGCTGGGGGAACTGGCCAATTGGATACACAGTTGACTTGATGGTAGGAAGCAGGGGGTTTAGTGGGCGGATGCTTATCAGACAGGAGGCTGGGGGAGCATGATCAGTGAGGAAGTTTATCAGAAATTGCAGCAGGACCTTAATCAGGTGGGGAAGTGGGCCGAGAAATGGCAAATGGAATTTAAAATAGAAGTGTGATGCCTTGCATTTTGGAAACTCAAATCAATGCCGGAGTTTCATGGTGAATGGGAGGGTCTTAAGGGGTGCAGTGGGCAGAGAACACTGTTCAAATCTGTCTAAATCCCATACGAGAAGCCCTCAAACTGTTACGATGTCGATGTTGAACTCCCCAGTTAATTAAAACTACACACCCAGAAAACCTCACCTCACCTCGTAATCTGTTAAAACATGAGTGACAAAGTAGTCGCAAATTCCACTATTAAGAGAAAATTAACAATTTATAAGTACGTATGTTAACTCGCTGAGCTTGAAGGTTTGTTTTCAGATGTTTCGTCACCATGACTGGGTAACATCATTAGTGAGAGTTTCTGGTGATGCACTGGTGGTATGTCTCGCCTTTCTATTTCTAGGTCTTGGTTTCTTCAGGTGCGTGATGTCATTTCCAGTTTTTTTGTTCAAGGGAAGGTAGATAAGATCTAAATTGATGCGTTTGTTGATGTACTTCTGACTAGAATGTCATGCTTCTAAGAACTTTCGTGCGTGGCTTTGTCCTAGGGAGTGTGTGTTGTCACAGTCAACGTGGTGTCCTTCTTTTTCTGTATGAATGGAAACTAGTGATAGTGGGTCATGTCTTTTGGTAGCCAGTTGGTGTTCATATATCCTGCTAGCACGACAACAGGACAGTGTGAAATGGAGGAAAAATGATTTTATATACATTGTTTAATCAGTGTGTGTTCAGATAAGTAACATTCTTCATATGTGTACAACACATTCTGAATGAACAACTGAGACAGTTAACGAAAAATGATGCACATGATGGGTAAAATTTTTAAAGCATTAAAAAATTATTTGATCCTCATCTGAAGTGATACCTTCCCTTTCTCTCAACGTTCCCCTTTTGCTGGGATACCCACCTCTAGTCTCTCATTCTTATCAGGATGTGTGTTATAAATTCTTGTTTCTGGTTTCTCAACTTATTTCAGTTAATCCCCTTTCTACCAGGATTAAATATGTTGGCCTGCTGTGTCCTTTCCAAAGCTAGTGTCTGTCATATTATTGGAGAGAAAAGTTATGACATCAGACCCAGCGTTTGAACATATTGCTCTGTTGTACGTGCACGTAAAAAGGACCACAGCACACAGGAATTGCCAAAGCATTGAGGGAACTATATCTATTTTTTTCGATAATATAGTTTTCTCATTTTCCACGTCGCCATATCTATATCCTCTCTCTCTCGTTCTCGCTTTGTATCTCGTTAAGACATCCACCAATTATTCTTCGTGGCCCATCTCTCAAAACTCATTCTTTCAGTTTATACGTAATGCTTTCTTCAAGATGTAATGTGGTTATAATTAAGCAATGTAACTAAAAAGACACGTGGGAGGAGCTGGCCAGAGTTAATTGGAAGGGGAGCTGGGCAGGAAAGACCATGGAGCAGCAGTAGCAGGAGTTTGTGGGGATAATTCGAAAGATAATACTAGAAATGCCCCCCAAGAAGATAAAACATACTCATGGGAGGACAAGGCAGCAATGAATGACAAGGTATCAAACCAAAAGAGACATGTGGTGAAGATGATTGGGAATCCAGAGAATTAACTGGATCTTCAACTACATAAGGCTGGCATCATTAGCACTACAGAGCTCTTAATTATGGTCAGGGAGAGAAACAGAGGAAACACATTCACTTGAAACACAGAAGATGGCGTTTCTCAAGGAAAAAGTTTCAGGTGAATTAAATATTTGAATTAAGATCAGTTAAATGCTTTTGCGGAACGGGTCAGATTGGAAGCAAGACCCGGGGAGACAGACCTGCAGCAGAATGAGAGTTTGAAAATTGAAGCATTTCCACATCAGAAACCAGGTTAGTTCACTGTGTGCAGGGCTGATGGGTGAATGGGTCTCAGTGAGAATTGGGGAACAGAACAGACAGCATTGCAGATATTGCAGCTCGAAACTGCGTATTCTTGTAGTGCTGTCGACCACAGCAGCGGGAGAAGCAGACATGTATTCAACCATAATCTGTAACTTTTCGCCAGGATAACACCTCAGTCTGCCATTACCATCAACAACATCTATGGCTCAGTGACGAGTTTGGGTGAACATGTCAGAGTCAGAATCACATGAACCTTAATCTGATGCTAACCCAATAAAGCTACCAGACTTGACCAACAGATCTGAACGAAACCTTGCAGTCCTGCCGCATTCAGTCATAAATAATGATGGACGATTAAATAAATGACTGGAGTAGTGGGCTCCACAAACATTCCTATCCTAAATAATAGAACAGACCTGCACATCAGTGTAAAAGGGAAGGGTGTTTTATCTGCACCATCCTCTGTCAGAAGTGTTGAGTCGATGATACATCTCACCCTCATCATGATGCCCACAAAATCACAGATGCCAGTCTTCAACCAATTCGGTTTGCTGCATGTGAGATGAAGAAACAGCTGAACACAGTAGATACGACAAAGGCAATGTGTCCTGACACCGTTCCTGCAATTGGATTGAAACTTTGTGCTACACAACCACCCGTGTCCCTGGGGAACCTATTTCATTCTAGCTCCAACTCTGACATCTCCCTGGCAATGTGGAAAATTACTCAGCTATGTCCAGTCCCCTAAAAGGGGATTAATTACAACCTGACCAATTATCACCCCCTCAGTCCCATCACAGCAGTCAAATTGGTGGGAGTTTTTTTTTTTTACAGAGCTGTCAAGCAGCACAGAAATAACCTGTGCAGTGTTGTTTCCGATAGGTCCCCATGTGGAGATAGCGTTGTGGAAATGTCACTGGATTACTAATCTAGACCATGCTAATGCTCTGGCAGCAGGTGAAAGTTAAAAACAATTAATAAAATAATGAGATCTAAAATCTAGTGTCAGTAACAGTGACCTTGAAGCCAATATCGATTGTAAACAGAATTCCCTTCTCCAATGTACTTTTAGGAAGTGAATCTCCCGTGTTAACCTGGGCTGGCCTAAAACAGACTCCAAAGACTCTGACATGTGATAAACATTCCAATGGTCTCTGAAACGGCCAATCAAGGCACTCATTTGTATCAAACTACTCAGAGGTCTGAAAGGATGAAACCGGATAGAAAATCCGTCCTCAGTATCAGTGTCGGAAAGGGAATGGGAACACAGTCCTGTCGACACTGCAGAGACCTCCTTCCTGACATCTCAGAGCTTGTGACAACATTTATCGAGCTTTCCCACAGACTGCACAGAAACAGCGGGAAAGGAATAGGTCATACAACACATTGAGCCTCCCCCATTCTGTTTCATGCACTTACTCCACATGATTTACATATCTGTTAATGTGAGTAATCTTGGGAAGCTAATAAATAGGAAATGCAGTAGTACGTTTGGTCCACCTAAGTTGCTACCCAATTCAATGTAATGATGCTCGGTCCTTCATTTCCACACCGTACCCCTGCTCTCCCTTATACTCAGTGTCTCGTTTTCCAGGTGCGAGCGAATTCCCCAGGTTCACCAGTCTGTGAGTGCAGCCAGTTATTCTCATCTCAATGCAGTGTGACCTGCCTGTATCTAATACTGTGGCCCCTTGTGTTAGACGTCCCAGACAGGGGAACAATCATCTCTACTTCCAATCTGTCTCACCCTGTCAGAGTTTTGTATATTTCACTGAGATCTCCACCCATTTACCCAAACCCCATTGAATACTGGCCCAGTCACCTCAAACTCTGTTCACACAAGCCTGTCATCCCAGAGATCAGGCTGGTCAATCTTCACTGTTCTCCATCAATGTCGGTTTTGTCCTTTATTAGGTGAGGAGAACAGAACTGCACATAATGCTGCACAATGTTCGGGATGTTGTCTCACCAAGGCCCTGTACAGCTTCAGTAAGACACCCTTAGTCCTGGACTCAAATCCCCCTGAAATGCAAGACAACACATTACTTATCTTCTTCACTGCGTTCTGTTTCTGCAATATTGCTATCAGCGATTGGTGCACAAGATGCATATCCTTTTCAATGTTACAGCTTCCCACTTGGTGTGTCTGTGTACACTGGTCAGCGTGCCAATGCAGTATTGACTTCTGGTAGCAGGACTCACTGCGCTGCATGGGCCTCAGAAGTTTATGTAGAAGGAAACAACAAAAAGGATCATACGTCCTTTTGTAGATCAACATGTTTCAACCAATCCTTTTCAAATGGTAGGCTGCCAATTTATCGTTTCCACCAAAGGGCACACTGTCACCTCTATCCACATTGTTCTCCATCTGTCACGTATTTACCCTTTCACTCCACTTGTCTTAGTCTTCTTGGTGCATTTTTACATCCTCCTCACCCACTCACAATCCCACATCCGTTAGTGCTGTCAGCAGACTGGGATATATTGTATCTGATTCCCGCAACCAAATGTTTAAAGGGCATTGTGATCATCTGGGCCCCAAGCACCGATCCCTGTGACACCTCAGCAACCGTCCTCTGTTAATTTCTATTTATGTATTTCGTCAATCTGGATGTCACTGGCTGGGCCAGCATTTATTGCCTGTCCCTAGTTGCCCTTGAGAAGGTGGTGGTGAGCTGCATTGTTGAAAGCTGCAGTCCACCTGCTTGGGTGACCTCCAATGCCGTTAGGGAGGGAATTCCAGGATTCTGACCCAGCGACTGTGAAGGGGCAGAGATATATTTCCAAGTCAGGATGCTGAATGGCTTGGACGGGAACCTAAAGATGATGGTATTTCCATACATCTGCAGCCTTGTGCTTCTAGATAGACGTGGTCGTAAGTTGGGAAGATGGTCTCTGAGGATATTTGGTGAATCATGTAGATAGTAAAACACTGCTGCTGCTGAGCGTTGATGGTGGAGCATTGTGGATGAAGGGACAGTCAATCTGGCTGTTTTGTCCTGGATGGTATAAAGCTTCTTGAGTGTTGTTGGGGCTGCACTCATCCAGGCAAATTGGGAGTCTTCTATCGCACTTCTGACTTATGCATTGTCGATGATGGACAGACCTTTGGAAGTCAGGATGTGAGTTACTCGCCGCAGCATTCCCAGATTCTGACCTGCTTTTGTAGTTACTGTGTTAATGTGGTGAGTCCAGTGAGTTTCGGAGCAATGGTTACCCACCAGGACTTTGATACTGTGGGATTCATTGATAGTAACACCATTGAATTCGAAGGGGCAGGTTAGATTGTATTTTATTGGTGATGGTCATGGTCTAGCATTTGTGTGGCCTGAATATTACTTGCCACTTGTTTGCCTGAATACTGTCCAGATCTTGTCTCATTTGGACATGGTCTGCTTCAGTATCTGAGGAGGCACAAATGTTGCAGAACGTTGTACAATCATTGACGACAATCCCCATTTCTGACCTTAAAATGGAGGGAAGGTAATTGATGAAGCAGCCCTGAAGTAGTTTTCAGCCAAGGCCACTGCTTTTCCTGGAGCTCAGTTGACTGACATTTTTCAACAATGACCATCGTCCTACGTGTCAGGTATGATTCTAACCAGCGGGGTGTTTGCCCAGATACACATTGATTCCAGTGTTGCTAAAGCCCCTTGATACCACACTTGGTCAAAGGCAGCCTTGATTCAAAGGGCTATCACTCTCACCCCACCTGTGGAATTCAACTCTTTTGTCCATGTTTGAACCAAGGTAATGAGATCAGGAGCTGAGTGACCCTGGAGAAGTCCAACCTGGGCATCATTGATCAGGGTATTGCTGAGCAAGTGCTGCTTAAAAGCACCGAGACCTTCCATCACTTTACTGATGATCGAGAGTAGACTGATGGTGTGGTAATTGGCCGGATTGGAGTTGTTCTGCTTTTTATATACAGGAGATGCTTGGGGTAATTTTCCAATATTCGGGAAAAGCCATTGTTGTAACTGTATTGAAACAGTTTGGCTGGGGGAGTGGCAAGTTATGGAGCACAAGTTTTCAGTACTATTGCAAGAATGTTGTCAGAGTATGGACCCTTTGGAATATCCAGTATCTCCAAACGTTTCTGGATATCGCGTGGACTGAATCGAATTGGGTGATGACTGGTAACTGAATCGCTGCAGACCACTGGAGGAGGCTGAAATGGATCATCCACTAAGCACTTCTGACTGAAGATTGTTGCGAATGCATCAGCCTTATCTTATACACTGAAGTGCTGGGCTCTTCCATCATGGAGGAAGGGGTTTCTGGTGGAATCTCTTCCTCCAGTGAATTGTTTAATTGTCCCCAACGTTTGCTTGTGGGATCACTTAGCTCTGTCAATCACTTACTGCTTATGCTGTTTGGCTTGCAAATAGTCCTGTTTGCTGGCTTCAGCAGGCTGACACCTCATTTTCATGTTTGCCTGGTGCTGCTCCTGCTATCCTGCACACTCCATTGGATTTGTTCTGCTTTTTATATACAGGAGATACTTAGGGTAATTTTCCACATATTCGGGAAAAGCCATTGTTGTAACTGTATTGAAACAGTTGATCCTCTGGATTGATGGTAATTCTGCTGCTGTTGATGATCCACAACACCTTATGGACACCCAGACTTGAGCTGCTAGATCTGTTTGAATTCTGCCCTATTTAGCACCATGACAGTATCACCCAAAATGGTGGAGGCTAGTCTCAACGTGAAGGTGTAACTTTGTCTCCACAATGACTATGCGGTGGCCGCTCTTACTGATACTGTCGGACAGATACCTCTGCTATTGGCAGATTAGTAAGGCTGTGGTCAAATATGTATTTTCCTCTTGTTGGTTCCTTCACCACCTGCCACAGAACCAGTCTAGCAGTTATATCCTTTAGGACCCGGCCAGCTCGATCAGTAATGCTGTAGCTCAGATACGCTTGGAGGTGGACATTGAAATCCTCCACCCAGTACATCTTGCGTCCCTGCTACCCTCAGTGCTTCCTCCAAGTGTTGATCAACATGGAGGAGTACTGATTCATCAGTTGAGAGAGGCTGGTACATGGTAATCAGCAGGAAGTTTCCTTTCCCATGTGTAAACTTACGCCATGAGACTTAATGGGATACGGAGTCACTGTTGAGGACTCCCAGAGCAATTCCCTTCCAACTGTGCTGTATCTGTCCAGCTGATGAGACAGGAGATATAAGGGGAAGTTGATGGGGTGTCTGGGATATAGTCATACTCACAGAATCATATCTTACAGACAATGTCAAGCTGTTGCTTCAGGCGTCTGTTTATTTCAATTCACTGTTTTCTGCCAGCTGTCCCATTCCAGAAACATGTCCATATATTATCGTCAATCCACTAAGATTTAG
This sequence comes from Chiloscyllium plagiosum, assembly GCF_037043375.1. Classification (NCBI taxonomy): domain Eukaryota; kingdom Metazoa; phylum Chordata; class Chondrichthyes; order Orectolobiformes; family Hemiscylliidae; genus Chiloscyllium; species Chiloscyllium plagiosum. The sequence goes on along the minus strand of NW_028270156.1, from coordinate 99,786,509 downwards.
ACCATAAGACCATAAGGCATAGGAGTGGAAGTAAGGCCATTCGGCCCATCGAGTCCACTTCGCCATTTAATCATGGCTGATGGGCATTTCAACTCTACTTACCCGCATTCTCCCAGGAGCCCTTAATTCCTTGTGACATCAAGAATTTATCAATCTCTGCCTTGAAGACATTTAGCGTCCCGGCCTCCACTGCACTCCACAGCAATGAATTCCACAGGCCCGCCACTGTCTGACTGAAGAAATGTCTCTGCATTTCCGTTCTGAATTGACCCCCTCTAATTCTAAGGCTGTGCCCACGGGTCCTAGTCTCCACGACTAACGGAAACAATTTGCTATCGTCCACCCTTTCCAAGCCATGTATTATCTTGTAAGTTGATATTAGATCTCCCCTTAACCTTCTAAACTCCAATGAATACAATCTCAGGATCCTCAGCCGTTCCTCGTATGTTAGATCTACCATTCCAGGAATCATCCGTGTGAATCTCCGCTGGACACGCTCCAGTGCCAGTGTGTCCTTCCTGAGGTGTGGTGACCAAAACTGGACACAGTACTCCAAATGGGGCCTAACCAGAGCTTTATAAAGTCTCAGCAGCACATCGCTGCTTTTATATTCCAACCCTCTTGAGATAAGTGACAACATTGCATTCGCTTTCTTAATCACAGACTCAACCTGCATGTTTACCTTTAGAGAATCCTCGACTTGCACTTCCAGATCCCTTTGTACTTTGGCTTTATGAATTTTCTCACCGTTTAGAAAGCAGCCCATGCTTGTATTCTTTTCTCCAAAGTGCAATACCTCGCATTTGCTCACATTGAATTTCATCAGCCATTTCCTGGACCACTCTCTGAAACTGTCTAGATCCTTCTGCGTCCTCCCCACTTCCTCAGTACTACCTGCCTGTCCACCTAACTTCGTATCATCGGCAGACTTCGCTAGAATGCCCCCAGTCCTTTCATCCAGGTCATTAATATATAACGTGAACAGCTGCGGCCCCAAAACTGAATCCTGCGGGACACCGCTTGTCACTGGCTGCCATTCTGAAAAAGAACCTTTTATCCCAACTCTCTGCCTTCTGTCAGACAGCCAATCCTCAATCCATGCCAGTAGCTCATCTCGAACATCATGCGCCCTCACCTTACTCTGCAGTCTCCCGTGTGGCACCTTATCAAAGGCCTTTTGGAAGTCTAGATAGACCACATCTACTGGGTTTCCCTGGTCTGACCTACTTGTCACCTCTTCAAAGAATTCTAACAGGTTTGTCAGGCACGACCTCCCCTTACAAAATCCATGTTGACTTGTTCTAATCCGACCCTGCTCTTCCAAGAATTAATCCTTAATGATGGATTCTAGAATTTTACCATCAACCGAGGTTAGGTTAATTGGCCTATCATTTTCCATCTTTTGTCTTGATCCTGTCTTGAACAAGGGGGTTACAACAGCGATCTTCCAAGCAACCAACGCCTCCGCTATTTCTTCAGCCACCTCCCTCAGAGATCTAGGATGTAGCCCATCGGGGAAAGGAGATTTACGAATTTGGAAGTCTAGATATTTTAAGAGTGGGAGCAGCGGCCGAGTAAAGGCGAACCCGGGAGACTACAGCTAAGGTAAAACAGTTTGTTTCAAAATTACTTAACTGTAGCGGGCAGCGGTGTTTTTTATTCTCTCTTCACAAAAAGAGCGGGAGCAGCAGAGGAAGTGACGGCAAGCAGAGGGGCAGCCGGGAAGGAGAACTGTGAGTATAAATACTCACCCTTTAATCACCAACGGTCATTCGAGTGGGAGCAGCGGCCGAGTAAAGGCGAACCCGGGAGACTACAGCTAAGGTAAAACAGTTTGTTTCAAAATTACTTACCTGTAGCGGGCAGCGGTGTTTTTTATTCTCTCTTCACAAAAAGAGCGGGAGCAGCAGAGGAAGTGACGGCAAGCAGAGGGGCAGCCGGGAAGGAGAACTGTGAGTATAAATACTCACCCTTTAATCACCAACGGTCATTTGAGTGGGAGCAGCGGAAGTGAGGTTGGAGCGCATAGCTGGGCGGGAAGGTAAGTGATTAGTATTTGAGTGGGTGTGTTCTCAGTGACTCAGTGTTATTGACTCAGTGTTCTTGTTTTTGGAGAAAGTGTACAGTCATGGCAGCGCAGGCGGTGAAATGTTCCTCCTGCAGGATGTTTGAGGTAGGGGTGACCACCGATACTCCTGCCGACTTCGTCTGCAGGAAATGCAGTCAGATCCTGATCCTCACCGAACGAGTTAGGGAACTGGAACTGGAGTTGGATGAACTGAGGATTATTCGAGAGGCTGAGAGGGTGATTGATAGAAGCTACAGGGACATAGTTACGCCGGAGAACAGAGGGAGGTGGGAAGGGGAAGAAGCAGGCAGTGCAGGGTTCCCCTGTGGTCGTTCCCCTAAAAAATAAATATACAGCTTTGGAAACTGTTGGGGGGGACAGCGTTGCAGGTGTAAGCTGCAGTGAAGGGGTCTGTGGCTCTGAGACTCAGAAGGGAAAGGGGGAGAGGAGGAGAGCGCTAGTTATAGGGGACTCTCTAGTTAGAGGGACGGACAGGCGGTTCTGTGGACATGGGCGAGACTCACGGATGGTTTGTTGCCTCCCGGGTGCTAGGGTCCGAGACGTCTCAGACCGTGTCTTCAGAATCCTTAAGGGGGAGGGTGTGCAGCCAGAAGTCGTGGTGCACATTGGCACCAACGACATAGGTAGGAAGAGGGGTGGGGAGGTCATTCAAGAGTTAAAGGAGTTAGGCTGGAAGCTAAAAGCTAGGACAGACAGAGTCGTCATCTCTGGGTTGTTGCCGGTGCCACGTGACAGTGAGGCAAAGAATAGGGAGAGAGTGCAGTTGAACACGTGGCTGCAAGGCTGGTGTAGGAGGGAGGGCTTCAGATATTTGGACAATTGGACTGCATTCTGGGGAAGGTGGGACCTGTACAAACAGGACGGGTTGCACCTGAACCAGAAGGGCACCAATATCCTGGGGGGTAGGTTTGCTAGCACTCTTCGGGGGGGGGGTTTAAACTAATTTGGCAGGGGGATGGGATCCGGACTTGTAGTCCAGCAAGTAGGTTAGCTGTTTGTCAGGATGCCCAAGACTGTAGGGGGGCTGTGGAGAAGGTAGCACTGACAGGGACTACTAGCGGACACAGAGATGGGCTCAAGTGCGTATACATCAACGCAAGGAGTATCAGAAATAAGGTGGGTGAACTTAAGGCGTGGATCAGTACCTGGGACTACGATGTTGTGGCCATCACGGAAACGTGGATAGATGTGGGACAGGAATGGCTGTTGGAGGTTCCTGGTTACAGGTGTTTCAGTAAGATTAGGGAGGGTGGGAAAAAAGGAGGGGGGGTGGCATTGCTAATTAGAAATGGTATAACGGCTGCAGAAAGGAAGTTTGAGGGGGATCTGCCTCTGGAGGTAGCATGGGCTGAAGTCAGAAATAGGAAAGGTGCAGTCACCTTGTTGGGTGTTTACTATAGGCCCCCCAATAGCAGCAGAGATGTGGAGAAACAGATTGGGAAACAGATTTTGGAAAGGTGCAGAAGCCACAGGGTCGTAGTCATGGGCGACTTCAACTTCCCAAATATTGATTGGAAGCTCTTTAGATCAAGTAGATTGGATGGGGCGGTGTTTGTGCAGTGTGTCCAGGAAGCTTTTCTAACGCAGTATGTAGATTGTCCAACCAGAGGGGAGGCCATATTGGATTTGGTACTCGGTAATGAACCGGGACAAGTGGTGGGCTTGTTAGTGGGTGAACATTTTGGTGATGGTGACCACAATTCTGTGACTTTCACCTTGGTTATGGAGAGAGATAGGTGCGCACAACAAGGTAGATTTTATAATTGGGGGAAGGGAAATTACGATGCTGTAAGGCAGGATTTGAGGAGCATACGTTGGGAGCATAGGCTGTCAGGGAAGGATGTGGTGGAAATGTGGAACTTTTTCAAAGAGCAGATACGACGTGTCCATGATATGTATGTACCTATCAGGCAGGAAAGAAATGGTCGTGTGAAGGAGCCTTGGTTGACGAGAGAGGTTGAATGTCTGGTAAAGAGGAAGGAGGCTTACATAAGGTTGAGGAAACAGGATTCAGACAGAGCAGTGGAGGGATACAGGATAGCCAGAAGGGACCTGAAGAAAGGGATTAGGAGAGCTAAGAGAGGGCATGAAAAATCGTTGGCGGATAGGATCAAGGATAACCCCAGGCATTTTATGCGTATGTGAGAAACCAGAGAATGACGAGAACGAGGGTAGGTCCGATCAAGGACAGTAGTGGGAGACTGTGTATTGAGTCGGAAGAGATAGGAGAGGTCTTGAACAAGTACTTCTCTTCAGTATTTACGAACGAGAGGGACCGTATTGTAGAAGAGGAGAGTGTGAAATGGACTGGTAAGCTAGAAGAGATACCTGTTAGAAAGGAAGATGTGTTGGACATTTTGAACAACTTGAGGATAGACAAGTCCCCCGGGCCTGACGGGATATATCCTAGGATTATGTGGGAAGCTAGAGAGGAAATTGCAGTACCGTTGGCAATGATCTTCTCGTCTTCACTGGCAAAGGGGGTGGTACCAGGGGACTGGAGAGTAGCGAATGTTGTGCCCCTGTTCAAAAAAGGGAATAGGGATAACCCCGGGAATTACAGGCCTGTTAGTCTTACTTCGGTGGTAGGCAAAGTAATGGAAAGGGTACTGAGGGATAGGATTTATGAGTATCTGGAAAGACACTGCTTGATTAGGGACAGCCAGCACGGATTTGTGAAGGGTAGGTCATGCCTTCCAAGTCTTATTGAATTCTTCGAGGAGGTGACCAAGTATGTGGATGAGGGAAGAGCAGTGGATGTAGTGTACATGGATTTTAGTAAGGCATTTGATAAGGTTCCCCATGGTAGGCTTATGCGGAAAGTCAGGAGGCATGGGATAGAGGGAAATTTGGCCAATTGGATAGAAAACTGGCTAACCGGTCGAAGGCAGAGAGTGGTGGTAGATGGTAAATACTCAGCCTGGAGCCCAGTTACAAGTGGAGTTCCGCAGGGATCAGTTCTGGGTCCTCTGCTGTTTGTAATTTTTATTAATGACTTAGATGAGGGAGTCGAAGGGTGGGTCAGTAAAATTGCAGATGATACGAAGATAGGTGGAGTTGTGGACAGTGAGGAGGGCTGTTGTCGGCTGCAGAGGGACTTAGATATGATGCAGAGCTGGGCTGAGGAGTGGCAGATGGAGTTCAACCCTGCCAAGTGTGAGGTTGTCCATTTTGGAAGAACAAATAAGAATGCGGAATACAGGGTTAATGGTAGGGTTCTTAGTCAGGTGGAGGAACAGAGGGATCTTGGGGTCTATGTACATAGATCTTTGAAGGTTGCCACTCAGGTGGATAGAGTTTGTAAGAAGGCCTATGGAGTATTATCGTTCATTAGCAGAGGGATTGAATTCAAGAGTCGTGAAGTGATGTTGCAGCTGTACAGGACTTTGGTTAGGCCACAGTTGGAGTACTGTGTGCAGTTCTGGTCGCCTCACTATAGGAAAGATGTGGAAGCTTTGGAGAGGGTGCAGAGAAGATTTACCAGGATGTTGCCTGGAATGGAGAGGAAGTCGTACGAGGATAGGTTGAGAGTTCTCGGTCTTTTCTCGTTGGAACGGCGAAGGATGAGGGGTGACTTGATAGAGGTTTATAAGATGATCAGAGGAATAGATAGAGTAGACAGTCAGAAACTTTTTCCCCAGGTACAACAGTGTTACAAGGGGACATAAATTTAAGGTGAAGGGTGGAAGGTATAGGGGAGATGTCAGGGGTGGGTTCTTTACCCAGAGAGTGGTGGGGGCATGGAATGCGCTACCCGTGGGAGTGGTGGAGTCGGAATCATTGGCGACCTATAAGCGGCATTTGGATAGGTACATGGATGGGTACTTAATCTAGGTTAGAAGTTCGGCACAACATCGTGGGCCGAAGGGCCTGTTCTGTGCTGTATTGTTCTATGTTCTATGTTCTAAGACCTTTTAGCTTTTCTAGCACTTCCTCTTTTGTAATGGCAACCATACTCAACTCTACCCCCTGACTCCCTTTAATTGTTGTGATAATACTCATGTCTTCCACTATGAAGACTGACGCAAAGTACTTATTAAGTTGTCCAGATATATCCTTTTCTCCCATCACTAGCCTTCCAGCATTAGTTTGAATTGGCCCAATGTCTACTTTTGCCTGTCTTTTTTTTTTCTTTTGTATTGAACGAAACTTTTACTATAATTTCTAATATTACTGGCTAGCCTACCTTCATATTTGATCCTCTTCTTCCTTATTTCTCTCTTTGTTATCCATTTGTTTTTGTAGCCTTCCCAATTTTGTGATTTCCCAGTGCTCTTGGCCACTTTATAGGATCTCTCTTTTTCTCTGATACATTTTCTGACTTCCTTTGTCAGCCATGGCTGCCTAATCCCTCCCCGGATAATCTTTCTTTTCTTGGGGATGAACCTATGAACTGTGTCCTCAATTCTACTCACAAATTTCCTGCCATTTTTGCTCTACTGTCTTCCCCCCTATGCTCTGCTTCCAGTCGATTTTCGTCAGTTCCTCTCTCATGCCCTCATAATTGCCTTTATCTAAGTGTAACACCATTACATCCGATTTTGTCTTCTCGCTTTCAAACTGCAGACTGAACTCGACCATATTATGATCGCTGATTCCTAAGTGTTCCCTTACTTTAAGATATTTTATAAATTCTGGTTCATTACATAGCACTAGGTCCAGAATAGCCTGATCCCTTGTGGGCTCCATTACAAGCTGTACCAAAAAGCCATTCTGTAAGCATTCCGTGAATTCCCTTTCTTTTGGTTCACTGGCAACATTATTTACCCAGTCCACCTGCATATTGCAGTCCCCAATGATCACCATGACCTTTCCTTTCCGACATGCCTTCTCTATTTCCCGGTACATGCTGCGCCCCGGTCCTGACCACTGTTTGGAGGTCTGTACATAACTCCCATTGTGGTTTTTCTGCCTTTGTGGTTCCTCACTTCCACCCACACAGACTCCACATCATCCGACCCTATGTCATTCAGTGCCATAGATTTAATTTTGTTCTGAACAAATAAGGCAACCCCGACCCTCTGCCCATCTCCCTGTCTTTTCAATAAGTTGTAAATCCTTGGATGTTTAATTGCCAGTCCTGAACCCCCTGCAACCGCGTCTCTGTGATGCCGACCACATCATAATCATTCACGATGATCTGTGCTGTTAGTTCATCTACTTTGTTACGAATGCTACGAGCATTCAGGTAAAGTGCCTTAATGCTAACTTTCTTATCATTAGAGATATTGGAAGTCATAAGATGTCTTAAGTTATCCTTCCTTTTTGCAGCATTTCTCGTCTGCCTCAAGCTGAAATTCACCTGCATACATGCTATCCTGCTGCTTATCTTTCCATTTAACTCCATACTCTCTGTCGCTTTCACTTTTGCTTCCCCCCAATTCAGAAGTTTAAAGTCCTACTGACCACCCTATTTATCCTCGTCGCTAGAATATTGGTACCAGATCTGTTCAGGTGGAGACCGTTCCAATGGTACAGATCCCGCCGGGTCCAAAACTGATGCCAATGCACCATGAAATGGAATCCCTCTTTCCCACACCAATCCATTAGCCATGTGTTAACTTCCCTAATTTTCTTCTCCCTGTGCCAATTGGCACGTGCCTCGGACAGCAATCCGAAGATTATGAACCTTGAGGACCTGTACTTCAATTTCCTTCCTAGTACTCGATCATCCCCAAGTAGGTCCTCCACCCCAGCTTTGACTATGTTGTTAGTCCCACCGTGGACCACAACAACTGGATCCTCTCCCTCACGCTCCAACCTCCTTTCAAGCCGGTCGGAGATGTCCCATATCCGCAGATGTCCCGTAGTTTGATATTTCAAACTGGGCTTGGAGCTGTACCAAAGTTTTTCTAAACATCTACGTGTTTTACATCCATTGCTTCTCTTTCATTTGTCTTTCAGTCTGTGTCTCAAACATAATTCCCATTTCATAAATCTATGTTAGTGTTGTCTATGACCATTACTTTCAGCCCGAATAATTTCTCCTAACCATTTACTTACTATGTTCTATGCTCCATGTATTCTATCATTTTCCCACAATAGACTTAGTTTTCCTTGTATAGTTATAAAGTTCTGTGAAGACAGAACTGAAGTAGTGGCTTCATAGTTCTGCCATTTCCCTGTTACCCATTCAGCATTCTCTGGTTTCAAACTGTAAGGAAACTGCACTTGTTTTCTCATGTTTCTCACATTGACATGATTTAACAAGTTATTACAGTTCATTCTTATAACCCTTGTGAATATAGTCTTCAGAAATTCCTCAAATCCTGCCTAAAATTGCTCAATATTTGACCTTCCACACCACACACTCACAGGAGCATAGACTCTGTGCCAACAGAAGCACAGCACGATCTATATTAATCCCACTTTCCTACAGCAGGCCCATAGCCTGGAATGATATGACACTTCCAACTGCTTATCCAAGTACTTTATAACGATTGTGAGGTTACCGATGATAATTCCCCACTCAGGAAGTAATCCCAGAACCCAACACCCTCTCGGTGAAACAAATGTTTAAATTCTCTCTGAACCTCGAACTTTTGAAAAGTGCGCTCCTTTGTTCTTGACCTCTGACTGAAAGGAACAGTTGCTGTCAATCTGCCATGTCAGTGTCGCTCATAATCTTATCCTTCTGAATCACGGACCCCTCAGCTTTCTCTGCTCCAATGTGAACAACCCGAGCTGACCCAGCCTCTCTCCATAGCTGATATGCTTCATTCCAGGGAACATCCTGGTGAATCACCTCTGTACCGTCTCCAGTACAATCACATACTTCCTGGAATGTGGCTCCCAGAACTACACATAGTACTCCATTTTGGCTGAACCAATGCCCTGTATTGCTCTTATAATCCACGCCCTGATTCGGAAACAAAACAACCAACGTCCAATTCTTAACTAGCGCAACAGGTCAGGCAGCATCCACGGAGCAGGAGAATCGACTTTTCGGGCATGACCCCTCTTCACTTTCTCCCCAATTCTTAAATAGTCCATTAACCTGTCCAGTCACATTCAGGAATCTGTGGAGAAGCACATACTGAGGTTCCCAGTGTGCTGCCATTCATTGAGTCCTCCCCTGCCTGGTTCCTTCTCCCAAAGTGCATCATCTCATATTTATCAGGGTTATATTCCATCTGTCGTTCATCTGCCCATCCGACCATTCCATCTGCATCTTCCTGTAAATTAAGACCTTCCTCCTCACTGCGAACCACCCAGCCAATTTTTATGTCAAACATACACTTTCTCATCACACCTCCCCCACTCTCCACATAGCCCCCACCACATTCGCATGTTCATTTTTTAATGAATAGCACAAAAAATAAGGGACACACCGCTGATCCCTGTGGTACACCAGGGGATACTGGTCATCAGTCACACAAACAGCCTTCTACCACCACCCTCTGCCTCCTGCCACTAAGACAATTTTCGTTGTAACTTGTTAAGTTTTGCGTCATATTGTGAGATTTTACTTTATTTTTCAGTTTCCCAGATGGAAATTTGTCAAAGGCCTTCCTAAAAAACAAAACAATCGATATCCTCAAACTAATTGAATCAAACGCATTGGATGTGACTTCCTTCTGATAAAGTCATGATGATTATCTCCAGTAGTTTCCTAAACGGTGATCTAATACTCGCTCGTCTATAGTTACCTGGTCTATCTCTCCCACCCTTACTATGTCGTGGAATCGTATTAGCAGTGCTCCTGTTCTCCGGCACCTCCCCTATGGTCAGATTCTAATTAAAATATTCATTCGGGGTCTTTCCTCCCTTGACCCCAACAGCCGCCTGTGATACAACTCATTCAGACATGGAGATTGGTCCAAATTTATACAGAACAAAACCTTAAATGCCTGCTCATATTTTACATCCATCTGTTCAAGAGCTTCCCCGTCCATCTTCTTGAATTCTGTACCTGCCTCCTCCTTCTCCCAAGTAAAATAAATGTGAAGTTCTCATGTAACAATCCATCAATGTTCTCCATCTTGACACACAGATTGCCCCTTTGATTTCTAAAGGACACTGTTTGCTGATTATACTGTTCTATTTGTCAGTGTAGAATATCGTGGGATTCTTCCTGATCTCGCCTACTTGTACTTCTCCATATCCCTCTGTTCTTCAGTCCCCTCTATGTTTCTAAGTTTCACTGCAATTGCCTCTCATGTTTTGAAACGTGAGATCACAAGCTGTGTTTCCACATCAGACAATCTTGCCATTTAGGGATTAATCTTGATAATACCTTTTGCAGTTCCTCTGTACTCAGTATATTCTTTCTTTGATTGAGACTCCGAACGATACACAATGCTCTACGTTTAGTCTCATGAACACTCGTTGCAAATGGTGCACGACATCCTCTATATTCCAATTACATTCACGTGAATGTAAACCTAACTTTTACTTTAACATTTGCATATTTTCTTCCCAATTCCTCTCGCTTTAACTTTTCTTATGAGCTTACTGTGTGAGTTATTTGAAAACAAAAGCTCATAAATATCCAATTATACGTTATACATTTGTTCTTCATTGCCTAAGTCTCCAAGAATCATCTTGAAACCATTCCAAAAATATGTTTGCCACTTCTGGTTTTCCTTTCATTCTCACATTCCCCAGTTATGTCATTACCTTCTGTACATCTAGTAGCATGTTCTTTGTAATCGAGTCCAACAGATACCTGACTGCGGATGGCAAGATAACTGGTGTGTAGTTCACCACTCTCCAAATTCATCCTTTCCTAAAATGTTGGATAATATTTATAACCTTTGCCTGAACTAGATTAGCTAAATGCCTTTCAGGAATGTGTCGGAAAATAAAGTGAAATCCGCGTTGCAATCAACATGACTATTGCTGCTTCCTCTGAAATTCTTGTATGAAGTGCATCTAGATGTCAGATTTATAAATACTCAATCCGGATTTTCTTTTTCAAAGATAACCTCAACACTGATAAGAATGATCTTAGACTTTACTTACACAAGTCCCATGGTCACTTGGTATTTCTGTAAGAATGTCTGGACATGCTTCCATGAAGATAGACAGAAAAAAAACTGTTTCTTTTCCCTGCGATTTTTCTGTTCTCTGCAATAAATTATCCTGAACGCACACCAACTGTTCCACATTTGACCTTGTTTTTATTTTTTTTTCATACATTGATAGTCGATTTTTAGCAGTCTTCATGTTTTTCTTTCGTTTGCACGCTTTTTCTCTTTTTGATTTTCTTGTCAGTTTCTTGGTCATCCTTTGCTGGGTCCTACATTTCTCTGAATCCACTGGTTGACTGCAACACTTGGCATTTTTCTCAGCTGCCTCCTTTCATCTAATAGGTAGATGAAGGTGGGTTTGAAAGTGATAGTCGGAGAGGAGGGTGGACCAGGTTGATAGGAAGGAAGGTGGACACATGGGAACATTCAAAAGGGCGGTTTTTGAATTGGAAAGTTGGAGTGGGATAAGGTGGGATTAGGGGAAATGGGGAAATCGGGAAATCCACTATGATCCCCTGTGGTTGGAGGGTCCCAAGACAGAAGAGGAGGCTTTCTTCCTCAAGGCTTCTGGATCAGGCCTCGGGCCCTCATGTCCTTGGAAGAGTGGGAAGGGGAGTCAAAGTGCTCAGCCACAGGAGATGGAGTTGTTCAACGTGGCTGTCCCAGAGATGTTCTTTGAAATGATCTACAAGTTGACCTCCTGCCTCGCAAATGTAGTGAAGATGGCATTGGATTTAATGGATGCAGTACATGACTCGTTCTATCCCCCTTCATCACCTATTACTTTCAACACCACCTTCATCTACCTATCGCAATCCCTGCTAAACTCCCCCCTGCCACACCCCCTTCTCATTTATCTCTCAGCCCCCTTGGCCCAGAAGCTTCATTTCTGATGAAGGGCTTATGCTCGAAACATCGATTTATCTGCTCTTAGTATGCTGCCTGATTGTGCTTTTCCAGCACCACATTCTTCGACTCTGATCTCCAGCATCTGTAGTCCCCACTTTTTCCTCACCTTCATGGCTGCATGACTCAGATTTATAACGGCTGGAAATGTGTTGCTGGAAAAGCGCAGCAGGTCAGGCAGCATCCAGGGAACAGGAGAATCGACGTTTCGGGCATAAGCCCTTCTTCAAGAATGAGGAAAGTTTGTCCAGCAGGCTAAGATAAAAGTTAGGGAGGAGGGACTTGGGGGAGGGGCGTCGGAAATGTGATAGGTGGAAAGAGGTCAAGGTGAGGGTGATAGGTCAGACTGGGGTGGGGGCGGAGAGGTCGGGAAGAAGATTGTAGGTTAGGAAGGCGGTGCTGAATTCGATGGATTTGACTGAGACAGGGTGGGGGAGGGGAAATGAGGAAACTGGTGAAATCCGAGTTCATCCCTTGTGGTTGGAGGGTTCCGAGGCGGAAGATGAGGCGTTCTTCCTCCAACCGTCGTTTTGTTGTGGTCTGACGATGGAGGAGTCCAAAGACCTGCATATCCTTGGTGGAGTGGGAGGGGGAATTGAAATGTTGAGCCACAGGGTGGTTGGGTTGGTTGGTCCGGGTGTCCCAGAGGTGTTCTCTGAAACGCTCCGCAAGTAGCCGGCCTGTCTCCCCAATATAGAGGAGGCCACATCGGGTGCAGAGGATGCAATAGATGATATGTGTGGAGGTGCAGGTGAATCTGTGGCGGATATGGAAGTTTCCTTTGGGGCCTAGGAGGGAGGTGAGGGGAGAGGTGTGGTCGCAAGTCTTGCACCTCCTGCGGTTGCAAACTGCCTCAAACTATTTTCAGAGGGTAGCTTGGATGCCAAACCTTTCTTATTTTAAAGGTAGATGCGAAGTGGGTGTTCCAGATGTGATGCTACTAGTCAAACTACTCACCATTAAGCAAAACACAATATATTTAAACACTCTAATGAAAATCCATTCAAAATGTCGAGGAATTTAGAATAATTTAACGATTGGAAACCTTAACTGAATAATGGATACAGTGCCTTCGACAGATGAACTGTTCCAATATACTAACATCCCATAAACACACGCCTTGTCAAAAAGGAACATTCAGACATACATTCTCTAATACAGTTCTCCAATCCAGGAGGAATCAGCATCAAGTCAGGTTTCAGAGAGAGTAGCAGCTGGGGATAAGTTACTAGGCCGTTGTTACTGCTATTTATTTAAAAAAAAACCCTAAAAGCGTCGTACGTTATTTACTTGAGCCGTTTTCAGCAGGCAGTTTGGCCTTTAAGATGTTTTATTTTTAAAAAAGGAGTAAATAACATTTTTTTTAAGTGACAGCATTGTCACACAATTTAGATGCCTGGTCCTTTACTCTAGGGGCTTGCTCGTGCTACCGATCGCAAGGTCACCTGAGAGGGACAAATTCAGGTACAGACCAAGTTACAAGGATGTGTCTCATAACTTCTGAAACACCCCTGTCCGTGGACCATCACATGGGACATACCGGAAAATGAACAACAGCCTGACACACACCATTTCACTGTTTGTCATCTTCACAATGCCAGCACTCGATACACGAGGGAGCCAAAAGCAAAGGCCAGGGAAAGATGCAGAGGGACATAAAGATTCACATGAAAGACAGAAACAGACAGTTAATTAACTGAAACATATTGTGGAAATATGGGGAAAAAGACAGGGCAGTGGGATTAACTGGAGAAGTGAGATCATCGAGAGAAAACTGACAAGAATGACAACATTGAATAAAGGCATTGTCAGATCAGCTGGAACGGTTTGTTATATCAAATTCTGAATCAGCTTGACAGAACACCACAAACAACATAAACTGGGACAAGATGACAGCTCAGCGTGGAGAGCGGTGTAGAGCATGCTCGTGTGTTGCTCAGTAAACTGTACTCTCTGCCCAGCGTATAGCGTATTGTAAACTCTACTATCATATGCTAATCATACTCGCTTCAGATTACTGCCTACAATGGGAAGATTTGCTGCGTGTGTGTGTTCATCAGAAACTGAGGGAGAGTACGTGTGTGTGCGCGATAGGCGTGGTTGAATGCGAAACTCATTGTTTGAGAAGGAACGCACATGGAGGAAACTATTTTAAATAAGAAAAACTGGCAGGCTTTTTGTTAATCGACAGAGAGACAACGAGAAAAGTTTCATGGACAGACACGGTAAAGTGTTTGAGAATGTCAAAATAAAGACATTGTCAGAATCAACAGCAATATACATCGGTGTGCACATGAATGACAGATGGGTGGGAGTTTGTTGTGAGGTCGAATCAGATTTGCTTCGGCAGGTTTGAAGCCGGGAGCGTCAGCAGCAGATTATTGGCTTCTTTAAGACTGTAATACATAGCTCAAGGTTCAAACAGAAGATGGAATAAGCCAGTGAGATATATTCTGGTGTGGTGCGTACTTCAAGTTAGAAATGGTCAGGGTATGGTGTCAGGAATCAGCTCATGGTCAAAGGGATCACCCACAGTTGTGACTTGTCTGCTTCAGCCGCAGATATTGGCCAGAGATGGGATGGAAACATTGGAAGGAAGTGGAGTTTGTAACCAGAACAGTAGACAGTGACTTCCATGCTCTTTATATTTAAATAACAAAGGCAATGACACAATACATTGTAGTTCGCCGCTGAAACTGAGGAGGTCAACATAGAGACACATGGGAGACAGAGAGGGAGACAACAATTGAACACATTCATTGGGATAGTTAGTGGTGGTCTGTAGAGTGAATATATGGATTGAGAGTTTCAACAGGAACAATAATAGTGGCAAGAAGTGTAGACTATATAAAAGAACAATCATACAGACATAAGCGGTTTATAGAACAAAAACATCTGGACAGTGACACTTACCAGGAACACCGACGATAGCAAGGAAAAGATAATAAAAATATTGAATAATGAGATGAGCGTAATAGATCAGAAATTATAATGACCACCAATAAAATGCAGAAAGGTACCAAACATAATTGGATAAACTCCTGTCTGTTGTTGGAACATGCCAGTCAAATGTTCCCAGATTCTGATACATGTTTGGAACATACCCGTCTCATGTTCTCATGTTCTGATCCATTGTTGGAATATTCCAGTCTAATGTTCTCAGATTCTGATCTCTCTTTCCCCTTTCTCCAAATCTGCTGATCCCTGTCAGTGCTGTCGATGATGTTCCGCTCATGTTATGGGATAACACATTTAACAGCGCCCATTTATCATTTAAAGATGATACCTTCCACTGGAATATTTAGAATCCATGGAGATTAGCATTAATCACAGTCACTGAACAAACTCTGGGAAACTGAGCAAAGGCTACGACAACGGATGAATGGGCACCGCACAACAATCAACAGACAGGAGGGTTCCCCCCCAGTTGGGGAAAACTTCAGTGGTCCAGGACCTTCAATCTTGGACCTTCTGATGACCATCCTCCAAGTCGGACTTCAGGACACGCAGCCGCGAAAAGTGGCCGAGCAGAGGCTGTTCGCTAATTTCGATACACATAGGGAGGGCCTCAACCGGGACCTTGGGTTCATGTCACATTAGAGGTGAGCACCATTGCACTATATATACACACACACACAGGCGCTCCTATACACACACATACATACGGACACACATGTACACAGATACGCACACAGACACTCACACAGACACTCACACACACCATTACAGATACACACACTCCCAACTCACACAGCATCCTCTCAGAGACTTAGACCACTCAACACTCATGCACACACATGTACACTCTCTCTCACTGATACTCAAACCCCCCCCCACCCTGACACGCACACACACTCCCACACTCACATTTGCACTCCCTCACAGACTTAAGACACTCCACATCACTACACACACATATGCATTCTCTCACACACTCACAACCCCCAATCCAGACAGACAGACACACACACACAAACCGACAAAGACCCACATGCACACATATATTTTGTGGGATGAATTTGTACTTGCAGAGTTACATTGTAATTTGCTCAAAAACTTCATGAATTAATGTAAAACTTTGAGCTCAAAAACTGCATGGATTCATGTAAAACTCTGTTATCTCACTTTTCAGATGAGAATCAATGTAAACATCATGGCATAGACAAAGAACACAGGGGGCTAACACCCTCAACATATTGTCTAGATAACACTCACTGTTGCAGCTAACCCGAGAATACAACATTTTTTAAAAAAAAAGGTTTTGTGATTTACACACGAAAGAAGTGAAACTATCATGGTATTCGAACAGATGAAAGACTCAACAGACAATCAAGGTATTTTTCAATGTTTAATTTCAGTTACATCACACTGGAAATTTTTGCTATAAATTCTGTTCCTTAGAAGTGTGTCCTCCACTATCATCTGATGAAGGATCGGCGCTCCAAAACCTAGTGTGCTTCCAATTAAACCTGTTGGACTATAACCTGGTGTTTTGTAATTTTTAACTTTGTACATCCCAGTCCAACACCGGCATCTCCAAATCATGACTGAGCAAACAGGCTCAATGATCCGGTTCCACACATCACTTTTCATATAACTACAAAAGAGAACATTTACTGAGTTTGGATGGAATGGATGAGGGTTGCTGAGGGATGGCTCATAAATCTTTAAATCTTTTTAAAACTTGGATATGAGAGTATTAACAGAACACTACAGGGGTCTATATATGTTCCACTCTGTTTATGAAAGAGGCTGTTATAAAATAACAGATCGGCTGCATAAAGAAAATTCGGGTGGGCAAGTGTCTAGATTCCTTATTTATTAGTGTGAGGCTACTCCTGGTTTTAAGTGCCCTACTACCAAATCCTTTAATAACGTTGAGACAGACCATTGAGACTGCTGCTCAGCAACAGGCTGAAGCAATTCTGTCCCTATGGGCCTCTTGCAGAGGGATAAGAGAAGGCCATTCAGCCCATATTAGTCTGTTCCTACTTGAAAATGTGGAAATCTAGAATATTGGCACATTTTGCCAACAAGGAGAAAGTGAGGACTGCAGATGCTGGAGATCAGAGCTGAAAAATGTGATGCCAGAAAAGTGCAGCAGGTCAGGCAGCGTCCAAGGAGTAGGAAAATCGACGTTTTATTTTTTCCAGCAACGCATTTTTCAGCACATTTTGCCATCAGAATCATTCAAAACAAAGAGATGTGGGTGAACAAAGGTGGGTGAACATAAGGCGTGGATCTGTACCTGGGACTACGATGTTGTGGCCATCACAGAAACGTGGATAGAAGAGGGACAGGAATGGTTGTTTGAGGTTTCTGGTTACAGATGTTTCAGTAAGATTAGGGATGGTGGTAAACAAGGAGGGGGGGGTGGCGTTGCTAATTAGAAATTGTATAACGGCTGCAGAAAGGCAGTTCGAGGGGGATCTGCCTTTGGAAGGAGTATGGGCTGAAGTCAGAAATAGGAAAGGAGCAGTCACCTTATTGGGTTTTTACTATAGACCCCCCAATAGCAGCAGAGATGTGGAGGAACAGATTGGGAAACAGATTTTGGAAAGGTGCAGAAGCCACAGGGTAGTAGTTATGGGCGATTTCAACTTCCCAAATATTGATTGGAAGCTCTTTAGATCAAGTAGATTGGATGGGGCGGTGTTTGTGCAGTGTGTCCAGGAAGCTTTTCTAACTTAGTATGTAGATTGTCCGACCAGAGGGGAGGCCATATTGGATTTGGTACTTGGTAACGAACCGGGACAAGTGTTGGGCTTGTTAGTGGGTGAACATTTTGCTGACGGTGACCACAAATCTGTGACTTTCACCTTGGTTATGGAGAGAGGTGCGTGCAACAGGGTAGGTTTTACAATTGGGGAAAGGGTAAATACGATGCTGTAAGACAGGATCTGAGGAGCATAATTTGGGAGCATAGGCTGTCAGGGAAGGATGTCGTGGAAATGTGGAACATTTTCAAGGAACAGATACGACGTGTCCTTGATATGTATGTACCAGTCAGGCAGGAAAGAGATGGTCGTGTGAGGGAACCTTGGTTGACGAGGAAGGTTTAATGTCTTGTAAAGAGGAAGAAGGAGGCTTACATAAGGTTGAGGAAACAAGGTTCAGACAGAGCATTGGACGGATACAGGACAGCCAGAATGGAGCTGAAGAAAGGGATTAGGAGAGCTAAGAGAGAGCATGAAAAATCTTTGGATGATAGGATCAAGGATAACCCTAAGGCATTTTATGCGTATGTGAGAAACAAGAGAATGACGAGAACGAGGGTAGGTCCGATCAAGGACAGTAGTGGAAGCCTGTGTATTGAGTCGGAAGAGATAGGAGAGGTCTTGAGTGAGTACTTTTCTTCAGTATTTAGAAACGAGAGGGACCGTATTTTTGAAGAGGAGAGTGCGAAACGGACTGGTAAGCTAGAAGAGATACTTGTTAGGAAGAAAGATGTGTTGGACATTTAGAACAACTTGAGGATAGACAAGTCCCCCGAGCCTGACGGGATATATCCTAGGATTATGTGGGAAGCATGAGAGGAAATGGCAGGACCGTTGGCAATGATCTTTTTGTCTTCACTGTCAACGGGGGTAGTACCAGGGGACTGGAGAGTGGCGAATGTTGTGCCCCTGTTCAAAAAAGTGAATAGGGATAACCTCGGGAATTACAGGCCTGTTAGTCTTACTTCGGTGGTAGGCAAAGTAATGGAAAGGGTACTGAGGGATAGGATTTATGAGTATCTCGAAAGACACTGCTTGATTAGGGACAGCCAGCACGGATTTGTGAAGGGTAGGTCATGCCTTCCAAGTCTTATTGAATTCTTTTAGGAGGTGACCAAGCATGTGGATGAGGGTAGAGCAGTGGATGGAGTGCACATGGATTTTAGTAAGGCATTTGATAAGGTTCCCCATGGTAGGCTTATGCGGAAAGTCAGGAGGCATGGGATAGAGGGAAATTTGGCCTGTTGGATAGAAAACTGGCTGACCGGTCGAAGTCAGAGAGTGGTGGTAGATGGCAAATATTCAGCCTGGAGCCCATTTACAAGTGGAGTTCCGCAGGGATCAGTTCTGGGTCCTCTGCTGTTTGTAATTTTTATTAATGACTTGGAAGAGGGAGTCGCAGGGTGGGTCAGTGAATTTGCAGACGATTAGAAGATTGGTGGAGTTGTGGATAGTGAGGAGGGCTGTTGTCGGCTGCAAAGGGACTTACATATGATGCAGAACTGTGCTGAGGAGTGGCAGATGGAGTTCAACCCTGTCAAGTGTGAGGTTGTCCATTTTCGAAGGAGCTGAAAATGTGTTGCTGGAAAAGCGCAACAGGTCAGACAGCATCCAAGGAACAGGAGAATCGACGTTTCGGGCATAAGCCCTTCTTCAGGAATGAGGAAAGTGTGTCCAGCAGGCTAAGATAAAAGGTAGGGAGGAGGGACTTGGGGGAGGGGCTTTGGAAATGCGATAGGTGGAGGGAGGTCAAGGTGAGAGTGATAGGCCGGAGTGGGGTGGGGGTGGAGAGGTCAGGAAGAAGATTGCAGGTTAGGAAGGCGGTGCTGAGTTCGAGGGATTTCACTGAGACAAGGTGGGGGGAGTGGAAATGAGGAAACTTGAGAAATCTGAGTTCATCCCTTGTGGTTGGAGGGTTCACAGGCAGAAGGTGAGGCGCTCTTCCTCCAACCGTCGTAGTGCCATGGTCTGGCGATGGAGGAGTCCAATGACCTGCGTGTCCTTGGTGGAGGGGGAGGGGGAGTTAAAGTGTTGGGCTACAGGGTGGTTGGGTTGGTTGGTCCGTGTGTCCCAGAGGTGTTCTCTGAAACGTTCCGCAAGTGGGCTGCCTGTTTCCCCAATATAGAGGAGACCATATCGGGTGCAGCGGACAATAGATGATGTGTGTGGAGGTGCAGGTGAATTTGTGGCGGATATGGACGTGTCCCTTGGGGCCTTGGAGGGAAGTAATGGGGGAGGCATGGGCGCAAGTTTTGTATTTCTTGTTGATGCAGGTGAAGGTGCCGGGAGTGGAGGTTGGGTTGGTGGGGGTGTGGACCTGACGAGGGAGTCACGGAGGGAGTGGTCTTTTCGGAACGCTGATAGGGGAGGGGAGGCAAATATATCTCTGGTGGTGGCGTCCGTTTGGAGGTGGCGGAAATGACGGCGGATGATACGTTGCACATGGAGGTTGGTGGGTGGTAGGTGAGGACCAGTGGGGTTCCGTCCTGGTGGCGGTTGGAGGGGCGGGGCTCAAGGGCGGAGGAGTGGGAAGTGGAAGAGATGCGGTGGAGGGCATCGTCGACCTCGTCTGGCAGGAAATTGCAGTTCTTGAAGAAGGAGGCCATCTGGGTTGTACGGTTTTAGCCTGCTGGACACACTTTCCTCATTCCTGAAGAAGGTCTTATGCCCGAAACGTCGATTCTCCTGTTCCTTGGTTGCTGCCTGACCTTCTGCGCTTTTCCAGCAACACATTTTCAGCTCCGATCTCCAGCATCTGCAGCCCTCACTTTCTCCATTTTGGAAGGTCAAATAAGAATGCGGAATACAGGGTTAACGGTAGGGTTCTTAGTAAGGTGGAGGAGCAGAGGGATCTTGGGGTCTATGTTCATAGATCTTTGAAAGTTGCCACTCAGGTGGATAGAGCTTGTATTATGGTGTATTAGCCTTCATTAGCAGAGGGATTGAATTCAAGAGTCGTGAAGTGATGTTGCAGCTGCACAGGACCTTGGTTAGGCCACATTTGGAGTACTGTGTGCAGTTCTCGTCGCCTCACTTTAGGAAAGATGTGGAAGCTTTGGAGAAGGTGCAGAGAAGATTGACCAGGATGTTGCCTGGAATGGAGAATAGGTCGTACGAGGATAGGTTGAGAGTGCGAGGTCTTTTCTCATTGGAACGGCGAAGGATGAGGGGTGACTTGATAGAGGTTTATAAGATGATCAGAGGAATAGATAGAGTAGACAGTCAGAAAATATTTCCCCGGCTACAACAGAGTGTTACAAGGGGACATAAATTTAAGGTGAAGGGTGGAAGGTATATGGGGGATGTCAGGGGTAGGTTCTTTACCCAGAGAGTGATGGGGGCATGGAATGCACTGCCTGTGGCAGAGTCAGAATCATTAGCGATCTTTAAGCGGAATTGGATATGTACATGGATGGGTGCTTAAGCTAGGACAAATGTTTGGCGCAACATCGTGGGCCGAAGGGCCTGTTCTGTGCTGTATTGTTCTATGTTCTATGTCGCTGCAGTTGTATGAGGTGTTACTGAGAGGGCACCTGGAGTACATTCTGTTGTTTGTGTTTCTGTCCTGAGAAGGGATGGAACCTCCATCAGATACAGTTTAACGGCTGCTCGTAATCCATGGGTTGCTGTCTCATTTAATGTCTCGGATCTGTTACACAAGGATAGGAGGACGCCATTCAGCCTCTCCAGTCTATTACAGAGGGCCACGAGGAGCCCATTCAGCCTCTAGAGCCTGTTACAGAGGGGCAGGAAGTGTTTCTTTAACTTTCCATTACGCATATATATTAGTTTTAAATTAGCTGTGGAATAGGTAACACCTGATGTAAACATTAAAGTTCTAACGTTGAACAAGGCCAATTTTAAAAGTGTTAGGCGAGCCCTGTGAAAGGCTAATTGGAATACTCTATTCACAGGTAAAAGGATGGTTGGAAATTCCAAGCCATCAAAACCTGGTTTCAGAGAGTCCAGAGCCAACGTGTTCCTATTAGTGAGAGGGGCAAGGTTGGTGGATGCAGGGAGTGCTGGATGGCTAGATATATTGATGCTCTGGTCAAGGTAAGGAAGGAGGCAAATGTCAGGTAAACAGAGCTGAGATCAAGTAAATCCCGAGAGGTGTATAAGGGCAGCAAGTGCATAGTCAATGCGGAAATCGGCTCAGAAAAATGTGGACATGAGATGGCTTTAGAAATTGGGTTAACAAGGCATTGAAGAAATTCTACATATCCTTTAATGGCAAAAGATTAACTAGGGAGAGAATAGGGCCCCTTAAAGTTGAGTAAGTCTACCTATGTGTGGAACCACAGGAGATTTATGGGATATGAAACAAAACCTTCTCCTCAGTATTTAATGAGGAGGAGGTTACAAGAGCGAGAGAATGAATAAATATATAGTGATACATTGAAAAGTGTCTATATTACAAGGGTGTCTATGACATTTTAAAACAATACATTTGAACAAATCCCTGGGACCTGATCAGTTGTATCCCAAATGTTTGTGGGAAGCTAGGAAAGAAATTGGTCAGCATTTTGCTGATGTATTTGTATCATTAATTTCCACAGGTGAGGTGTCAAAAAACTGGAGGGCTGCTAACATAGTGTCATTATTTAAGAAAGTAAGGAAAAAAAACAGGTAACTATAGATCGGTGAGCCTGACGTCAATGGTGACTAAATTGTTGGAGGGGATTTTGTGGGAGAGGATGTACATGCATTTGAAAAGACATGGACTGAAGAGGGCTTTGTACATTGGAGATCACGTCTCACCGACTCGGTGTAATCTTTTGAGGAAGTGATGAAGATGATTGATGAAGGCAAGCCATTGGTTGTTGTCTTTATGGAATTCAGTAAGAAAACCAAAATGTTCTACATGGTAGACTGGTTAGCAAGGTTAGACTGCCTGGATTCCAGGAAGAACTCGCCATTTAGATCTAAAATTTTCCAAGAATATTGGAGACAGGGCGTGACAGTGGACATTTGTTCATTAAATTTTGAGACCTGTGACCAGTGGAGTGTCGCAAAGATCAATAATGGGTCCATTGCATTTTGCCACTGATACAAATCATTTGCATTTGAGTATACGGAGTATGGTCAGTAAGTTTGTAGATAATAACAAATTTGGTGGTATTGACGACAGTGAAGAATGATCTGTCAGATTGTAATGGGACCTTGTTTTGGTGAACCGAGTGGCAGATAGAGTTTATTTTATTTAAATGTGAGGTGTTGCATTTTGGCAAGACAAATTAAGGAAACACATATAGGTAGGGTCCTGTAGAAAGCTGCCAATCAAGGAGAACTCCATAGAAATTATCGAATCCCTACAGTTTGGAAACAGGCTTTTCGACCCAACGAGGCCACACCGACCCTCTAAATAGTATCCCACTGGACAAACACCTGCCCTATCACACTTAGCCTGCATTTCCCATGGCTAATCCAACTCCCCTACACACCTCCGGGTACGGTACCACATTTTAGCATGGCCAATCTACCCTTACCTGCATATCCTTATACTGTTGGAGTAAAATATAGCACCCGGAGGAAACTCACGCAGACACGAAGAGAATGTAGAAACTCCACACAGCCAGTCATTCAAGGATGGAATTAAACCCAGGTCGGTGCCCTGTGAGCCTTGTGGTGCATTTTCTCCGTTCCTTGAAAGTGCCGTCACAAGTAGACAGCGCAGTGAAGAAGGAACTTGGTGATCTTCCCTTTTTTGGAGCGTGCTTTGAGTCGAAGCATTTGCATGACAAAATCTGTACAGGACATTGGTTTGGCCACTTTTGTAATATTGCCTTTAATTCTGGTCTCCCTGATGTCGGAATGGCGTTGTCAAACTTGACAGAGTGCAGAAGAGATTTAAAAGAATGTTGCAGGTTTTGGAGGGTCAGAGTTGCAAGAAGAGTTTGAATAGGCTGGGGCTATTTTCAAGAGTTGAGGCTGAGGGTGGTTTATAAAATCATGAGGGGCATAGATATGGTAAACAGTCAATGTCTTTTCCCAGGATAGACGAGTCCAAAATTAGAAGACAAAGGTTTAAGGTGAGAGGAGAAAGATTTAAAAAAGGGACATGAGGGACAACATTTTCACACAGAGACTGCTGTGTGTATGGATTGAACAGTCAAAAGAGGTGGTGGAGGCAGGTACAGTTACAGCATTTTAAAAAGCATTTGATGGATACATGCATGGGAAGTGTGTAGAGGGAGATGGGCCAATTGCTGGCAAGGGAGACGATATTAAT
The DNA here is from genome assembly GCF_037043375.1 of Chiloscyllium plagiosum. Lineage (NCBI taxonomy): Eukaryota > Metazoa > Chordata > Chondrichthyes > Orectolobiformes > Hemiscylliidae > Chiloscyllium > Chiloscyllium plagiosum. Next base: position 99,762,593 of record NW_028270156.1, on the reverse strand, counting down.
TTAGGATATTTAGCGGTATGGATGACCAGGCCGAACGATCTTTTTCCGTGCTGTACATCTCTGAGAGTCTATTGACTCTTCAGTGTATAACACAGGAACAGGAGGAGGCTATTCAGCATCTGCTTGTTTGCTCCATTACTGAGAGTCAAATACAAAAATACATCATTCAGATTTTGATGGTGTTTTACAGAAACAGAAGAATGGTCTTTCGTCAAGAAAAGCTGTAAAGAATGTGAAGAGGCCATTCAGTCCCTCACCTCCATTCCACAGGAGCAGCAGGTGAGCACAGAGCTATTGGAGCCTGTTACTCAGGCCAGGAGGAGGACATGTATTTTTTACAAATTTGGGATCAGGAGGCAGTCATTCAACTGCTTGAAACTGGGGCACAGGGACAGGAGACAATCACTCAACTGTTCGAGGCTGGGACACGGGAACAGGAGCCAGTCATGCAACTGTTCAAAACTGGGGCACAGGGAAACCTGGAGGCTAGTGACGCCAGAGGATCCTGTTACACAGGAACAGGAGGAGGTGACTCAGTCCCCACCAGTATGGGACACTGGAAGAGAAGGGGAGTTTGCTTGGAACAAACAGAAATATATGAATAAATTCCATTAGTGGTCCATTCAATCCTGCCCCACCATTCACTAAGACCACGGCTGCTCTGATGGTGATTCACTCATTCCATTTTACGGAGACTGTCCTCTCTGCAGTCTCTGCTCCATTTGTTGGTCATGTTTCCGACAGAAATGCTGTAACAACAGTCGCTATGACTCATCCATCTAACCGGATGAGTCACAGGAATTAGAACACAAAATAAAGGCATTGCCAGATGTTTTTTTCTCTCACATTCGCAATCCAACTCACATAACCAGCCCATCCATTACATATTCAGGATGGAGCACTGTGTAGATCCGGCTAGTGTGCTGCTGAATGCCACCCAGCTATGTCCAGAGTGAAACTATGTGCAGCCCCACCAATGCTGGATCTATAATCCTGGCCTAAATGTCCAGCGTGGGGGGATGTGTAGTCACACTGTTTCATTCATATATAAACCCAGGCTGTTGCATTGCTCGGTAACACTGTGTTACATCGCAGCTCTGTGTGGGGAAACTTGCAGCTAATTTTGGAAGTGACAGGACGTGCAGCTTCCATCCATTTACAGCTCTATATCTCCATGTGCTTTGTCAAGGGGTGCTGCAAATTTGAAAGTCACTGCGAGGAAGAGATGTAAATGGAAACAATTTAAATACCAATAGTTCTGATTAAGGCGCATATCACTCTAGTAGTTAAAGATGAAATAACTGAGATAATAACAAAAGAGATTTTGTAAATGATGCAAACAAGTAAGAGGGGGAAGGTGATGTTATAGTGGTTGTACTATAAGCCTTAAAATAATCAATGGGAATTAGAAGAACAAATATGCAGCTAGACTGGCGAGACTTGCAGGAGCAATAGGGTTGTCATAATGGATGATTTTAATTATCCTAACATAGACAGGGACTTCCAGAGGGTTAAAAACTTAGGTGGAACGTAATTTGTTAAGTGTGTTCAGGAAAGCTTCCACAAGCAGCATGTAGAGGGTCCTACCCGGGAAGGGACAATCTCGACCCTACTGTTGGGATATTGGGTTGGATAGGTGACGGAGGTACAGTGGCGGAGCATTTTGGGAAAAGTGGCCAGAGCGGTATTAATGTTAAAATGGGTATGGTAGGGACAAAATTGCTCCACAGATTAAAGTTCTATTTTGGGGCAAGGCGAATTTTGTTAGAATTAGACAGGGGATTGCAGGGCTTGACTGGAGTCGTGTGTTTCCAGGTAAAAGGATCCTGGGCAAGTGGGAGGGCTTCAAAAGTGAGATATCTCGAGTTCAAGGACTATATATTCCTGTGAGTGTAAAGGGAAAGTGAGGCTGGAACTGTACCCTGGATGACAAGAGATATTGAGGCTCTGACCAGAAAAAAAGGAGGCGTCGCTCAGGTACAGGCAGCTGGGACTAAGGGAATCTCTGGAGGTGCACAGGGGATGCAGGAGTTTACTGAAGAAGGAAATCTGCAGAGCTAAAGTGGGGTATGAGATAGCCTTGCCTAAGCAGATTAGGGTGAATCCAAATTCAGTATAGTAAAGAAAAAGAACAACTAGTGAGAGGTAGGACGCCTTAAAATCCAAAATGGGCATACATGCATAAAACCTCAATGATGGGTGAGGTCCTCAATTTCCCCTCTGCGTTTATCATGAAGAAAGACATGAAGACTTGTGACCTTTGAGAGGTTTGTTACGATATCTTGGCATAGTCCATATCACATTAGAGGTGCTGTTGGACATATTAGAATGCACAAAGTCAGATAAATCTCTTGGTCCTGACCAGATATATCTAAGAGCACTGCAGGAGGTGAGAGAAGATAGTTCAGGGGCAAGGTCCCGGAAGACTGGGCAGTAGCAAATGTTGTGCCGGTATTCAGAAGGACTGCAAATAAAAGCTTGGGAAATATAAACCAGTAAGCTTCTCATCTGTTTCGGAAACCACTTGAGAAGGTTCGGAGATATAAGATATGCATGCATTTGGAAAGACAGAGTTTGACTTAGAGCAGTCAGCATATCTTTGTGCGTGGCAGATCATGCCTGACAAATTTTGATAGAGTTTATTGAGGAAGTGACCAGGACGGTTGACGAGGGCAGGGTGGTGGACATAGTCTGTATGGTTTTCAGTAAGGCCTTTGATAAGTTTCCACATGGTAGGCCGCTCGAATGGACTCAAATGTAAACTGGCAAGTTGGCGACACAATTGGCTTGACGTTATGAAGCAAATGGCTATGGTGGAGGAAAGCATATCGACTGGAGGCCTGTGACTAATGGAGTGCCTCAGTGGTCGGTCCAGGGCCTATTACTGCTTGTTATCTATATCTATGATTTGGACCAAAGTGCACAACACAACATTAGTAAGTTTGCTGATGACACTAAAATAGGAGGCATCGTTTACAGTGAGGAACGTTATCAGAAATTGCAGCAGTACCTTGATCAGCAGGGGAAGTGGGCTGAGAAATAGATAATATAGATAAGTGTGACGTCTTGCATTTTGGAAAGTCAAATCCAGGTAGGAGTTTAATGACGAATGATAGCGCCTTCAGGCGTGTAGTGGAACAAAAGGACGTTGGAGATCAGGTGCACGGTTGTCTGAAATTTGAGTCACAGATACACAGGACAGTGAAGAAGGCTGTTGGCACATTGGTCTTCATCAGAGCATTGAGTATAGAAGTTGGGTGGGACGTTATGTTGGAGTTGTACAGGATGTTGGTTAGGCTGCAGTTGGACTATTGTGTTCAGTTTTGTTCACCTTGCTCTGGAAAGGATATTATTGAATAAGAAAGAATGTAGAACGAATTTCCAAAGATGTTTCCTGGGCTAAAGGCTCTAAGTTATAGGCAGAAGTTGGGCAGGTTAGAACTTATTTCTTTACAGCGTAGGAAACCGAGGGGGTTCTTATAGAAGTGTAGAATTTATAAAATCATGAGAGGCTTGCATGTGACGAATACATCAAATTCTTTTCCCACGTTGGTGAATCGAGTACTAGAGGTCACCCACTAATGTTTGGAAAGGATACAAAATGTAAAAAGGAAACTGAGGGGCAACTTTTTAACATAGAGTGTAGTACGCATATGGACTGATTTGTCAGTGGAAGTGATTGAGGTGGGTACAATCACAACATGCATTTGGACAAATGCACAGAAAGGAAAGGATTAGAGGGATACAGAACATGGGCAGGGAAATGGGGTGAGTCTGGATGGACATTTTGGTTGCCATGGACCAGCTGGGCCAAATGGCCAGTCATACTGGCAGTCTCTTGCAATATGACTGTAAATCAGTGTGTTTTGGGGTGGAGACAGGGTGGGGGGGGGGGGGGGGGGTACACTGAGATAAAATATCATGGAAGCATATGTTCACAGGTTCACTATGTTGAAATGAATTCATTCCGATAGCATCATGCAACACGGGTCAGTATTTCAAAGAATTATGAGTGAATGGGATATTGCTATGAGTTCAGGCGATGGAGAGTTTTGGATGAGCATTTGTTCTGCAGCTTTGTAACTGGGAGTGAGGACAGTCGAGTCTTCGCCTCACTGGGCTGAACCGAACAAAAAACTGTCTCAGTGACATCTTCATTGAGGGTGACAGAGGGGTTGTCTGCACGAGGCTGAGATAGTTTCATGTTGCTATCTTACCAAACACATCTCATTAACTACCCATCCCATTCCATAGTGTCCCTCTCATACAATGCCAGCCCGATTCTCCCACCCATCATGTCTGCAGGTACTCACAGTCAGCCGGATGGCCCTGGATATTCCGTGATCCCTGACACTGGTGCCATCTTAAAAAGGCCAATGGGCACACGGTTGCGCTTTCTCAATTTGGAGTTGCCCTGCACATTTTCCCCGAGCATGGCAGCGAAGGGGAAATTACACCACGGTTTGTCGACAGCAGCACGGAGGTCCTGATGGATGGGCGAATGCAAAGGGAACCATGCTCTTCCCCTTCCCCGAGGGGGCCACACTACCAGACCCACCGAGCATGGTCAGAGCTCACCACCCAGCTCAGTGCAGTTTCTGGGGTCTGAAGAAATGTCCAGCAAAACAGGACAAGCATCAATAAGCATCCCCATTCTGTCAGGATAAGGGTCACCGTATTTTCTCTGCTCCCTCCCACTCACTGTATATCTGTTATAGCACCGACCCCCGAACAAGGCTCATGCTCCACCACTCACATTACTGCATGCAGCACCTTCCCTCTCTTTCTCTCTTGCCTTTCTAATGCCCCCTCACCCCACATAGTTATAGAATATCTGGAGAATGTCAATTATGGAATGTTCCAGGTATTGTTCCAACTTATTCCCAGTTCCAGAAAAACGGATGTGCCCCAGTGCGTAAGACGTGATGGAGTAGAGACGTACATTTTTCAAATCACACACAATTAAAATCCATCATGAGGCCAGTCAATACTTCAAATATGCTCCAACATTCAATACGTTTGGCGGTGATCTGATCGTTTTCTCAGCTCCATTACAGGAACTTTCAGTCATTCGACCCCCAGGCTCCTCTTACCGAACAGACGATTCTCAGACACTTCATTCCCCTGGTTTCTTCTAGCATGTGTTCAGATGGCATTTCACATGGGGACGGACTCTCCTTACAATATATATCATCTGATTTATAAATTCATGCAACAGTCAGCATGCTTTCCACGAACCAATCAAAAACATGCACTTATGGTTATCGATATCCAATCACAATTAGTCATTCTGGTTATTTCACTTGTCTCACCTTATTGTATTCAGCCAAAGACTGCTTCCAAACACTTGACTCATTATAAAATATAATTTCTAGCAGAAAACATTTTTATCTCAAATACACATTTTTCCTTGTCATGAAAGTTTCTCCTGCCCTTTTTCTGTGAATGATTCTGTGTGTAACAGTTACACAGTCTCCCACTCAGTTGGCTGGGTGGTTGGTTTGTGGTGCAGAGGGAGGCCACCAACGCAGGTTCAATTCCCCACACTGACAGAGGTTACCATGAAGGGGATGCTCTTTCAACCTCACCTCATCACCCGTGTGGTGACCTTCAAAGTAAACCACCATGAGTGGTCTCTCTAATGAGAGTTATTTGGGACTCTAATCTATCAATGTTAGCATTTTAATTTTTTAGCAAAATTTTTTTATTGAAGAATATATTTTTATTATTATATTAAGCAAATAACAAAACAACTCAAATAACTGAACAAGATTACACCCATGTGCATGGACATGCAAAATAAGTTAAAGTCTCCAAATTGAGAGAAGAAAAACAAAAATAAACAATAAATAATAAATAAGTAATACGGCTCAGCATAACAAAATGATTGCTCTCGTTCTTCGAGAGCATTAACTGATACACATTCATACGTTCTTAATTCTTAATATGTGATTCATTAGACAATATCGTCATGGCTATATAAAAGCCCTTTTTAGAGTGACAGATAAGCCTGTATCGTGGTAATCCAAAAACGGTTGCCATATCTTTTTTAAATCTCTGCTTTTCGGTGTAACATACTGGTGAGAACGTCCTAAGGGATATTCTTCATGACGAGCTTACAACCACACAACAGACCCGGGGGGTTTATCAAACATCCAACACACCCGAATATTTTTTCCTCGCACAGGAAGTATGGTGGAGATACTAAAGGAGCATTGTGCATCAGTATTTACTGTGGAAAAGTATATGGAACATATAAAATGGAGGGAAATAGATAGTGACACCTCACAAAATGTCGAGATTACAGAGAGGGAAGTGCTGGATGCCTTAAAACGGGTAAAGGTGGATAAATCCAAAGGAGCTGATCAGGTGTACCCGAGAACTCTGTGGGAAGCGAGAGAAGTGATTGCTGGGCCACTTGCTGAGATGTTTGTAATATGGACAGTCACAGGTGAGGTGCCGGAAGACTGGAGGTTGGCTAATGTTGTACCATTGTATAAGAAGGGTGTTAAGGACAAGCCAGCGAACTATAGACCAGTGAGCCTGACGTTGGTGGTGGGCATGTTGTTGGAGGGAATCGTGGATGGACAGGATGTGCATGTATTTGGAAGGGCAAGGACTGATTAGGGATAGTCAACATGGCTTTATGGGTGAGAAATCATGCCTCACAAACTTGATTTAGTTTTTTGAGGAGGTAGCAAAGAGAATTGATGAGGGCAGAGGGGTAAATGTGATCTGTATGGACTTCAGTAAGGGTTTTGATGAGGTTCCCCATGGGAGATTGAATGGCATGGTTAGATCTCATGGAATACAGGAGAACTAGCCATTTGGATACAGAACTGGCTCAAAGGTAGAAGACAGATGGTGGTGATGGAGGGTTGTTTTTCAGACTGGAGGCCTGTGACAAGTGCAGTGCCACAAGGATCGGTGCTGGATCCACTACTTTTTGTCATTGACATAAATGATTTGTATGCGAGCATAAGAGGTACAGATAGTAAGTTTGCAGATGACACCAAAATTGGAGGTGTAGTGGAGAGCGAAGAGTGTCACCTCAGATTGACCAAATAGCCAATGGGCTGAGAAGTGGCAGATGGAGTTTAATTCAGATGAAGGCGAGTTGGTGCATTTTAGGAAAGAAAATCTTAGCAGGACTTATACACTTAATGGTAAGGTCGCAGGGAGTGTTGCTGAACAAAGAGACCTTGCAGTGCATGTTCATAGCTCCTTGAAAGGGGAGTCGCAGGTAGAAGGTGTTTCCTTTATTGGTCAGAGTATTGAGTGCAGGAGTTGTAAGATCATTTTGTGTATGTCAAGGACACTAGTTAGTCCAGTGTTGGAATATTGCAGAAAGATGTTGTGAAACTTGAAAGAGTTCAGAAAAGATTTCATGGATGTTGCCAGCGTTGGAGGATTTGAGCTATAGAGAGAGGCTGAACAGACTGGGGCTGTTTTCCCTGGAGCGTCGGAGGTTGAGGGCTGAAATTATAGAGGTTTACAAAATTATGAGGGGCATGGATAGGGTAAGTCGGTAAAGTCTTTTCCCTGGGGTCGGGGAGTCAGAACGAGAGGGTATAGGTTTAGGGTGAGAGGGGAAAGATATAATAGAGAACTACGGGGCAACTATTTCACACTGAGAGTGGTACGTGTATGGAATGATCTGCCAGGTGATATCGGGGAGGCTGATACAAGTGCAACATTTAAGAGGTATTTGGATGGGTAAATGAATAAGAAGGGTTTGGAAGGTTAAGGGCCAGGTGCTGGCAGATGGGACTAGATTGGTTTGGGATATCTGGTCGGCTTGGAAGGTTTGGACCAAAGGGTCTGTTTCCATGCTGTACATCTCTATGACTCTATGTCTTATATTAATCTCTGTTTTATGGAGCACCATACTGGTGAGAAAGTCCAAAGGGATATTCCCCATGATGAGCTTACAACGACCCAACAGACCGGGGGAGCTTTCAGACATCCAACACAACAGAATATTTTTCTTAGCCCAGCAAGTAAGGATTTTTTTTTCGCATATGCATCTGCGTAAGATATTCTGGGCATGCCCATGAAGGAGAAATCGGGTCCATCTCCAATTCGGTTCCCAAAACACACTCTACCACACCTAACACTGTGCTCCAATATATACAAAGCCTGCAGCAGGGCCACATGCAATGAGTAAGAGTGCCTGTAGTCATTCTGCATTTAGGACAAGCTGAAGAAAATCCCACTTTGAATTTTGAGAGAAAATCTGGTGTCAGATAGACGCTATGAAGAATTTTCAACTGAATGGAATGGGTCCTATTACTGATCAAAATCCTACGAGCATTTTCACAAATATCCTCCCATGTCTCCGAAGAGATCTAAACCCCCAACTCTCTCGCACAGACGTCATGAAGCTGCACAGTCTTGTCTGAGGGGCCACTATCCAACTAATGATAAAGGGTTCTGACAGAGAGTGTATTCTTAACAATAAGCAACCGCTTCTCTCAATCGGATCTGTAAGAGTATGTTAAAAGTTTTTTTTAATAAAATCTCTAATCTGGAAAAAAATGAAGAGGTCTCTACTAGGTATTCCATACTTATGAGTTATTTGATCAAATGATATCATTGTTCCTCCCTCAAGTAACACGTGGTGGCTCAGTGGTTTGCACTGCTGACTCACAGCACCAGGGTCACGGGTTTGGTTCCTGTCTTGGCTGTGTGCAGTTAGTATATTCTCAATTGTGTCTGCGTATGTTTCCTCCCACATTCACAAAGATGTGCAGGTTAGATGACTTGGCCATTGCTACATCGCTCATAGTATTCCAAGATCTGTAAATTGGGGCATTAGTCATGGCAAATATAGGATGGTTGGGGAATGGGTCTGGGTGGGTTACTCTTCAGAGGATCGAAGTGGACTTGCTGGGCCCAAGGATCTGTTTCGACACTGTAGGGATACTACTAATTCTAAATCACCAAAGCAAGGTACCCCCCTCGCTGCCCACAGTTGAAACCTGGAATCCATTTTCCCAGGTTGACAACCCGATATACCAATTATAGGGGTAAGCAACATGCTTTTTGTTGTATTGCCCTCGATCTGACGCATAGTTCTTCAAGTTTTAACAGTATTGATAATCATTAGTTTTTGACAATGCTTCACAAATGTTGTCATTTTATCTAAGAGCAACAGACTAAAAAGGGTTCACTTTGTCTGAGAGGGTTCAATGTCTAGCCGTATTGACGCCGAGTCCTCAACGGTCCAGGCACTAACATAGGATGATAAAAGAGCTTAATTGATTTTAATCGGGGAGAGTTACCACCCACAATCTGTGGGGCAGCTGCAATTTTGTTAGCTTTATAAATAATCGCTTCTGGTACCAAATAAAAGAGCTAAACCCGCCATTATGTTTCCTAAATATCTGTCTGGGAAACATCAAAGAAAGCATTCGCACGGGGTGTAGGAAATGAGGAAGGACATTCATTTTAATAACAGCTATTCGACCTAGCCAGGATTTTGGAAATGCCTCCCATCTTTGAAGGATTTGTTTAATTTTTTCAAACAAATGGACACAGTTCACGTTAAATAAATGATCAAAGACAGATGTAATGAATATACTGAAATAGGGAAACCACCCTCGCGACCATTTAAAAGGAAACCAGGATTTGTCCTCAGTATCAGGTATTTCCCTAAGACCTCCCATAGGCATGGCCTCCAAATTTGTAAAATTAATCTTATCACCCAGAAAGGCAACAAGCGAATTAATGCATTGCATCACATGAACTACCGAAATTGCGGGATTTGACAAAAAAAAGACCCTCATCTGCACACAATGTAATCTTACCCAGAGAGAAGTGGGGGCATGGAATTCGTCGCCTGTGGGTGTGGCAGAGTCAGAATCATTGGTGACCTTTAAGCAGCAGTTGGATAGGTACATGGATGGGTGCTTAAGCTAGGCAAATGTTCGGCACAACATCGTGGGCCGAAGGGCCTGTTCTGTGCTGTAATGTTCTATGTTCTATGATTTCTATCCCACTTCTGGGGCAGATGTGTTGACATCCATGCGGATGGCCTCCGCCAGTGGCTCAATCACCAACGGAAACAATAATGGTGAAAGGTGTCAATCTTGTCGGCTGCCTGGAGAAATATTAATATTACTGATTGGCACACCACCAGATTGTTGTTGACACTCTTGGATCATATTGAGTAACCTCTTAACAGTGTAGGAAGATCTGTGGCCCTTTATAAAGCCTGTTTGGTCCTCTTTGGCAACGGAATGCAGCAAAGTTTCCAGCCTAAATGCACGAGTCTCAGACAGGATTTTGAAATCAACATTTAAAAGTGAGATCGGCGTGTAAGAAGCACAATCCTCCAGGGTCTTCCTTTCTTCAGCGTCAGAGAGATATGAGCCTCTCTTAAGGATGGAGGGAGGGGTTAGTGACTGCATGAGTGACGGAACGTGCTAAAAATTAGCCCTGAAAATAGGGTTATACATTTTATATAAAATTCACTAGGAAATCCGTTAGGATCGTGCACCTTTACATTCTGAAACTGCTTCACACATTACTGTACTGACAATGGTGCATTAAGACACAACACCTATTCAGGGGTTACTCCTGGAAGACCCAGGTTCTTGAAAAATGACTTCATCTTAATCCAGCTATCCTCAAAATGTTCAGTCTGAAATAATTCGGAGAAAAATCTCGGACAGGCTGCATTAATCTTTTTGGAATCGAAGGTAAGGATCCCAATACCTTCCCTAATTAAGGCAATGGCTTGAGAGGGGCGCTCGTGTTCCTGGCAAGATAGGCTAAATACTTGCCTGGCTTATCGCCCTGTTCAAACACCCTTTGATTTGCAAAAGTAAGTACCTTCTTGGCTGTCTGTGTGAGCGTGGAATTCACTGTAGACCGAAGAATTGTGATCCTGTGCAACTTAGCCACTGAGGGTCTATCACAGTATGCCCTCTCGGCTGCCCTCAGCTGTGCCTCAAACCAACGATCCTGCTCCCCCTTCTGCTGCATCCTAAGGAATAATTATTCCCTTGGCATAAGCCTTAACAATTTCCCATAGGATGGATGGGTTACTGGTTAAATCTTAATTAATGGCTAAGAAAGATCTGAATTCATTAGAGAAATACTCAATGATCTAACTAGCCTTATGAATAAAGGGATATATTCGCCGGTGTCTCGAATCTGTCATATTGCCCTTAATGTTAATCAAAAAGTATGGTCAGAAATGGTAATATTCCCAATTATGCAGGATGCCACCGAAAGGAAGATTGTTGCAGGGATGGGGAAGAGATCAATCCTCGTGTGGCATTTCTGCGGGTTAAAGGAGAAAATAAAATCCCTACATGTGAGGTAGACCTGCCTCCAGACATCCACCAGCTCTACAGAAACTAAAACTACTACAACGGGCAAGCTCTCAAAACTTTTCAAAACTAAACATATAAAAAACCAAAAAACAAACAAAATCGATTGGGGAATTTAAATTGTCCACAAAATTTTCGCTTTCTCTGCAGAGTCGGACGAGTTCATGGATCCATTAAATGCAATACAGAGAACCGTTGGGTACCAGAGGGAATACTGTTTCCCGAATCCCCTTACTCTTCTCTTGATAGGTGTTAGGCTTGGAAGTAGGTGAGCACTTTGGTGATAGCGATCACAATGCTGTTATGTTTAAATTACTGATAGAAAGGAATAGGTGTATACCACTGGGCAAGAGCTACAGCTGGGGTGAAAGGCATAAACGGTGCGATTGGGCAAGATTTAGGAAGTATAGGATGGAGAAGGAAACTGCAGGGGATAGGCGCATTGGAAATGTGGAGCTTATTCAAGGAAAAACTCCTGAGCGTCCTAGATGAGTATGTACCTGTCAGACAGGGAGGAAGCTGTAGAGCGCAGGAGCCGTGGTTTATGAAGCAAGTTGAATCTCTGGTCAAGAGGAAGAAGAAGGCTTATGTTCGGATAAGATGTCAAGGCTCAGTTAGGGCGCTTGAGGGTTACAAGGTAGCCAGGCAAGACATAACGAGAGAGCAAAGAAGAGCCAGGAGGAGACATGAGAAGTTGTTGGCGGATAGGATCAGAGTAAACCCTAAGTCTTTCTGTAGGTATTTAAGGAATAAAAGAATAACGAGAGTAAGATTAGGGCCAACCAAGGATAGTAGTGGGAAGTTGTGTGTTCAATCAGAGGAGATAGGGGAAACACTAAATGAATATTTTTCAACAATATTCACTTTAGAAAACGACAATGTTGTCGAGGAGATTACTGAGACAAAAGACTACAAGACAAGGTGTGATTGAGTTTCACAAGGAGGAGGTATTAGAAATCCTGCAGAGTGTTGAAATAGATAATTCCCCTGGGCCAGATGGGATTTATCCTAGGATCATCTGAGAAGCCAGGGAGGAGACCGCCGAGACTTTGGCATTGATCGTTGAATTGTCATTGTCTCCACGAATAGTGCCAGAAGACCTAAGGATAGCAAATGTGGTTCTTCTGTTCAAGAAGGGGAGTAGAGACAATCCTGGTAATTATAGACCAGTGAGCCTTACTTCAGATGTTGGTAAAGTGTTGGAAAAGGTTAGAAGAGATCGGATTTATTATCATTATTTCTAATCATCTAGAGAAGAATACTTTAATTAGGGATAGTCAGCACGGTTTTGTGAAGGGTAGGTCATGCCTCACAAATCTTATTGAGTTCTTTGAGAAGGTGACCATACGGGTAGAAGTGATTAAATCGGTTGATGTGGTGTATATGGATTTCAGCAAGGCGTTCGATAAGATTCCCCACAGTGGGCTATTGTACAAAATGCGGAGGAAGGGATTGTGGGAGATATAGCAGTTTGGATCAGAAATTGGCTTACTGGAAGAAGACAGAGGGTGGTGGTTGATGGGAAATGTTCATCCTGCAGTCCAGTTACCAGTGGTGTACCGCAAGGTTCGATATTGGGTCCACTGCTGTTCGTCATTTTTATAAACGACCTGGATGAGGGCATAGAAGGGTGGATTGGTAAATTTGCAGACAACACTATGTTGGTGCAGCTGTGGATAGTGACGAAGGGTGTTGTCGGTTACAGAGAGACATAGATAAGCTGCAGAGCTGGGCTAAGAGGTGGCAAATGGAGTTTAATGTGGACAAGTGTGAGGTGATTCACTTTGGTCGGAGTAACAGGAACGCAACGTACTGGGCTAATGGTAAGATTCTTGGGAGTGTAGATGAACAGAGAATTCTCGATGTCCAGGTACTCAGATCCTTGAAAGTTGCCACCCAAGTTGACAGGGTTGTTAAGAATGTATACAGTGTTTTAGTTTTTCTTAATAGAGGGATCGGTTCTGGAACCATGAGGTTATGCTACAGCTGTACAAAACTCTAGTGCGGCCGCACTTGGAGTATTGCGTACAGTTCTGGCCACCGCATTATAAGAAGGATTTAGAAGCTTTGGAAAGGGTGCAGAGAAAATTTGCTAGGATGTTGCCTGGTATGGAGGAAAGGTCTTACGAGGAAAGGCTGAGGGACCTGAGGCTGTTTTCGTTAGGGAGAAGAACGTTGAGAGGTGATTTAATAGAGACATATAAGACAATCAGAGGGTTAGATCGGGTGGACAGGGAGACCTTTTTTCCAAGAATGTCTCGGCGAAGGGGCATAGCTTTAAATTGACGGGTGATAGATATAGGACAGATATCAGAGGTAGTTTCTTTACTCAGAGAGTAGTAAGGGTACGGAATGCTTTCCCTGTAACGGTAGTAGATTCGACAAGTGTAAGTGCATTTAAGTCGTCATTGGACAGGCAAATGGGGGTATATGGAATAGTGTACGTGGGATGGGCCTCAGATTGGTATGACAGGTCGGCGCAACATCGAGGGCCAAAGGGCCTGCACTGCGCTGCAATGTTCTGTGTTAAATATCATTAAACGATATTTTTTTATGAATCACCGCTGCTGAAAAGTCCCGAAAGGACATAATCCTGGAACCTTTGAATTAAAGCCATCGGAGTTCTGGAAGCTTCCATTAGTCTTTGTTTATCCCATAACTATGTAACCACACAAGGACAGGGCGAGAGCGCTGGTCTGAGCCTGACCTGTACACCGTAACCCGACGAACTGTCTCAGTCTTCACCCGTCCCTCTTCAGTTTCGAAGTGAAGGAATCGCTGCAGCCAGTTCTCAAAAAATACTCACTGGCTGACCACCCGCTGTCTGGGCCAGCAGACTGACCATGTCAACATTCTTCATCCTGCCCCTGTTATCGAGGTCGTCATCATGTTCAGTTAAGGTACGGACTTGTTTTTCAAAGGCTTGAATCCTCTCCTGAGAGGAATCGATCGCGGTCTCTGCCACTGCTGTTCGGAGCTTGACATCGTCTGTTCTGTTTCCAAGGCTGTCAAGTTGCTCCTCATGTTTATGGAGCGCGTCTGAGAGTGGCAGTGGTTCTAGCCTCGGTTGAACTTTTCTTTAATCATGCCTTCAATCATTTCAGGTAACTTGGTGAACTCAGTGACCAAGGCCTGGTGAGTAACTGGGTCTGTTGAACGAGCAGAGTGGGTTGCAGTGGCGGCCTCCGGCACGCTCGATGCTTCTGACGGGTACACCGTGTGTGAGACTTACTCGATCCTATCCAGTGTTTTGTCATTTCCACTTGATAAACCGGGATCAATAAAGAATCTGTCACTCTTTTAGGGTTGAATTTTAAGTAAATTGCTGGGATGGAGTGGGTTAGGGAATCACTTTGCCCATGCTGTGATGCCGAGCCCAACAATGCAGACTTTCCGAATCGCTGCTATCTTGGATTTCCTCTTAACATTTTATTGATATTAACATTTTATTTTGCATTATATTCCTGGATGTTCTGGAGCAATGTGATTTTGTACCACTGTCAGCCTTTCCCCAACACTGCACATTCCTGCCATTCTCCGATAATCCTTGACTCCGTTATTATTTATGAACCTTCTGACTGTGCCTCAAAAATATTCAATATCTCTGCCTCTAATGCTCTGCGGGGAGGAGAGTTCCAAATAGTCTCACCATTGTGAAAACAAAAAATAACCTCATCTGTGTGTGAGATTATTTTTGTCTCCTTACCTGAGAAAGGATATCATTAAATTGGAAGCAGTTCGGAGATGTTTCACTTCATGTATTCCAGGAATGAGGGTCTTATATTATGAAGGTTTTAATAGGTTACTCTTGGAATGAGAGGTGATCTTATTGAAACATACAAAACCTAGAGAGAGTAGATCAGATAGATACCCACAGGGTGTTTGTATCGTCCAAACTGCTTGTCACTTTTATCTCTAGAGTGTGGAAGTAGAACATTCCGTCCATCATGTCCACATTGACCCTCGGAACAGTACCGCCGCCCCAGATCTGCCCCCCCCCCTTCTCTATCCATGTAACCCTGCAGTTCCCATGACTAACCTATCGAACCTACACATCCCTGGGCACTACGGGCAATTTAGCATGGCCAATCCGCTCTGAGCTGCATACCTTTGGACTATGGGCGGAATCTGGAAGGAAACCCACACAGACATGGGGCGAATGTTCAAAATCCACATCGAGGGTGGCCCGAGGTTGGAATTGAACACAGCTCCTTGATGATGGGAGGTAGCAGTGCTAGCCATAGATCCACCACGCTCATCCGTTAGTTCTATTAGTTATTTGTGGCTGATTAAAGAAATCTGTCTGACTTGTTCCTGTCACTGAACCTGACCCAGTCTGAGACCTTTATCATTGGCCATATCATCAACCTGGTTACATTTAAAATTTGTTGTGAGCAGTGGAGGAGTGGGACTAGAAAAGAAAACGGTAACACGCTCCAACCTCAGGAATATAGGAGAAATTCACAAAGTGGGGATTCTCTTTCCCAAACGTTTGGGATGGCCAGACATTTATATTATAACGAGGCTGTCTTTGTCTAATTTTCGATAGACAGGTGAATCAGGGATAATAGTGTATGGAGAGAAAAGTGCAGCTGAGACCACAATGAGATGAGCCATGACCTCATTTACTGGTGGAGTAGTGTCAAAGGGCCGAATGGCCCTCTCGTGTCCCTCAATCGTATGTTCTAATGTTCCATTCAGCCCTTCCGACCTGCTACGTGGTGGCAGATCGTGGCCACTCCGATCGTTTGGTGTAGGTTGGGAGATTACTTGGAAAATCCAGGCTGGGTCAGGAAGTGAACCCCTACACCAATCCCTGTTTCCAGGCTTCCCCTCTCTGTAACTTCTGCTCCAAATGTGGGTCATGTTGCAGCCCCAGATACGTTGGGAATACAGCCCCCATACCCCACCCAGGGTTAAATCAACAAATCCTCTGCTCTCCCTGAATGCAACATTTTACAACACGATTTCTAGGAAAATAACACGTTACTTTCTAAAAGTATAATGTGAAATGAATAAATAGGATCAGGAGCAGGTCATTTCGCCCATCATGCTAGCCCTGTCATTTCATGAGAATATGGCTGATCTACTCCAGGGCTCAACTCCACTTTCTTGCCGACTCCTTGTATCCCTCCACAACTCTCTGGGTCAGGGAATTCCAAACATTCACTACCTTCCGAGATAAGACATCGGCTTGCATCTCAGATTGAAATCGAAGTTCCTTATTCGGTATCTATATCCTCGAGTTCGACACTTTGGTCAGAATGGAAACAACTTTTCAATATCTACCTTTCTATGTCTTGTATTTGTATCACTCATCATTCATTTAAACCCCAATGAATAATCGCCTCACCATTTTAGAGATTCTCAATAACACAACCCTTTCATCCCAGGAACCCGTCTATTCTACCAACCGAGTTATTTGCTGCATCAGCTTGCTGACTTTATGTTTCATACACAGGAAGACTCCAATCCTTTTGTTCTTTTCTTTTTCTGGAAGTCCTTTCCATTTAATAACAGCCTGCCTTTTGGTTCTCAGTGTCATCCACAAACCCGGATGTATATTGCACTCAACTCCCTTCTTCAGGCTATCAGTATAGATTGTAAATAACAGGCCATCGGACGAATAGCTGTGGCATGCCAGCAGATACACCTGAAGATGTATTAGTCCTGACTCTCCGATTGCTATGAGCTAAGCAACCATCATTCTATGTTAATACATTATCCATCATCCTACGAGCTTCTGTCTTGTGTAAGAACTTATATTTTGTAATACCTTGTGGAAAATCTGTGGAAAGCCTGGTGTCTACCAGATCTCCCTTATCAAGTCCGCTTGTTACATTCTCAGACATCTCCAGATGTACTTTGCATGGTTTTACAGGGCAAAGTATATTTTCCAGTTCACAAAACCACCCCGACTCTGCATGAAACATTTCTAAATGTTCATGCTTGCCAGGTTTTCCTAATTAAGCTCGTCCCATCTGCTTTCATTTAGCTCACATGCCTCTAAATGTTTCCCATTCATATGTTTGTCCAAATGAGTTTTAAATGTTTTAGCTGTACATGCATCTACTACTCTTCCTCTGGCAGCTCATTCGATGTCCATACTACCCTCTGTGTAAAATGTTGCCCCTTCGTTCCTTTTAAATCTTCCCTCTATCATCTTAACCTTATGTCTACTGTGGCTGAACTCACCCATGCCATTGGAAATATCTTGGCTATTCAACCTAAACATATCTCTCATGATTTTAGAAACTTTTACAGTGTCACCAGTCAACACCCACATTCCATCTGATACTAACTTCAAGAACAAGCATTTAAAGACAAATACTGCAAAATTAAACAATATCAAACATGACAGGTAAACAATACTCAGTCCAAACATCAATTGGTGATTTGTTTTTCTCCATATTACAATACTAAGGCAGCATGAAACGCTTACTAGTGTCAATAAGAAGTCAAGCACCTGAATTCCTTTGTCTAAACCGGGTGATGATCTCGACAGTGAAAACGTATCTATGGCCAGATCTATATAATGCCACATAGTCAACATTCTCCCTCCTGGCCTCCCTATGAACTTGTTTGGTTGTGATTTCTTTGTCTTGCATTCAATAGAGAGAACCCCTTTCCCACATTCACAGTTTAATTTAAACCCATTTTACATCATCCACTCGTTCACTACTGCTAAATTCCCGTTTATCTTTGCCACACCCACTTTTCACTGTCACCCATCCCCCATCTCTGTCAAGGGATTAAAAATCCCAGTTTCCAATCCTTTTCAGTTCTGAAGAAGTGTCACACTGGGCTTGAAATGCTAACGTTGTTTCTCTGTCTCTGCAGATACTGACAGACCTGCTGAGTTTCTCCAGAAATGATTAGGCACAGAACACATTTTCACTAAAACAAATAAAAATGGATACTGGTAATAAAAATACAAAAAATTGCTGGAGAAAGTGGGAGCTTTGTAGAGGGTCACTGGACCTGAAGGTTTAACTCTGCATTCACTCCAGAAGATGCTGCAACATTTTCAGTAATTTGTTCAGCAATTTCTGTTTTTGGACAATTTTCAAAGAAGGATGTCAAAGGGGCTCAAAATCCTGTCCAACATTGAGTGCCGTACACTGGGAACTGACCAATAATGCATGATGCACAAGTTCCTTGAGTCTGAAACTGCATAAGACTGACATCACTGACACGACAGAGCTTTTAATCATGGTCCGAGAGAAAAACAGAGGGAAACACATACACTTCAAGTACAGAAGTTGACATTGTGGAAAAGAAACGATTTAGATTATTACCTTAAATGGATAGAGTTAAAGTAACGAATTGGAGGCGTGACACCAGGGAGATGCCATCAGCAGAATGAGAATATGAAAATGGAAGTGTTACCGCATCAGAAACCAGGTTAGGTCACTGAATACAGGGCTGATGCCAAGGTTGGAATCACGTGCACATAAACCTGTTGACAACCCAAGAAAGCTACCACACGTGACTGGTTGCATTCCAAATAGCAGAATGAACTTCTGATGGAGAGGGGGAAATGGTCACAAGACTAACAGATTGGATCTAAGCTCTGTCGTCCTGCTAAATCCAAGCATAAATGTCGATGGACTATTTAACAATTTACTGGAGGAGAGACCTCTACAAATATCCTCATCCCAAAAATCGGAACAACTCTGTACATCAGTGAAAAAAAAGTCAAGGGTGTGGTGTCTGCACTATCCTCAGCCAGAGTGTTGAGTGGATGATCCAAGTTACATTCATCATGATGCCCACAGACTCACAGATGCTAGTCTTCAAGCAATTTGATCCGCTGCCCGTGACATGAAGAAACAGCTGAACACAGTAGATACGACAATGGCAGTGGGCCCGGACACCATTCCTGCAATTGGACTGAACACTTGTGCTGCACCGCAAAGCGTTTCGCTGGGAAAGCTGTTTCATTCCAGCTCCAACTCTGACATCTCTTGAGCAATGCGGAAAATTACTCATCTTTGTCCAGTCCCCAAAGAGGAGAATAATTACAATCTGATTAATTACCACCCCCTCAGTCCCAACACGATAGTCAAACTGGTGGGAATTCTTTTTGACAGAGCTGTCAAGTAGCACCGAAATAATCAGGTCAGTGTGTTTTCCGATAGTTCCCAATGTGGAGATGGTGCTGTTGTGGAAATACCATTGGATTACTAATCCAGACCACAATAATGCTCTGGCAACTGGTGGAAGTTAAAAATAATTAATAAAATATCGAGACCAAAAATCTGGTGTATTTAATAGTGATCTTGTGTCCAATGTCGATTGTAAACATCGATCCCCTACACCAATATAATTTCAGGAAGTGAATCTCCCGTGCTTTCCTGGTCTGGCCTAAAAGTGACTCCAGACGCACAGGCATTGTGTCTGAATCGGCCAAATAAGACACTCAATTGCATCAAACTGCTCTGAGGTCTTAAAGGATAAAACCGGACAGAACACTTGGCACCAGCCTCGTTATCAGAAAAGGGAATGGGAAACATAGTTCCTGTTGACCCTGCATAGACATCCTTCCTAACATCTGAGAGCTTGCGACAACATTTACACAGCTTTCCCACAGACTGCACAGATATATTGGGAAAGGAGGAGGTCATTCAATACAGTGAGCTTTCCCCATGGTAGTTCATGGCCGAACATCTCCTCAATGCTTTTCCCCATACAATGTTCATATCCCATAATATCTTTAAACATTTTGAAATATAAACCGAGAACAAATGTAGTGCTTTCGGCCCATCAAGTTTGCTCCTCTATTCAATATACAGGCGGTTCTTTGATAATGCTTGTGTATTAAATACGATTTGACTGTTTTCTATAAAGTGAACTATCATCCCTGCTTCCAATCTGTCTCACACTGTCAGAGTTTGATATATTTCAATGATACCTCCACTCATTTTCCTAATCCCTATGAAATACAGGCACAGTCAGCCTAATACTCTGGTCCCATAACAGGCCTGTCATTCCACAGATCAGTCTGGTCATCTTCCACTGCTCTCACTCAATGTCAGGTGTCCGAAACTGTACACAATACTGCACAATGTTCGAGACGGGGTCCCACTAATGACCTGCACAGCTGCAGTAAATGACCCTTACTCCTGTATTCAAATCCCCCTGAAATGAAGGTGAATAAACCATTTATCTGACTACCTGATTTCTGCTCCTGCAATATTTCTTTCATTGACTCGTGTAAAGGGAGATACAGATCGTTTTCAATGTTACAACTCCCCACTTGCTGGGTCTATATACACTGTTCAACGTGCCAATTCCATTCCCAGTAGAAACTTCTGGCTTCAGAACTCACTGCCTTACATGGACTCGGAGGGCTGCACAGAAATAAAACAAAAATGCAGCTAAAGTTCCTTTAGAGATCAACATTTTTCAACTACTCCCTTTGCAAATGATAGGCTGCCATTCTATTGTTCCCATCAAAGTGCACAACACCTCACCTCTCCCATTGCTCTCCATCTACCACGTATTTTCCCAGTCATTCCAATTGTCTCAACTGCATGACCTCACACTCAGAATCCTCTCCAATACTTTGCCCAAAGCTGTAATTCCCAGGATTATTCTTATTCCCTTTCCTGAACAAGGAATTAACATTTGTCGCCCCCCCCCCATGATCTGGCAATACTTCAGTGGACGGTGAGGATGCAAAGATCATCGCTAAAGGCGCCACTTCCTGTGATAACCTCGGGTGCTTCCTGTCTGACCCAGGGGATTTATCTATTGTTATATTTGTACTTCAACCAATCTGCACTCCATCTCGCATTGTCTACTCCCTGCCCAACCAATTGACTGTTTGACAGATTTCCATTTCAGGGCTGCCCTCCTGAGCAAATACAGTTCACAATATCCTGTCAATCACGGAATGGAAAAAAATGTAAAGGCACCAATGACTTCCTGATGAAGGTCTTCTGCCCGTAGTTTTCACTCTCCAGCTCCTCGAGATCCTGTTGCATAACCAACGCCACACTTTTCGACTCTGATCTCCAGCAACTGCAGTCCTAATTTCTCCATTATTGAGGGCTGACTCCTCTGCACACTGAACAGGGAATTAATCACCAGGGATTCATTGTATGTGGAGCTGACTGCTGAGTACTAGAATGTTGCATTTGATGAATTCATTAATTAAAAAAAAGGAATTACAATTCCACAGTTCCAGAGTTACAGTTTGTTTCATGGATTATGCAGCTTGATAACAAACAGTAAACGATTGGTGAACTCCGAGTTACAGTGTATTCCACGTGTAAAATTCCAGGATGATGTTCTTTACCTTAATGTTGCGAATATTATCAGATAGACAGTTGTGATAATGGAACAAGGTGACATCTGGAAGTGTTACATTTTTTGACATCACAGAGACGTGTCTGAGGAAGGTCAGGGCTGAATACTCAATATTCTGTGGTACAAAAATGAGAAGCAGGGCAGGAGAGGGAAAAAAGAGGAGGTGGGATTGCATTGTTAATTATGGAGTCAATGACTGCAGGAAGAAGGGACGATACATTGGAAGAATCTTCTAATGACACTTTGCGTGTAGAGCTCAGGATCAAATCCATGACAGACACACTGCTGGGGATATATTATAGAACCCCACACAAAAGAAAATACTGGAGCAGATATAAAACCAATTTACTGAGGTGTGTAAATATAACAATAGGATCATTATATTCATGCATTTCATTTCCAAATATTCATTAGGGCAGTGATAACTTTATAAGGCGGGGAAGATGTCTTGAAATTTAATCCAGAGAGGTTCTCATATCAACATGGAGCATATACAACAATGGGCGGTGATGTGCTAGCAATCACTGTGGGGAATGAAGCCAGTTAGTTATTGTAGGCAGGATTGGGAAAGCATTGTAGCAACAGTGACTGTTACTCATGCATTTTTAGTTTGTTAAGGAAAAGTCCAAAAGAAAAAACGCCGAAAAATAAAAGATTTTTGGACTGCTGAGGCAGATTGTATTAAAAATAAGTCATGATCTGCCCATAGTACAGTTACTTCTGTGTGAAACTGTAGCAGAAGAGCGTGGGGGTGGGGGTCACATTGTCAAAATGGATTCGATGCCAGTGTCACCACAACATGTTACACTGAAGATGAAATTTAGGGAAACAAGACAGGAGTACCTTGAATGTCTACAAATATTCAAAATGGAATTAAAAATTATAGATATGCTTAAAACAGTTCTAACGTGAGCAGTTCAATGGAGATCCCAGAAGAGTAGCGAACGTATAGGGATAAACTCAAGAAAGTAAGTAGAAGAGCAAAAATGGCAATGATAAAAACATTATCTGGCAATATTTTCAAGAATTCAACGACATTTTATCGGTGTATTAAGGGTAATAGGGTAACAAGACAAAGAATGGGGTGTATTAGGGACCGAGGAAGCAGTCTGTGCACAGAGCCAGAGAATATGTTAAACATGTATGACTTATCAGTCTTTGCTTTGGAGAAGCAGTTCCTGGATTCACTGTCAGTTCCTGACAGTGTGTCTTTGAGCAGATTGACACAGATGCTGAGAAAGAATTGGAAGTTGATGCAGGACTAAAAGTGGGCTAATCCCTAGATCTGGATGTACTGCAAATTAGAATAATGTGGAAGATGAGGGAGGAGATTACAGGCTCTTAAATTTTGTGTTTTTTTTTTGTTTTGGCTCTGGCCACCGAGGAGGTGTGATCGAAGAGGACAAAATCTAATGAAAGTTCAACTTCCATGCAGAGTGCTAGAAAATATCCATGGGGACTAAAGATCACCAAGTCTCACATCAATGGGAGGGACACCATTGTGCAAAATTGTGAAGGCTGCTTTGGCTGGATCACTAAATATCTTCAAGGCTGAGATGGACAGATTTTTATCAAGGGTGTCATCTGTTCTTATTAGAACGACAGCAAAGACCAGAGGAATGCGTCAATGCCAATTGGCTGTCAGGGTGAAGATTTGCATCAGCGCAGTCAACACTACTCGAGGGAAGACCTCTGCAACACATCTTCCATGGGCACGCATGAACCTGATGTCAAGGAGTGCTTAAGGCCTAAATATCCCATCACTGGTTTCCCTCGTTTCCTGGCAGGGGAGATAACATGATCAATAAGGTGGCTCTTCCCAAGAAAATTGTAGTATCAAGTGTCTGTTCTTATTAGAATGGCGAATCGTCACAGCTAGTTCAGATCATCGCTGGATTGTGATTGGAGGACCGTTTGGTTGTGCTGACCTGCTCTTGGTGGATCCGCATGCTGGTTTCAACCTAACACCATATTAGGGACATGGCAACCTTGGAGCTATGGCTTTAGCAACCGCTCACAGCCCAGGCCAGGGCATTCACAGCACAGTCAGGGTTACTGTAAAGAAGGTGGAGGAAGGTACACCGGTCGATCGGACTGTGTCCCTCAAGACGATTCTGCTCGAGTACTGCAGGTTTGATGCAGCAAACGTGTACTGCCTGCAGGATTTCCCTTGGGCAGGCTATTTCGATGTCACCTTCGGGAGCGTGAAGCATTACGAGCAGCTCCTGGAGGTGTTTAAAGAGAAGGACTGTGGGGCTCTGTTCTCCATTTAGTCGATTATCCCGTTGTATGTGCTTCCTGCACAGAGGAGTAGGGTTGTTACAATTCATATGTACAACCCCACGTCCCAACAGCTGATGTCCTGACCTTCCTGAGAAGATATATCCAGGTCGAGGAAGAAAGCACCAATGTGGTCAACCATTTCGGGATCTTGACCAGCAAGTCAGCGTAACCCTGAGGGTCGATGCCAGTAGGAACATCCTCCACCCACACTCCAGCTTTGCAATCAGAGGGAGCCGAGGTTACATGATGTACGCAGGGCAGCCGAAAGTGTGCCAAACCTGCAAAAGGTCAGGAAACATGGCGGCAGACTGTAAGGTGACTCTGCGAATATCCACTACACACTCACCTTTAACAAATAAAAAGTTACAGTCTGGGCTACTTGCTTAAAATTTTTTGAGGGATCGGGCCTGGTCCATAACAGATTGGGGGACCTTTGCAGGAATTAGGCAGCGAGTGGCAGGTGTTAGTGTCTCTTATTTTGTGTGTTGATAAACAGAGCTTCAGATAGGAATGGCTCTTGCAGGAACCAAGGATGTTTTGGAGGTGGAAGAATCGACCTTGAGGATTTTACAAAATGCACATAAGTCCAAGCTGCGGGAATTAGTAGACAAGCTGCAGTTGAAGCTGGCTCCTAATGTGAGGAAAAATGATATGATTGCAGCAGTAGCTCTGCATTCAAACTTGCTGGAACCTCCATCATGATCTGTGCAGATGATTAAACTTCGCAAATAAAGCACCTTGTGTTAGAAGCAGAAATGAAGCAGTTTGTGTTGCGACTAAAATTAGAAGAGAAAGAAAGAGGACGAATAGGTCTAATCCATGAAAGCGAAAAAGAAAAAAAAACAAATGTTTAGCAGGAGAAAAAAGAAAAGAGAGCGCGTTTGACTTTCAGAGATAGACATTTAGAATGGAAAGTCAGCTTAAAAAGATGGAAATGAAGGCTGAAGGTACGTTTTGGGATCTGGGGAGTATGAGGATGCAAAGAAAATGCACATGAACTTGTTCCAGAAGCCTATAGACAACATTTAGGAATCGAAGGAGTGGCCCGGGTCAAACGTATATTGAGTTTTAAAGGATCAAACAAAGTAATTTCGATAGATGGATAAGAACTTTAAAAATCAAGCAAACTTACGATGCATTTCGAGAGTAACTATATTAGAGGAGTAGCAAAATTCGCTGCCTGAAGTAATGTAAACTCCTGTGGAAGAGCAGAGAGGTAAAACAGCAAGGTTAGCACCTGAACTGGCTGAAGATTATGAATTGGTCCATAAAACACAGTTTGGCTTCCAGACTCAATTTCAGTCCATGAGGGATGTAAACTGGGGCAAAGAGAAATCCTCATGTGGAAAGCGATATGTAGATATCAGTGAAGATCATAAGGATAACTTGCCACACGTGTAAAAAGGAAACCCGAGAAGAGGGCAAAGTAGTTAATAAACTCTGCTGTCTCCATGGCAATAAATTAGGTCACAGTAAATAACTCTGTTGTTGCGCTCGAAAAAAAAGACAGATGTAGGAAAACAGGATAAACCTGGGAGTTTTGTTGGAGTGGCAACAGAAAACACATTGGAGGCGAGAAATCTAAACAGAGTGTACAAGCTGATCAAAGGTTGGTCAAGGAGGAAGTGCCGAATCTGCTTATAAAATATACCTTCAAAGGGAAAGTTTATTCACGTAGGCGAGAAGTAGCAGGTAGAGATGATGCAATATTAAGGGACACAGGATCCTCTCAGTCTGTGATGCTGAAAGATGCGGAGATATATACTCCTGAGGGACTATTTCCGGAAAAGGTGCTTTTAATGGGAATTCACTGTGAGACAAAAAAAAACACACATAGTTATGTTAAGCGAGGATAGAGTATTCAGTGAAGATTGAAGAAGTATTGTGATAGGAGTACTGGACAAATCTCAGCTCCAGGAATACAAATTGTCCTTGTAAAGTATGTAGCTGTTTCACCAAAGGAGTGCTGCCTTCTTTGGTTAAAATCCAGTGGAGACACAGGCAACTGAAGCATTGCCTTATCCTGGAATCTTTTCTGAATGTGGGGTTACAAGGTCCCAATGTCACGAGTTCAAACATGAGAGATAAAAAATGTAAAGATAAGTAAGGTGAAGTGGCATTTGGAGAGAATCAGATAATTGAGACAAACCAGGAGAAAATAGTTGATCATGCAAACATGTTTAGTTCAGCTGAACTAATTGAGTTACAGCAGAAAGATGAAATTGTTAAGTAGTTCTATCAAAAGGGCATATACATTAGGAATTCTGAATGTATCCCTGCGTGTTATTATCTTAAAAATGGTGTCTGCATGAGGAAATGGAAATTGTCACAGATTCAAGGAAATGAAAAATGTGCAGAAATTCATCAAATTGAATTGCAAATGGGGTACAGAAAGGAGGTACAGCAAGTGAAGCATGAATTACCACGTGGAGGTCATTTAGGAGTGAGAAAAACACAGTCTAAAATAGAAGGCATTTTTACTGGCCTGCATTGCACCAGCATGTCGTTGAATTTTGCCAGACGTCAGGTAATTGGAAAACCACAGGTGTTAATAAACTTGCACCTTTAGTAACTATTACTGCAGTTGAGGAACCCTTTACAAAAGTTTAATTGATTGGCTATGTCCCCTACATCAAACAAAAATAAAGTTAGTTCAGTATTTGTTAACATTGATGGATGTATCTACGAAATTTCCAGAGGCCATTGCATTATGTAACATAACAGCGAAAAGGATTGTAGAGGAAAAACTCTTTTTTTAACTATATACGGACTACCAATAGAGATACAGTGCGATCAAAGTTTCAAATTGACATTCAAACCATTCAAGGAAGTTAAGGTCTGCTCTGTAATAAAGTAATTCAAATCTACTGTGAACAATCTAAAATCGCAGAGAGCACGAGAAAGGTGACATCAAACATTAACGATCATGTTGAATGCTTATGGTAAGCATTATCCAGCTGATTGGGGTAAGAGAATTCCATTTGTGTTTTTTGTGATCAGAGATGCAAAAAATGAATCGACCAAATTCTGTCCATCTTAATTACGTTATTAAGAGCTAGGACCGTTAACATTGATTAAGGAGTAATGAGTAAATCAGAATTAAAAGGCCACACTATTGGACTATGTCTCAAATTTTCCAGAACGAATAAAAAGCGCTGGGGAGTTGGCTAGATGACATTTAAAAGTATTGCAGAATGCACCTAAACAGGAAGTGGACAAGAAATCAAAACTTTGCAGTTTTGCTATCGGGGATAAAGTAAGTATGCTACTTCCACTTATGCGTGAATCTTGAAAAGCAAGTACTGTTGAAACTTATCAAATGAGAAAGAAAATTGAGTAAGGATACCTACTTGGTAGGGATTCCAGACAGAAAGAAATCTCACAGAGTATGTCATGTGAATATGCTCAAAAGGTATTTCGACAGGGAAGGAGAGCAACGGTAATGATTACAGTACAGAAGGAAGATCCAAGTTCAGAGGATTCGGAATTGGACATTCCTCAAATGAAAGTGGACAAGGATGAAGTTGTCTAAAATTTGGATAAATTATAGGAGAGTAGCCTTCCTGCTGAAAAGAAACGAAATGACCTGAAAAAGTTATTAGTATTATATGGGAAGATATGCGGAAATTAAATGGAAATACTACCTAATTGTGCATAATGTAGAGAAAGGACATGCTGTTCCGATTAAGCAGCATTCTTATAGGCATAATCCTCTGAAGTTGGTTCAGGTTCAGAAGGGGATTGAACACATGCTCCAAGATGGCATAATCGACCTGAGTTGCACTGACTGGAACTCACCCAAAGTCATGGTACTGAATACAGATGGTACCCAACGGTTTTGTTTGAATTATCACAGAGTCAATGCTGTTTAAAAGATGCATATCCAATTCCGCAATTGGAAGGCTTCAGAGGGGAGGATGGTGGTGCAAGCAACTTATATTTGGCATGAAAAACGTGCCGGCCACATTCCAGAGACTAACCAATAATTTGCCAGATTTTCCAAAATGTTCTGTACATTGATGACCTGGCGAATTTTAGTCACTCATGGAAGCATTTTTCAGACTTGTTTAATGTATTTTGGAAGGCAGGCTTGGTGGTAAACCGAGCGAAATGTCAATTTGCCCAAGTCAATGTTGCCGTGAGATGTAAAAGTGTAGGAATTTAGGAATTTGGGGAATTTCCCACACAGTCGACAAGAGAAGCTGTCCTGTGCATCCTGCGATTGAGTGGAATTTATCGAAAGTTTGTGCCTAATTTTAGCAGTATGGCTGCTCCACTCACTGAAATGTTCAAGAAAGGCAAGAAACGTCGGGAAACACACTGTGAAAAGGCATTTGACAGCACACAAAATGTGTTAACCACTGTCCAGTATCAGTTAGATCTGATTAAGCAGAGCCTTTCAAGGTGGCTATAAATGCGAGCGATGCTGGAAAACGATGAGAAGATAAAAAGACGTATTGGTATTTATCCAGCAAGTTAACCGTTTATTGGTAGAAATATTCAACAGCTGAGAAAGAGACTTTGAACTTCGTGTTGGCACGACAACATTTCAGTTTTTATATTACCAACAACACATCTGAGACAACTGTAAGTACTGATCACAAGCCATTGAAGCTTTTGAGAAATTTAAGGACAAAAATGCTAGTCTGTTTAGCTCGAGCCTGTAGTTTTAGCCACTCAATTTGAACATTGTGCATGTGGCATGTCTTGAAAACATGATTGCCAAAGCATTGTCGAAACTTGAATGACAGATCGACACACTCAGTGGTAGGTGTATCACACACTTAATTTGGATGTAGGTTTGCATTTTTATACTAAGTGAATGCATATGTGTGCTTTAGTGTACTAACCACTATTTGTGGTGATTTTGAGAACTGAAGACATCTTTGGATGTGAATGATTCAGTTTTATATAGTCCGTTGGTTATGTTGTGCTTGAATTTATTTTCAGAGAGGTTCTAACCGACCCAAGGTTCCAACATGTCTCAATTTTGAACCGCTCATTGGGATCCTTTGGTTTATACCAAACTGGTAATACCTCAAGTAAAAGGCTTTCAAGTCTTAAAAAAAACTGGTATAATCAAGGGGACGTGGCCAGTTCTCTACCTGCGCAGTTCATTCAGTTCGAAGTTTATTTAAGTCAGAATCTCTGTTGAAACTGGGCGCTCTCCCCGTTCTTCTGTCCTCTGAATTCGTAACCTGTAAGCTTGGTTTGTGTAATTTTTAGTCTTTGTGCCAAATGGTTTGTTTATTTGGAATGTGGAAAGCAATTTGGAGTGGGCGGCACGGTGGCACAGTGGTTAGCACTGCTGCCTCACAGCGCCAGAGACCCGGGTTCAATTCCCGCCTCAGGCGACTGACTGTGTGGAGTTTGCACGTTCTCCCCGTGTCTGCGTGGGTTTCCTCCGGGTGCTCCGGTTTCCTCCCACATCACAAAGATGTGCAGGGTCAGGTGAATTGGCCATACTAAATTGCCCGTAGTGCTAGGTAAGGAGTAAATGTAGGGGTATGGGTGGGTTTCGCTTCGGCGGGTCGGTGTGGACTTGTTGGGCCGAAGGGCCTGTTTCCACACTGTAAGCTAATCTAATCTAATTTGGAACAGCATCATTAAGTCAGGAAAACCTGTCAGGTTCGGATCTGATCTGGAATTCTATATTCAGTTCGTTGTGTTTCATTACTTAATGTTTTAAATAAATTCTGTTTGTTTAAAACTCGGCAGTCTGACCAGCTAATTCAATCTGGGGATATCCATTATACACTTACCTTCAACAATTAGCAAATCTATGGTCGGGGTTACCTGCTTAAAATATTTTGAGGGGTCGGGCCTGATCCATAAAAATGTAAAATAATCTTGTTCATCAAAAGTTATGATTTAACGAGTTAGGGAAGGAATGAATATAACACTGGCTATGAGACAGAAAGGATTGGGGCCAGCAACTGAGGAGACCCGAGAGGAGTACAGTAATATCTCCCAGTCATGAGTATTCAACCATCACTCTTTCTGATAAATGGAAGGAAATGCAAGGGAACAGATAACCTGTGGTACTTGGAATGCCGAGCGACAATGTGGATAGATTAGGACAACTCTAAATGTGATATAAGGAGTTATATTTTATATATAGACTATTAAATCACATGTTATACAGGTTGTTAAGGTTGTTTATATCTTGACAGGATATTCAGAATTGGAAACAGACACAGATAATGTGTGGGGTTACAGCGAATTGCAGCAGAGTAAGAGTGAGAATACAGCTCACTCCGAGCTGGTACACAGATGATGGGCAGCGTGACCACCATCCTTGGTGCTATTATTCTGAGAAATATATTGAAAACGTTCAGAGCCTGGGGAGACAAGCTTAGTCATAGAACACGTAGACAATATCATAATTACGAAACTATTCATATTTTATATCAAGTGTAGCTATCTCGAAAATGTCTTTTAAATCAAAATCAAAGTCTCTAAAATGTCTTTTAAATCTCTTGCTGAGATTTGTGCGTTTATTTTCAAAACGTACAGAGGAAACAGTCTCCAGTGTAATACATGTGTTACTGGCACAAGTACAGCTAATGGGAACAGGAATGGAGCATGATGTCCAAATATGACTGGGTTCAACATCCAGAGCAAGGAATAAAAGCAAAATATTAGAGATAGTGAAAATCTGAAATACAATTGCAAAATGATGGAGAAATGCAACAGATGAGGCAGGTTCTGGGCAGAGAAACAGAGTTCACATATCGAGTTTGATATAAACCTGTTCTGAACAAGTCACATTGGACTCAAAAAAGTTAAATGGTTTTTTTTTCTGCTCCAATACTGCCAGAACTGCAGAGTTTCTCTCCAGCACTTTCAGGCAGAGAGTAATAGTGGGCGGTTGCTTTCGGACTGGAGGCTTGTGACCAGCAGTGTTCCACAGAGGTTGGTTCTGGGTTTTCATTGCTTGTCATTTATATAAATTATTTGGATGAGAATATGAAAGGCATGGTTTGTAACTTTGCATATGACACGAAAATTGGTGGCACAGTGGACAGTGAAGGACGTTTCCTCAGATTACGAAAGGATCTTGATCAAATGGATCAATCGGCTGGAAAATAGCATACAGAGTTCAATCTGGATAAATGCGAGGTGCAGGCAGTAGTGTGTATTTGCTGCTGTATGTTGCACCAGGAATGGGATGATTTTATTCCCCATCTCCTGGCTTCAGCACATCGATGTCCTTCGTGATCTTTGAGAGACCTTACTCTCTTCTGGTTAAGTCTTGCTATTAATGTAGTTGCACAATATCTTTGAATTATCATTTAACTTACCTGCCCATGCTATCCCATATCTCTTTTTGACTTTCCTTATTTCTCTCAAAATTGTGACTCACACTCTTGATATTGATTAAGAGATTCAATGCAATAAAGTTGTCTGGATATAAAGTAAGACACTCTTTTATTCTTAAGTGGATCCTCAATAACTTTAGTCATCCATGGTTCTGTAACCTTACCAGCTTGACCCTTCACTCTAACAGGAACTTAATGCCTCTCAACCCACGTCATCAGACTGTTGACTGCCTCCTCCTTGTCAGACATTATTTTACCTGCTAAAAGTCTACTACCATCAAACTTGGACAGTCCTTGTCCCATGCCATTAAAATTTATGGTACTCCAATGAAAAAGATAAAATTAATGGAAGACGTATTATTTTCCACTAATAGTTATGATTACAAGACTCAAAAGTATTGCCCCATGTTTACTTCAGTCGCTTGCCCTGCCTCTTTCACAAAACCAGGTCTCGTTTTGTTCCTTCTCTGTGAGGATGATCCACGTACTGATGAAGAAAATTTTCTTGGGCATATTTGACAAATTCTTCGTGATTCAACCCTTTAACACTATGGTAGTTCCAATCATATTTTTAGAAAATTAAAATCCCCATTAATACCACCTTATTAAGCTTACATATATCCGAGATCTCCTTACATGTCTGATTCTCAATTTCTTTCTAACTGGTGGAGAGCATATGGTGCAATAACATCAACGTACTCTTTCCTTTCTTATTTTTCATTTCTATCAATATATTTTCAATGGACGATTTGTCACAAAGGAGCATATTGTGCAATCTCTTCAAAGGGATCTTTGCTTTCTTATTTTTAACACTACCCTTGTATTTTACCTGATGATATTTGAGAAATAACTTCGCCAGCTACACCATAATTTATCCCTTAATCTAAAACGGCAGGCCTCCCCCTCTACACCCACCGTATGCCACTTTTTCTATCCATTAAATGACACCTCGCACCTGGAACATTGAATTGACAGTCTTGAACATGTCTCAAGCGAAAGTGAGGAGTACAGATGTGGAGATTAGAGTCGAGAGTGTGGTGCTGGAAAAACACAGCAGACGAGGCAGCATCCGAATACAAGGGAATTCAACGTTTTGGGCAAAAGGCCTTCTTCAGCCATTTCCTGATGAGGGCTTTTTGCCCAAAGCGTCGATTTTCCTGCTCCTCGGATGTTGCCTGACCTGCTGTGCTTTTCCAGCAACATACTTTCGACTTGAACAGCTCTCTACCAACTTTCAGTATTAAACATGACATCCCAATCCTATGTTCTTAAACATGCCCTGAGTTCATCAGCCTTCCCTATGAGACCCCTCACATTGGAATAAATGCAATTTAGTGCTTCAGAATTACTGCAAACTTTAACTCTCTCATCTTTCGTTTCTAATGGACGTACTCGACTCACATTCATAACGTCTCCACCCATCCGTCCATTATCACAGATAATTAGAATAACCCTCTTGCCTTCTCTACCAATATAATTTCTCCCAATATGGAGTGAGCAAATCTCCCGGCTATGATATTCGTTTACACTATACGAATCCTTTTTGAACATGTGTTTTCTATTCCAAAACAAATTCCAATTTCTCAAAAATCTAAATCCCTTAACAACAACCCAGCTCTTCAGCCATTGATTTTTCTCCTTTAACCTTTCGTTCCTCCACCGGTTGGGGTTGGCATTGGCAGTAAACCACAAATTACTACTTCTAAAGTTTTATTTTTTATCTACCTCGCCTCATAAATATACCCTGTACTGCTTTAATCTTTTCCCTAAAAATGTCATTCCTACATATATGTACAACAATCTATGACTATTAAATCTCACCTTTAACAATGTACTTGAAACGTTTAGTCATGCTTAAGCCTTGCACAAACGATCCTAAACTCATGCTCACTGCCACAAAATCTCCTGCTGATGCCTCTGACTGAAAATCGCACTGTAGTAATAATTCTACCACATCGTCTCTAACGCTAACTAATATAAAAATCGTTCCAACAATCCAATAACTGACGGCTCTTCCATTTTCCTCAGAAAAACTACGTCCTTCCAAGTTCCAAAAAATGAAAATCATTTGATAGAGGAATAGTCGCCGGAGACTTTGAACTATCTTCTTATCTTTCCTGACAGTCACCATTTATCTGACTGCTTTGCTGGGTAGTATTATTTTTTTCTAAATCTTCTCGCCAATCTCTCTGTGGCCTAAATAACATTATGCCGAGAAGCAGGATTTTTCACAACACGTTATATATATGTTACCTTTCATTAACGATAGATAATAATGTTAAAATGGAAGAAAAAACATATACATATCAAACATATAAAAATTAAATATAATCAACCCTTGGCTAATTAACTCAATATAAATATTCATCTTCAATATACTTCTAGAAGAAAAGTCTTCTCCTGAGCTGAAAACAGTCAGGACTCTCCGGAATGAATGCACAACTCCTTATTATTTTTTAAAAAAACGTTTTATTGTTTCTAAGCAGAAACAAAGTTTTGCAGGGTTAAAAAAGAAACCTTTAAAAACATGTGAAAACAGGAAGTGTTGGTTTGCCAATGCCATTTCTGAGTTTACCATTATTATCTTGCTGTTTTCATCCTCTAAGACGCCAATATTTAATTTTAACATTCTTTTACTTTTTGTCTTCTGGGAGAAATGTTATTTATAAATTCTTACGCTTTCTACTCATTTTGTTTCATAGCCATTTTGAGGAATACAAGATAATGAGAGGCATAGATAGAGTCGATAGCCAGGGACTAT
The DNA here is from genome assembly GCF_037043375.1 of Chiloscyllium plagiosum. Classification (NCBI taxonomy): domain Eukaryota; kingdom Metazoa; phylum Chordata; class Chondrichthyes; order Orectolobiformes; family Hemiscylliidae; genus Chiloscyllium; species Chiloscyllium plagiosum. The sequence goes on along the minus strand of NW_028270156.1, from coordinate 99,728,574 downwards.
TTCCCAGGGCAGAAATGGCTAACACGAGGGGTCATAGTTTTAAGCTGGTGGAAGGAAAGTATAGACGGTATGTCAGAGGCGGGTTCTTTACACAGAGAGTTGTGAGAGCATGGAATGCGTTGCCAGCAGCAGTTGTGGAAGCAAGGTCATTGGGGACATTTCAGAGACTGCTGGACATGCATATGGTCACAGTAATTTGAGGGTGCATACATGAGGATCAATGGTCGGCACAACATCGTGGGCTGAAGAGCCTGTTCTGTGCTGTACTGTTCTATGTTCTCTGTTCTATGATGTTGTTTTTAGTAACCATTTGGTGGCATTTAAAGCGTTTTTCTTGAATTCGTTCATAGGATGAGAGCGTCGCTGGGTTAGACAGCACTCAATAAGCAACCAAATTTGTGTGGGTTTGAAGTCATACTTAGGTGAGATCAAGTAAGAATTATGGTTTCCGTCCTGAAAGGACACTCGTGAAACATATGGCTATTGCCAACAATGAACAATGTTTTCATGTTCATCAATAGACTCTTAATTTCAGGTTCACATTGAATTTATATGCCCCCATCCACGTGACAGCATTTGAACCCGAGTCCCCAGAAGATTATCCGAATGAGCAGTCGGCGATAATACTACCAGGTAATCACTGCCATGTTATTGTTGACTTCCTTGTTAAGCTATGGGTCACTTTTCATCTTTTTACAATTCCTTTTCCACGAAGGAATTACCACTGTTCTTCAACTGTCCTGCCCTTCAATGTTTTTGCCAAGTCCACTTGGGACAATCCCTTCCTCAGGCCAGGAAAGTTATCATTGCCCAAACCTAAACCTCTCGTATGTGACTGACTTCACTGTTTCAAACTGAATGTGAACCTCCAGCATGCTGTGCCACTCTTTCTAAGATGGTCCTTACGACAATATGATTTATCATTCCTTCCTTATTACATAATACCAAGCCGATTCTCTGGTTGGTTCCATGACATGTTAATCGAAGAAGTAATCCCTCATAGATTCGATGAATCATTCTTTGTGTCTCCCCTTGCAAATTGATTTATCCAGACAATATGCATGTTCAAATTATCCATAATCACTCGTGTGCCCTTGTCTCAAGTCATCATTATACCCTGGTTCATGCTATTCCTTACTTTGAAAGTAGTTTGCCGGGATGGGAGTTTGTGGGCTGGAAATGCACCTATGAATGGGTTTCTTTAAATGTGTTTTATTTCGAACCGGACTGAATCATCATTTTTGTCCCACGTATTAATATCATTTCTTAATACAGCCTTGACATTCCCTTAACCTATATAGACTCTCCATCTACTGTTTCTCCTTGTCTGAATATTGTGCACCCGTGGGCATTTAACACCCCAGTCCTGACCTTCCTGTAAGGACGTTTCAGTAACTCCTACCATGCCATATCTATTTATCTCTGTTTGAGCTGTCAGCTCATTCATTTCATTCCAAATACTACACGCTTTTAGTTAAAAGGTTTTTACATATGTTCAATTGATGTGTCTTTCTTTTTTAATACTTTTGTGCACAGGCTCTCTATCCCTATTTATTGATCCCCAGTAATAGTGAGCCTATCATTTACACCAACTTTCTACTCATATTTTTAAATTGTTATGATTCTTTCCCTCTGCATGGTTATTGTACTGGTCCTGCCTGTTTATTCGATCATCCTCTACTTTCTGTTGCGTTTGTGACCTGCTGCTTTGGTTCCCCGACTCCTGTATTATGAGTTTAAATCTACCTGAATTGCATGATCACACCTCATTTCCAGGTTGTTGGGGCCCCTCCAGTTAAGGTGCACACTTTCATTTTTGTACAGTTCCCACCTGACCTGGAAGCAATCCGAATCATCCAGAAACCGTCCTCCCAGACCAGTTCTTTAACTCGACTCGACTATCTTCCTCTTCCTTGTCTCACTTCCAGGTGCACGGGGAGTAATCCCAAGAATACAACCCTGGAGATCCTGCGGTTATACTCACTCCTAAGTCCCGGAACTTTCTTTGCCGGACCTTTCAATCTTTCATTCTTCTTACCGATGTCGTTGATATCAATGTGAACGACGACCGCTGGCTGTTTCCCCTCCTAATTCACTGTGCCCTCAGCATGGTCGGAGACATTCTTGATCCTGGCACCGACTCATCCTGACCCATTCCCCTACTCGATTACTCTGGATTTACCCATGACCAATGCACCTAACCGGCATGTCACTGAACACGATTGGCAAAAAAGTAAACAACCCTGACCCATTCCACTATGCTATGTTAAATCTGATTTCTCACAACAGATACTGCCAAAACTACTGAGCATTTCCAGCAACGTCTGGTTTTGTCACCGATGATGATTGCATATTCATTAAAAAAAATCGTATGCAACTCAGGCTTGAAACAAAGCTGAATTTAAACTCTCAGGAGAAAACTAAATATTTGGTCGTTCGATGACCCAGTAAAGGTTCAATAAATTACTTCTGTTTGTTCCATGAACGTCATTTGTTCACTTTCCCAATCCATGAATAAAGGAGATTTATTTTTTTACATCTTCTTTGATATCAGAAAACTTGGAAACGTTGCACTTTTACTTCTTCATATAGGTATGCGATTACATCTCATTCTTTCGTCTTAGTCCAATTAAAGATGATTATTCACAAAACAAACAGACAGACACACACACAATGTAAGACTTTGTCGAAGAATGCCAGTAACATTGTAAGTAATTGGAATGATAACTGGAAAGAAGGAAATAAGTAAAGAAAAGATGAGAGAAATGGGTCTTTTTTGGAAACAGAAAATACTTTTACGTGAACTAACTAAGTTGATCAAATTTATGAAAAGCTATGCAGGGCAAATAAAAGATATTGTTATGAAGGTGTAGAGGTATACTTTACCGTTAAGGGAGACAAGAAGCTGGCACAAAATGTTCTGAAAGAAGTTAAAATGTAACATTTGACTGTGAAACCAATAGTGATGCTGAGTTGCCATGGAACAAAAACAAATTCAAATTCAGCCAGGCAGTTTAAATTATGCACTAACACACTGAAATCAAATCTAGATTGAAATATAACGTATTTGATGACATCAATATCAATGAAATGATCCGATGCTTTGTGGTATAAAACTGGACATTTTGAACATTTTGGGGAGAACTGCTAAAGACATCCACAAAGACAGCGAGTTGAAAAGCTTCCTGAAGGCACCTGTCTATAAGAAGTTTGCACAGCAGAACATCAAAGCCGACCGTGAGTAAAATCTACAGAGAAAATCTACAAAGGAGAATCGACAAATCTGGCCTGTTTTGAAACATGATATTTTTTTGTAAACCATTATCGGGGTTTTTGTTTCATCAGACCAGTATTGTAGAGTGAGAGGTTGAAGGTACGTTTAACCCAAGGGAGTTCTAAACAGTTGTTTATTTTATTATTCTCTGTTGGACTTAAATAACAACATTGTTAATTTTATTTTAAATAGTGACTCTGTAAATGGATCTTTGCCTGTCGACACTTAAGATATTACGGCATGAGGTGAACCTTTCTGTGAGGCTGATTTAAATTAGGGGAACGGTTAACCCTGTGTTGTAACAGTTTGGGGGCTTTCGTCCGCGATTTGAACAGGTTTAGGCAGATCCAAACTGACATTTGGGTAGATTTGAATAGATTTTAGGTATGAGAAAAAGGACAGTATATTAACACATTTGCACGTTCGTGTCCGAGATCTTCAAATAAAACGACGGTAAGACAACTTGTTCAATTTCGAAGGCTTGTGGTTGGTTAAAGTAAAAGTGAGAGAAATGGTTCTTAAAAAAATTAAGAGGGGTTTGAAGATGATACTCAATTTTTCCAAGAAAGTTTAGAAAGAAAAATAAAGTCCAAGCCTTTAGAATTAACAAAACATAGATTTGCGTTTAACCAAGGACAAAAGTAAAGCTGAAAACGTCAGGGAATTACTGAAACGCTAAGGTGTGTCAGAGAAACAGACAAGTGCAGTAGAGTGAGAAAGACTTAAATTATATTTGAGGAAAATGGAGTTTAAAGATAAACAAAAGAAGAGAGAAAGAGAGAGAGAAGAAATAGAAAGCAAGAGAGAAGAGAGAGAGGGGAAAGGGAAGGAGAAGGTTCGTATCTGAGCAAAGAGAGAAGAAAAGGAGAAAAAAGAGAGAGAAGGATTTTAGTTGAGCAAAAAGAGCGAGAAGTTGAACTTGAAGGTACGATTCAGTCAACAAAGTCAAAGTAACAGGATGGCGATTAAAAGGGAAGGTGGTAATACGTACAGCTATGTCAAAACGCTGCCACATTTTGTTGAGAAAGATTTTGAAGCCTTCTTTGTTTCATTGAAAACTTGGCTAGGCAGTTGGCATGGTCCAAGTAATTATGGGTAATGCTAGTTCAGACTAAACTGGAAGGCAGGGCGAGTGAGGTATTTGCTCGTGTCAGACGAGGGGTCAAGAGACCCTGAAGATGTAAAACAAGCTATTTTAAGTGCTTACGAATTGGTACCAGAGACATGTAGACAGCAGTTCAAAAACAATAAGAAGTAAACAGGTCTGACATATGTTGAGTTTGAAAGAATTAAACACAGGCATTTTGATAGATGGATGTTTGCTTTAAAGATGAATATCTGTAATGGCTGATTATTCTGTAATGGAGATTATTCTGCTGAAGATGTTGAAAAACTCACTTCCAGAGATAATAAGAATTCACATGGAGGAGCGGAAAGTTGAGGAATTGAGAAGGACAGGTGAATTAGCAGATGAATACATTTTGCTGCATAAGACAAACTTCCAACCAAAATTTCGTCCTGCGAGGAATCGAATTTGGGAGTAGTGGAGATGCTACACTATAAAAGGAAGAGTAGAGGATAAGAGTTTACCACAGGTTGAAGAAGATGCCCAAAAGGGTGGGCATAAGGTGAAAGACCTCAAGTGTTTTCACAGCAATTGAGTGGGACACGGAAAATGACAGTGCCGGAGGTTTCAGATGGGCACTAGGAAAAGTTATATCACTGCCATAAATTGAGATCCGTCAGGTCATAGTGCTGGTCGTTAAGGAAGGCACTGTGGGAAAATATGTGGTAAAAGAAGCTAAGTCAGTGGCACTAGTGCAAGTATTAAAGGAAACATTGCGAGTGACTGACAGAGTGTGAGTTCCAGGAGTCCAGTTTGTTCTTGGGAACGATTTAGCAGGATCCAAGTTGGGAGCAACACTGCTTGTTGTGGAAAAGCTTAGGGAAGACCAAGAAACTGAGAAATTAAAACAGAAGTATACTGGTATTTTCCCAGAATGCACAGTTACCAGATCCCACTGTCATACGTCATAGCATGAAGCACACAAACTAAAGACAAAGATGAAGGAGTTGAGGTTTATTTGGCGGACCCCCTGTTTGACGTAATGGTGCAGGGAAAACTTGAACAGGCAGTGGGTCAGACAGAAGTGTTTCATCATGTAAGGCGAAGTGACTTGCAACAGACAGACAAGACGATAAAAGATATATATGTGGATGCATACTCTGAAAAGAAGGCAAAGATATTCCTGAGGGTAATTATCTGAAAGATAGAATCCTAAGACGGAAATGTAGACCATGGCAAGTTACTGCAGAGGAGGAATGTGCTGACGTGCACCCGATTGTTTTGCCACGAACATAGAGAAGGGAAGCGTTAGGGTGGCACATGAACTACCCAGTGGGAGGTCAACTCGGGTAGAAAGATACAGGCTAAGGGACAAAAAATTTTATTAACCTTCAATGCACAAAGATGTGGTTAACTTTTGTCATGTGTGTCATACATAACAAATGGTTGGTTGACCACAGACAGTAATGAAAGTAGCATCTCTATTGCCAATTCCCAGATTCGAAGATCCCTTCATGTGGATTATAAATGAGTGTGTAGGTCCCCTCCTGAAAAGTAGAGGAGATAGAGAACTGGAGAAACAGGTGATAATAACTGACTGACACAGTGGGAAATGAAATCCAAACGTTGCGGATTTTGATATGCCTCAAAATATGTTAAAAATGAAGAAGTCCTTGAGCATTGGGACAGATTCATAAACTATCTGCCTCAGGAGCATAGAACGCAGCTGAAAAGTTTGTTATTGCACTATGAGGACATACGTAAGAATCACATGAGGAGGGCTAATGCTATTGTACACGAAGTAGTCGTAGGGAATACTGTTCTGATAAAACAAAACCCATATCAGTTTAATCCTCTCAAAGCCAGACAGGTCCAAAAGGATATTGAGGCCATGCTGAAGGAGAACATCATCAAACCAAGCCCGACCGAGTACAGCTCGCTGATAGTCTTAGTTCCCAAACTTAACGGTGTTGGCTGATTCCGTGTGGCTTATTGGAAGGGTCTGTTTGCATATTTTATGACTCTCAGGCTCGAAGACACTTTTCCTCATCTTGTATCATTAATTCTACGTTCTCCTCAATTCATTTCCAAGACAAATATCCTCTGTAAATGCTTTCAATGATCTAATTTCCTGAACTTTCTTAAACAGAAAATTCCTGACATTGATGTGGTGCTGTCGAACACAGCAGCAGCAGGACTAAAATTATATTCAACTACAATCTGTAACTTTTTCCTGGGATAATCCACAAATGAGGCCTCACTCTCATGCCCCTGCCTCCCCGATTAACGAATTCAACACGCAGTGAAACATCGAACAATTCTTCCAGCGCCTTCGCCTCCACGCCTACTTCTTCAACCAGGATTCTCGCCCACCCTCTGACGACACCATCTCTCGCCTCCAACACACCCCATCTACCTGGACACCCCGTTTTGGCCTCTTACCCGCCCTCGATCTGTTCATAGCCAACTGCCACCGCGACATTAACCGCCTCAACCTGTCCACCCCTCTCACCCACTCCAAACTATCACCCTCGCAACGTGCAGCCCTCCACTCCCTCTACTCCAACCCCAACCTCACTATCAAACCAGCAGACAAGGAGGCGCAGTGGTAGTTTGGCACACCGATCTTTACATTGCTGAGGCTAAACGCCAGCTCGCAGACCCCTCCTCCTACTGCCCCCTTGACCATGACCCCACATCCCACCACCAAACCATCATCTCCCAGACCATACATAACTTCATCACCTCAGGGGATCTCTCATCCACCGCCTCCAACCTCATCGTTCCACAACCCCGCACCACCCGTTTCTACCTCCTGCCCAAAATCCACAAACCTGACTGCACCGGCCGACCCATTGTCTCAGCCTGCTCCTGCCCCACCGAACTCATCTCTGCATACCTCGACACGGTCCTGTCCCCCTTAGTCCAAGAACTCCCCACCTACATTCGCGACACCACCCATGCTCTCCACCTCCTCCATGACTTTCGCTTCCCCGGCCCCCAAGGCCTTATCTTCACCATGCATATCCAGTTCCTATACACCTCCACCCCCATCACGAAGGCCTCAAAGCTCTCCGCTTCTTCCTTTCCAGCTGACCAACCAGTAGCCTTCCACTGACACCCTCCTTCGACTGACTGAACTGTTCCTCACTCTGAACAACTTCTCTTTCCAATCCTCCCACTTCCACCAAACCTAAGGTGTAGCCACGGGCACCCGCATGGGCCCCAACTATGCCTGCCTCTTTGTGGGATAGGTGGAACAGTCCATCTTCCACAGCTAAACTGGCACCACCCCCCACCTTTTCAACCGCTACATCGAAGACTGTATCGGCGCAACCTCGTGTTCCCATGAGGAGTTGGAACAGTTCATCCACTTTACTAACACCTTCCACCCCGACCCCAAATTTGCCTGGAGCGTCTCAGACTCCTCCCTCCCCTTCCTAGACCTCTCTATTTCTATCTCGGGCGACCGACTCAACACGGACATTTACTATAAACCGACCGACTCCAACAGCTACTTAGGCTTCACCTCCTCCCACCCTGCCCACTATAGAAACGCCATCCCATATTCCCAATTCCTTCGCCTCCGCAGCGTCTGCTCCCAGAAGGACCAATTCCAATACCAAACAACCCAGATGGCCTCCTTCTTCAAAGACCGCAATTTCCCCTCAGATGTGGTTGACGATGCTCTCCACTGCATCTCCTCCACTTCCTGCTCCTCCTCACTTGAACCTCGCCCCTCCAATCGCCACCAGGACAGAACCCCACTGGTCCTCACCAACCACCCCACCAATCTTCAGATACATCGAATCATCCTTCGTCATTTCCGCCACCTCCAAACAGACTCCATCACCAAGGATATATTTCCCTCCCCTCCCCTATCAGCGTTCCAGAAAGACCACTCTATCTGCGACTTCCTCGTCAGGTCCACAAAACCCACCAACCCAATCTCCACTTCTGGCACCGTCCCCTACAACCGCAAAAACTTGCGCCCACACCTCCCCCCCTCACTTCCCTCCAAGGCCCAAAGGGATCCTTCCATATCCGTCACAAATTCAACTGCACCTCCACAGACATCGTTTACTGCATCCGCTGCACCCGATGTGGCCTCCTCTACATTGGGGCCGCCTACCTGCGGAATGTTTCAGAGAGCACCTCTGGGACACCCGCGCCATCCAACCCAACCGCCCTGTGGTTGAACACTTTAACTCTCCCTCCCACTCCGCCAAGGACGTGCAGGTCCTTGACCTCCTCCATCGCCAGACCATGGCAACAGGACGCCTGGAAGAAGAGCGACTCATCTTCTGCCGAGGAACCCTCCAACCACAAGGGATGAACTCAGATTTCTCTAGCTTCCTCATTTCCCCTCCCCCACCTTATCTCAGTCCCAACCCTTGGACTCAGCATCGCCTTCTTGACCTGCAATCTTCTTCCCGACCTCTCCACCCCCACCCCCTCTCCGGCATATCGCCCTCACCTTAACCTTCTGCCACCCATCGCATTCTCAACGCCCCTCCCATAAGTCCCTCCTTCCTACCTTTTATCTTAACCTGCTTGGCACACCTAGCTCTTTCGTGAAGAAGGGCATATGCCCGAAAAGTCGATTCTCCTGCTCCTTTGATGATGCCTGACCTGCTGCGCTTTTCCAGCAAGACATTTTTCAGCTCTCACCTGGAATAATCCATGAGACTGCCATTACAACCAAGCCAATCTATGTTTCAGTGCTGTACGAGTGAACATGCCAGTTTCAGAACCATGTGTGCCTAAACCTGATGGCAACCCGCTGAAACTACCACAACTGACTGCATGCACTCCAAACAGTAGAACTGACATCTGATAGACAGGGTGCAATACACCCGTGGCCAACTGACCAAAGGTCCTGCCACATTCAGTCATAAATATCGATGGACCATGAAACAGCTCACTGTCGGAGAGGGCTCCACAAATATCACCATCCTAAATAATGGAACAGCCCCGTACATCAATGTAAAAGACAAGGATGCAGTATCTGCACCATCCCCAGCCAGAAGTGTTGAGTGGATGATCTACCTCACCCTCATCATGATGCCAAAAGAATCGCACATGCCAGTCTTCAATTAGTTTGATTCACTCTACGTGGCATGAAGAAACAGCTGAACACAGTAGATATGCGAAAGGCAATGGGCCGTGAGGCCATTCCTGTAATAGGACTGAAGACTTGTGCTGCACAACAGGCCGTGTCCCTGTGGAAGCTGTTTCATTCCAGCTCCAACTCTGACATCTCCCTAGCATTGTGGAGTTTTTCTCAGCTCTGTCCAGTCCTCTAATGGGGAATACATACAATCTGACCAATTATCACCCCCTCAGTGCCATCACGACTGTCAAATGGTGGGAGTTCTTTTGACACAGCTGTCAAGCAGCACAGAAATAACCTGCTCAGTGTGGTTTCCGATAGATCCCCATGTGGAGATGGTGCCTTTGTGGAAATGGCACGGGATTGCTAATCTAGACCAGGCTAATGCTCTGGCAGATGGTGGATGTTAAAAACAACTAATAAAATATCGAGATTTGAAATCTGGTGTCAGTAACAGTGACCCTGAAATCAATGTCCATTGTAAACTTCAATTTGCTTCCCCAATGTACTTTATGGAAGTGAATTCTGTTCTGGTGAATTCTATGCTTTCCTGGCCTGGCCTAAAAGTGACTCCAGATACACAGACATGTGATAAACTGTTCAATGGTCTCAAAACCGGTCAAGAAAGACACTAAATTGTACTGATGTGCTTCGAGGTTTGGAAGGGTAAAACCGACAGAACATCCAGCTGCAGCCTCAGTGTCGGAAAAGGGAATGGAAAACACAGTCCTGTTGACCTCGCAGAAACTTCCTTCCTAATATCTCTGAGCTTGTGACAGCCGTACCCCAGCTGTCTCCTGATCCTTTTAGTGTCTAGAAATCCATATTTATAGCCCGTGCTTTGGCTTCCACAGCCAGATGCGGTAGAGGATTTCCCAGGGTCACCGGTCTCTGAGGGCACCATTCTCATCTCAGTACAGAGCGGCCTGCCTGCACCTAATACTGTGACCTCTTGTTTTAGACAACCCAGCCAGGGGAATTATCATCCTTGCTTCCAATCTGTCTCGCCATGTCAGTGTTTTAAATATTTCATTGAGATCTCCACTCATTTTCCTAAATCCAAAAGAATACAGGTCCAGTCGCGACAAACTCTGCTCCCTCAACAAATCTCTCATCCCAGAAATCAGTCTGGTCATCCTTCGTTGCACTCCCTCAATGTCAGGTTTTTCCTTTATAAAGTAAGGAGACCAACATTGCACGCAATACAGCAAAATGTTCGAGATGGGCGTCTCCCCAAGGGCCTGTAGAGTTGCAGTAAGACAACCTTACTCCTGTGTTCAAATCCCCCTGAAATGATGGTCAACACAGCCTTTACCTTCCTACGTGTTTTGTGTTTCTGCAATATTGTTTTCATGACTGTTGTACGGGGAGATCCTGAACATTTTGCAATGCTGCAGCAAGCTACTTGTTGGGTCTGTGTACGCTGGTTAGTGTGCCAATATCATTCCCAGTATTGACTTCTGGCTTCAGAACTTACTGCCCTGAACTGACCATGGAGGTCTGCGCAGAAGAAACCAAAAAGGCATAAATCCCTTTAAAGATCAAAATGTTTCGCCCAATCCATTTTCAAATTATAGGTTGCTGTTCTATTGTTTCCACCAAAATACACACTGTCACATCCACCTCCATTGCTCTTCATCTGCCACGTATTTGCCCATTCACTCTACTTGTCTCAATCACTTTGGAGTTTTTCTTTTTAAATATACTCCTCGCCCACTCACTATCCGACATCATTTAGCGCCATCAACAGACTAGGTTATACTGCATTTGATTCTCTCAAACAAATGTTTGTGATGGATTGGGAATAGCTGGAGCCAAAGCACCGATCCCTGCGACACCCAAAGATCCTTGCACTTCAAAACAACATGTTCTATTCCTGTTCACTGTTTCCTGTCAGCTCTACCATTTTAGCCCCGACCCTATAACATTTGAATTTGCACACAAGGCCAGAGGTTTTACCAAAATCTTTCTGAAAATCCAAATGCACTGCATCCATTGCTTCACCGTATGTATAGACCAGTTAGTTTCTCAAATAAAGTTCCCATTTCATGTTGACCCATTACATAAGAACAAGGAAAATTAAGAAGAACATGGCTGATCATTTCATGGCCTCAGCTCTACTTGCCCGTCCGCTCACCATAACCATTATTTCCATTACTGCTCAAAACGTTATCTAATTGATCTTCAAACACATCCAATGACAAAGCTTCAACTATTTCACTCAGCAGGAAATTCCACCAATTCACAAACTTCTTGATCAAGACATTCCTTCTGAATTCAGTCCCGAATCTGCTCTACCTAATTTTGAGACTTTGCCCTCTTGTCCTAGCTTCACCTACTACTGGAAACATCCCCTCTAATTCTATCTGATCTATATTCTTCATAAATATATGTTTCTATCAGATCCTCCCTCATTCTTTCAAATTCCAATCTATATATAATTCCAGTCTACTCCTAATAGGCGAACCCCTTCAACTCCGGAACCAACCTAGTGAACCTCCTCTGTATCCACCGCAGTGACAGGACATCATTTCTCAAGTGAGGAGACCACAACTGCACACAATACTCCAGGTGTGGTCTCACCAGCACTTTGTACAGCTGCAACATAACCTCCTGCTTTTAAATCAATCCTTTTAGCAATTCTATTTGTCTCGTTAATTACCTGTTGCAGCTGCAGACCAAATTCTGTGATTCATGGACAAGGACACCCAAGTCCCTCTGCACAGAAACATGCTGCATGTGTTTTAGCATGCAAGTAATAGTCCTTTTCACTGGTATTCCGATCAAAATGGATGACTTCGCATTTATTATAATTGTACTCCATCTGCCAGAACTTTGCCCACTCACTTAAACTATTTATGTTCCTTCGTAAAGTTTCGCATTCCTCTACACACTTTGCTCTGACACTCATTTTAGTATCATCTGCAATCTTTGAAACACTACACGTGATGTCCAACTACAAATCGTCCATGTAAGCTGTGAATAGTTGCAGTCCTCGCACTGATCCCTGAGGCATACCACTAGTCAATGATCAGAAACCAGAAAAAAATACTCATTTCTTCCCACTCATTGCTTCTTGTTAGTTAACCTATCCTCTATCCATGTTAATGCATTACCCGTAATGCCACACATCTTTACCTTGTGCAACAGCTGTTTTGGCGACACTGTGTCGAATGCCTTTTGTAAATCTTGGTACACCGCATCTACTGGGTCTCCGTGTCCCAGTCTTCATAGATTTCCAGTAATTTAGTTAAGCATGACTTTCCTTTCATGAACTGATGCTGCGTCAGCCCATTGGGACGATTCCTGTCGAGGTGCATTGCTATTTATTCCATGAGTACACATTGATGTATTTTCCCCACTACACTTAATGGCTAACTGGTCTACAGTTCCCCACCTTTGTCTATATCTCTTTTTAAACAGTGGTTCCTGTTTTCCAATCTGCTGGAACTGCACCAGTGTCAAATGAATTTTGAAAAATTTCCACAAATGCATTTACTATTTCTCCCACTAACTTTGTTAGTAAATTGTGATGCATTCCATCAGAGCCTGGAGACGTATCTTCCTTTAGCTCCGTTAGCTTGCTCAACACCATCTCTTTCGTGGGAATGATTGTTTCCAAGTCCTCACCTACCTTTATCGCTTTGACAATTACTGGCATGTTACTAATGCATTTCACAGACAAGATCGACATCATATGTGCTCAAATCCTCGGCTATTTCCTCATACCCCATTACTGAATCGCACTTCTCACCCTCGAAAGGAAAATTGCTTACCTTAGCCACTGTTTTAGTTTTATATACTTGTAGAATCTTTTGGTAGCTGTCTTTATATTTTGAGGTAGTTTACTCTCATAATCTATCTTATGTTTTTTTCATAGCTTTTTTGTTGCTTTCTTTTGACGTTAATATTTTTCCAAATCTTTTAGTTTCCCAGTGGTCTTTGTCATTATTTATGCCAGCTATTTGATAGCTTCCCTTATTTCCTGAGACATCCACAACAGATTACCCTTTTCCTACAGTCCTTCCATTTCCCCGTTATATACTGTTGCTGAGCACTTTGAAAAATCGCATTGACAGCCAGCCAGTGTTCATCAACGGTTTCAACTTTAAGTCTTTGCTTCCAGCCAACTTTAGCCAACTCCTCCCTCATCCTATTGTAGTCTCCTTTGTTTAAGCACAGTACTCTGGTATTGGATTTTATCTTCTTACCTTCCATCTGTATGCTGAGTGCAACCATACTTTAAGTCACAATAATTTCTCCCAATGCAATTATTTATTAATCTCATTCTATATCTCTCGAGACTAAGGCTTCCCAGTCTTGCTGGGAAGATTTGACTTGTTTGTTTTTTTTTTGCTTCTGTGAAGACAGAACTAATGTATTTGTTTCATAGTTCTGTCACTTCCTTGTTGTAATGCTGTATTCTCTGTAACGAATTTGCACTTGTTTTCTCTTATCTTTTCCTTTGACAGTTCACGCTTATAATTCTTGTTAATAATCTCTTCAGAAACCCACCAATTCATGTTCACACCATGCAATCACAGGAGCATAGACTCTGTTCTGTCAGAAATTTTAATTAGAAAAGGACATCAGATCTGTATACAATACTCCAGGTACATTCTCTCCAACACTCTGTGTAACTCGTGCAGAATGTCTTTACTTCTGGTCAGAATGAATTACTGTAGAAGCTTCAATCTGTACTGAAACCAACACGTGGTAGATATCACAGTGAGTCAGTCCGTGGAAAGAGAGCATGGAGCTCTACACCGCCTATATACTGATTCTCTTTAAACAAAATCAAACCTAAATTTTACCTTGCTCAATTTGCGTATGTTTCTCTCAATACACTTTTTTTTCTCTGTTAACATACTGCATGAGTTCTTGAAAATCCTCCTGAGTGTCCAACTATACCATATTCACTGGTTTTCTATTATTTTCATTCACAAGGGTTATCTTTAAGCAAACAGTTTGCAAATTTTGACTACCCTTTCAGAAATCTAGAATCATTCTCTTGACGTTTGCTATTGATCTCTAAGTGTCCAATATCAGATTCTTTACAATAAATTTCAACAGATTCCCTACTGTGGGTAACAGGTTAGCCGGTCTGTAGGTCACCACTCTCCCTCCTCTTCCCTTCTTAAATCCTTGGAATGCATTCATAATCTTCCAAACTGGAAATGGAAACATACAATGATCCTCAATGCAATCAATCTGTGCATTGCTGCTTTCTCTAAAATTTCAGTATGAATTGGATCTAGTCTGTTAGAATTATGAATCCTCAATCCACATATGTTTTCAAATACTACCTCATCTCTGATATGGATGATTTTAGCGTTTAGTTACACAAGTCCCATGATCACTTGGTATTTCCTCCATGAAGACTGATACTAAGTAACTGGTTAGTTTCCCCGTCATTTTTTCTGTTCTCTACAATAACTACCACCTTCTGATCACACAACACCATTTCAAAACAGTCTGACCTCTAGCTCGGTGCTCAACATACTGTTAAAGCAACCCATCTCACACACCCTCATGAAATCCATTTCCACAGCATTAAAATTCATTTGGGTTAACACTGTTCAGATGTAACTTGAAGCTGTCCATTTTTATTGTAGTATCCACAAACCTGGATATGTAATTTCCTGTTTTGTAATATAAACAGTATTTGTATCACAATTTTGGCTTTGAGATATAACTCCCATCAATGTTTCCTTCTGCTTGCTGTTTCTGTGCTCCACCTTACCAGATTCTGTGGAATCTGAGTGACATGGGTTCTGGGGAGAATAATGGCAGATTCAGGCGAGATGTTTAGTGAGACATATCCCAACATTGATGTCATCTCACCACATCTTACCCATTTCTCTCAAGTGTCATTATGACATTTTCACCAGATGTCCCGCTATGCTGTTGGAGTGAAGAAGGACAATGATCTTTCAACAATGCTATGTATTCTCTCAAACAGCTAAGACTGCTCTAACCTGGTTGGGAACCTTACAGCAGGCTGGTGAAGTGTTGCTGCTGATGTACAGGATCTCAGTGAGATCACATCTGGAGTAGTTTGTACAGAATTAATCTCCTCACTGGGGAAATTGGCATTAACCAGAGATTATTCCCTCAACTGATTTGTGCAATGACGGTGTGAAAAGTAGAATTCCTACAATGTGGAAGCAGGCAATTTGAACCATCGACAGCACACTAATCCTCCGAAGACCATCACATTTAAATCCCACTATTCCCCCTGCCCCTAATCCAATCTCTATAACTTGGCATGTTCTTTGACTAATGCACCTTACCTGCATATTCTGGGACTGTGGAAGGAAACTGGAGTACCTGATAGAAACCTTTGCAGGCACAGGGAGAATGTGAGACAATGACTCGAGACTGAAGTTCAGCCTGGATGCCTGATGCTGTGAGGCATCAGTGCTAACCACTGAGCTACCCACTGTGGGCAACACAACATGCCTGCGCAATTCAGCCCTAGAAATGTGACTTAACAGCAGGGAGATTCCGTAAGTCCCGAAACCTGTCACTGAGCAACAGAAGGAGGACATTGAGACCTTGAGCGGCTTGGTCAGGAACAGGAGCAAGACATGCAAGCCTTCGAGACAATACTGTAGGAACACCAGGTGGACATTCAGCCCATCAAGTGTATAAAGCAGGAACATAATGAGCCCATTCAGCCACGCATGCTTCTTACACAGCAATTGGAGGAGATCATTTACAACCTTGTGAATTGAAAGGGAATGTTGAGGTTATGGAAAGGGAAGAACTTCGAACAGCCAACTTCACTAGGGAATGGAAAGGGATGAACAAACTATTGGGAATGGAAGACAAATTGTTAGAATCAGTAATTAAGGAATTATTAACCGGGAATGTTCAAATCAAACCTCAATCCATCGCAGTCAACATGATTTACTGAAGGATAAATCAGGTTTGAATTTTTTGACCTATGTTATAAAAAATATCTGACAAACAAGGTGGATTAAGGGGATCCTGTAGATGTCTTAGTCCTGGATTATGAAGGCATTGCATAACATGCCTCACAAACGAGCAAAAGCAAATTGGATAAGGAAAATGTATTTTGTTGAAGAGGCGCTAAGAAATAAAAGCCATGATATGGAGGTGTTGGTTGGGACTGGGTTGGACAACGTCAGAAATGGCAAGATACCAGGTTATAGTCCAACAGTTTGATTTTGAAAAACACAAGCTTTGTTCCCGCTGTTCGTTCATCAGGTGTTAGTGAGAGCAGAAGACCTTAGACATATAATTTATAAGGGAAAGATCAGAGGGTTGTACAGAACATGAACATGCATTTAACACATCGATGATGTCACCCAAATCTTTTATCAGTTCGAATGGAGGTGCGGGCTTTGATTGATTAATATGCAAACCTGAGAATTTATATCAAATCACTGCCTGGAGATAACTTAAGGTATTAACAACGTAAAAGAAGGGACTCCTCCGGACTGACTAGGTTATTGAGACGTGAGGTCTTGTTTCGAGTCTATCTTTGTCTTCTCCTGGAGTCAGACTGATTTTATTTCCAAAGCATGAGTTTATAAAATACCGCATTGACGGACTGTATATGAATTGTATATTGTTGACAAATATGATATATTGATATGAGAGAGGAGAGTGTGTGAACGTACAAGTGAGAGACGGCGAGTGTGAGTTTGCGTGGGGAGGAGAGGAGGAGGTGCATGGGTGTATGTAGGGGGAGAGCGAGAGTGGGTATCTACCTACGTTAAGACACAGACGGATTTGGCAGATCCCTTTCCCCACACACTCACTCCGTGGTTTCAGAGCTTCTCCTCTCTGAATATCTGCTCATTTTTTGTTGTTCATGTTACAGACCCAGATGCTGTAACTACAGTCCCTATGCTCCATCCAGATTTTGGTCACCAAATCATCAGGTCTCTCTGAAGGTGAGAGGCAGCTCACAGCACGACCTCCAGCAAACCATCCCCAGCCCATCCACTAACGTTTCAATAACAGGAGACAGTCAGAATCTTCTCAGTTACAAGTTAGATGCCTCGTCCTTTATAATGATAGTCGAGGGATTCCCTCGTGTTACTGACTGCACGGTCAGCTGAGAGCGACAAACACAGGCGTTCAGTGGACACGCACGTCTCTCAAAGCTACTGGAGCCTCCTGTCCAACATGGATAAGTACATGGGACATATCAGGAAGTGAACAACAGCCCAATACACACAATTTCATTGTTTCAGAGCTTCACAATTCCAGCATTCGATAGACTCAGAAGCCAAAAATAAAACACCAGGGAACGATACAGAAGAACAAACAATTAATTAACTGATAACATGTTGTGAAAATATGAATAAGGAGACAGGGGAGTGAGAGTAACTGGAGAAGTGAGACAATGGTGGGTCCAATCACAAAAATGAGAACATCAAAGGAAAACATTGGCAGATCAGTTGAAATGCTTCGTTACATCAAAATCTGAATCTGCCTCACAGAACCAACCCAGGCACCATAAGCAGGGACAAGATACCAGCCGGAATGGAGAGCTGTGCAGACCATGCTAGTGGAGTACTCCATAAACTGGACTACATGTCCAGCAAGAGGACCATTGCAAACCTTTGCCACTATACTGCTACTATACTTGCACTACAGAAATTCTTTAGACGGGAAGATTTGCAACCCATGCATCAATATAAGACAAGTGATTTTGTGTGTGTGTGTGTGTGTGTGTGTGTGTGTGTGTGTGTGTGTGTGTGTGTGTGTGTGTGAATGTGTATGTGTGTGAGAGAGAGAGAGAGAGTGAGAGCGAGAAAGAGAGAGTGTGTGTTTTGGTGGCAATAAATATGAAAATTGTTGTTTGAGAGAGAACACACGTGGAGGAAATCAGTTTAAATGAGAACAACTGACAAGGGTTCGGGAAATCAATATAGAGACACTGAGGATTGTGCCACAGACAGAGGAAACGATGTGCTTCAAAATATTAAATTAAAGGCATTACCAGACCCAGCAACAATATAAATCGATCCTCACAGAAGTGATGGGATTTTGGCGTGAGGTGAGAACCGAGCCATGGAATATCGACACAGTTTTTTAGGTTTGAATTTGGGAGTGTCAGCAAAAGATTATTGGGATCATTAAGACTACATTTCATAGGTCAGGCTTCAAATAGCATATAGAATAAGCCAGTGAAGTATATTCAGGAGATGCTAATCCCCCGAAGAGGTGAGAGGCCACTCTAGATTTGGTGCTCGGAAACGAGCCAGGGCAGGTATCAGATCTTGTGGTGGGAGAGCATGTTGGTTATAGTGATCATAACTGCCTCACATTCTACATAGGTATGGAGAAAGAGTGGATTACGCAAAATAGGAAGATATTTAAATGGAGAAGAGGAAACTATGATCCGATTAGACATGAGTTAGGAAGCATGGACTGGAAACAATTGTTCCATGGTAAAGGTACAATAGTCGTGTGGAGACTGTTTAAGGAACAATTGTTGTGAGTGATGAATAAATATGTCCCTCTGAGACAGGCAAGAAGGGGTAAGATAAAGGAACCTTGGATGACGAGAGCGGTGGAGCTTCTCCTCTAAAGAAAGAAGGCAGCTTACATAAGGTGGAGGAAGCTAGGGTCAAGCTCAGCTCTAGAGGATTGCAGGCAGGCGAGGAAGGAGCTCAAAAATGGTCTGAGGAGAGCCAGGAGGGGGCACGAGAAAGGCTTGGCAAAACGGATTAGGGAGAACATAACGGCATTTTACACTTACGTGAGGAATAAGAGAATGGTCAAAGAAAGAGTAGGGTCGATCAGGGATAGCATAGGGAACTTGTGTGTGGAGTCTGAGGAGGTAGCGAAAGCCCTAAATGAGTTTTGTGCTTCTGTCTTTACGAAAAAAACGAACTTTGTAGTGAATGAAACCTTTGAAAAGCAGGTGTGCATGCTGGAGTGGATAGAGATAGAAGAAGCTGATGTGCTGAACATTTTGTCAAACATTAAGATTGACAAGTCGCCAGGCCCGGACCAGAT
Organism: Chiloscyllium plagiosum; assembly: GCF_037043375.1. Classification (NCBI taxonomy): domain Eukaryota; kingdom Metazoa; phylum Chordata; class Chondrichthyes; order Orectolobiformes; family Hemiscylliidae; genus Chiloscyllium; species Chiloscyllium plagiosum. The sequence continues at coordinate 99,709,119 of NW_028270156.1, read as the reverse complement.
TTGTCCTCGGCTGCTTTGGGAAACGAGAAATGCAATTGCTTCACCACTTGTGAAGATCTTTGCATCCTCGCTCTCCACTGGAGTCATACCTGAGGACTGGAGAGAGGCAAATGTAATTCCTCTCTTCAAGAAAGGAAATAGGGAAATCCGCAGCAATTACGGACTCGTAAGTCTCACGTCTTTCGACTGCAAGGTGTTAGAAAGTATTCTCAGGGACAGGATTTATGACTATCTGGAAGAGCATGGCTTGATTAAATGCAGTCAACATGGCTTTGTGAGGGGTAGGTCAAACCTTATCGAGTTCTTTGAAGATGTGACTAGAAAAATTGATGAGAGTCGAGCTGTGGATATGGTGTATATGGGCTTCAGCAAGGCATTTGATAAGGTTCCCAAATGTAGGCTCATTCAGAGGGTCAAGAGGAATGGGATACAGGGGAACTTAGCTGTCTGGATACAGAATTGGCTGACCAACAGAAGACAGCGAGTGGTCGTAGAAGGAAAATATTCTGCCTGGAAGTCAGTGGTGAGTGGTGTTCCACAGGGCTCTGTCCTTTGGCCTCTACTGTTTGTAATTTTTATTAATGACTTGGATGAGGGGATTGAAGGATGGATCAGCAAGTTTGCAGATGACACAAAGGTTGTTGTAGGCTAGAGCGGGACATTGAAAGGATGCATAGATAGGCTGAGAGGTGGCAGATGGAGATCAACCTGGATAAATGCGAGGTGATGCATTTTGGAAGATTGAATTTTAAAGCTGAGTACAGGATACGATTCTTGGCAGTGTGGAGGAACAGAGGAATCTTGGTGTGCAGATACATAGATCCCTTAAAATGGCCACCCAAGTGGACAGGGTTGTGAAGAAAGCATATGGTGTTTTGGCTTTCATTAATAGGGAGATGGAGTTTAAGAGTCGTGAGATCTTGTTGCAGCTCTATAAAACTTTGGTTAGACTGCACTTGGAATACTGCGTCCAGTTCTGGTCCCCCTATTATAGGAAAGATGTGGATGCTTTGGAGAGGGTTCAGAGGAGGTTTACCAGGATGCTATCTGGACTGGAGGGCTTATCTTATGAAGAGAGGTTGACTGAGCTCGGACTTTCTTTCATTGGAGAAAAGGAGGAGGAGAGGGGACCTAATTGAGGTATTCACGATAAGCAGAGGCATAGATAGAGTTGATTGTCAGAGACTATTTCCCATGGCAGTAATGACTAACACGAGAGGTCATAGTTTTAAGCTGGTTGGAGGAAAGTATAGAGGGGATGTCAGAGGCGGGTTCTTTACACAGAGATTTGTGAGAGCATGGAATGCGTTGCCAGCAGCAGTTATGGAAGCAAGGTCATTCAGGACATTTCAGAGACTGCTGTACATGCATATGGTCACAGAAATTAGAGGCTGCATACATGAGGATCAGTGGTCGGCACAACATCGTGTGCTGAAGGGCCTGTTCTGTGCTGTACTCTTCTATGTTCTATGTTCTATTACAAATAGGAATGGTTAAGCTATGGGTCAAGAATCAGCTCATGGCCAAAGGGGTCAACATAGTTGTGCCTCGACTGTTTCAGCCTCAGATAATGGCCAGGGATGGAATGAAGTCAGAGGAACGAAATGGTGGTTGTAAACAGAACAGAAGACAGTGATCTCCAAGCGTTCAATATTTAAATATTGAATTGTGGTTCATAGCTGAAACTGAGTAGGTCAACCGACAAGGCACAGTGCCAGAACGAAAGAAGGAGAGAAAGAATGAACAAGTTCACAATTGTTGTTCATGGTGGTTGGACAGTGAATATTTACAGAGTAGAGTAAATAAAAATAACAATAATACAGTCACACGTGATTAATGCAAATAATAAATGGACAGTGAAACTTACTACCAACAATAGCCAGGGTAGGATAATAAAAACATTGAATAATGTCAAGTGCATATTCGATCCGCCATGGAAATGGCCACAAACGATATGTAGAAATAATCCATACATAATAAGATAACGTCCTGTCCATTGTTGTTACATTCCAAACTAATGTTCTCAGATTCAGATCTCCCATTCTCCTGTCTCTGTAGCTGCTGATCCCTGCTAGTGCTGTTGGTGATACACCCACTCATACTATGGGATAACACATTGAACGGTGCCTATTTTATCATTAAAATATGTAAACCTTCCACTGGGATATGTATAATCTATGGAGACTGACATTAATCACAGTCACCAAACAAACAGGTTTAGTTAACCAGTTCCTCACATCCCGATAAAAGGGAATATTTACTCAGTCTGGATTGAGTGGATGACGGTTGCTGAGGGGTAGATCATAAAATCTTCAATCTTTTTAATCTTTCTTCCTTGTATGTAGGAATATTGCTGGAACATTGCAGGGTTGTATGTGTTCCACCCTGTTTATAAAAGCAGACAGGGGTAGAATAACAGACCAGATGCATAAAATGCCTGGTACGTAATTTTCTCGATTCCTTGAGTAATGCTGCTCGTAGTTTGAAATGCCCTGGCATCAAACCATTTCATAAGCTCGAGGCAACATTCAGTGCATTGAAATTGCTGCTCAGGAACAGGGAGAAACAATTCTGTCCCCATGTGCCTGCTATAGAGATATAGGAAGACATAGGCCTTTCGGCCTATTACAGAGGGACAGGAGGAACTGATCAGCCTCTCGAACCTGTTATTCGTTCACCTTCTCAGACCTGTATAACAAAAGGAGAGTCAGTCAGCATGATTGCTCAATTACTGAGAAAAAGAAATATCAATGTAACATTCTGACTTTGATGCTATTTTACAGAAACAGCAAAAAGATTTCAGTCAATATGAACCGAATGGAATGTGAACAGGCCATTCAGCCCTTCAGTTCCATTGCATAGGAGCAGCAGGAGAGCACAGAGCTATTGGAGCCTGTTATTCGTGAGCAGCAGGAGGAGAGCACACAGCTATTGGAGTCTGTTACCCAATGGCAGCAGGTGGAGAGCACACAGCTATTGGAGCCTGTTACTCAGGATCAGCAAGAGAAGAGCACACGCTATTGGAGCCGTTACTCTGGGGCAGCAGGAGGAGAGCACACAGGTATTGGAGCCTGTTACTCAGGAGCAGCAGGAGGATAGCACAAAGGCATTGGAGCCTGTTACCCAGGAGCAGTAGGATAGCACATAGCTATTGGAGCTTGTTACTGTATCAACATACAGTATGTGGAACAGTTTCATCAATGGAATGAAGGAAGAAATAGCGAAAAACGTAAACGACACATGTATTACCTGGGACACAGGAAAGCTGAATTTTATAGAACAACATGTGATACATGCTGAAAAATTGCTTACCCAAGAGGAGGATAAGCGGAAACTAAAGATGAAACTGCAAGCACATAAAGTTCAGCTTACTATGATGCAAATGGTCGCCCAACCGTTGGAGGCATGTGCTACAGGAAGAGAGAGAGGCAGAGGTGGAGGTCACAGAAGACAAAGAGTTCGTGGAAGAAGCGCGGCCAGAGGTAGATCTGGCGGGTAATTTGTTTGCAGAGCAATGGACCACTGGGCGAGCCAGAGCCCACACAGACAGCCTCAATCGGCCCTGGAAGCTGGACAGCAGGGTGATTGACAGGGGAAGGCTGAGGTGGAGGTGGGCAGCCCACTAACGGGGAAACTTGCCAATTCTCCTTCTTGTTATTGGAATTTTATCCTTTAAATCTGATAGCTCGTGACTCGTAGGAAAACTGGGGTTGAACTTGATCAGTACTCCGACAGGCTTGCAGGTAATTCAATGGAAAGATTTACCAGTGCAGGCTGTAAAATATGACCCACAACCCCTGATGTATGTCTATGAGTGCGATTTAGCCAGAGAGCAATAAGTTCAGTGAGCAGTTCATTCACTCTGGAAGAAAACAACCATGTTGATCCTATTAACACCGATTTTCTTGCTAGATATATGCTGCACGGCACAGTACACATACACCGTGATGGCCCTGACAAACCATATGAGAAGGATTTGTTCAGGAGATTGGTTAGGGTTGTTACTTTGCGATTTTTATTGGAGTGATCACAAATGTGCAGTCAGTGTGAACTTATCTAAGGTATCTGTAACAGCAAGTAGACCCTACCTTTTTGATGTGGAAGGCGCCGCTCCTCACTGGCGAAGGCGTCTGGTGACATGTGGCAGGATTTGGCAGCATGGATGCCAAAGGCACAAATAATGAAAGATTGGTTCTTCAGGGACGATTTGGGTGTTTGGTTTAATGCAGATATGCGGACATATAAGAAGAAACTAAATTGGCTAACTCAGGCAGATAGGACAGTCCAGGAAAACTCCACTAGCCCTGCAAAGCCTCGGGAGATCACCTGGCGTTTCCCTCCGATGGAAATCTCAGAACCAAGATTAAAAGTGGCCCCTACAGAGTTGTGGGCAAAGTACAAACATGATGTGGGGCGAATACCGGGCTGTGAGCTCATAACGATAAGCCCGAAGTCTGAGTATCGTCTTGCAGAGCACAATACCTGTTAAAACCTGAAGCCATAGAAGGAATTACTGCAGTGTTTGAATCCCTCCTAAAGCCTGCAGTGATAATTCCTTGTAAAAACTCACAGGTGAGAACCCCCATTTTTCCCGTCAAAAAGGCAAACACTCCCGGTGAACTGGAGGAATGGAGGTTTGTTCAAGACCTTCAGGCTGTCAATAACGCTGTTGTTCCGCGCGCCCCACATGTTCCCAAATCCGATACAATATTGGCTCAAATTCCACCGGACAGCAAATGGTTCTTTGATGTGGATATCGCAAATGCCTTGAGTTCTGCAGGCTGATCCCTCGGGGCAAGAATGAAGACAGCCTGTGGCCCAGAACACTGCTTCTGTAAGGACCTTGGGGAGTAGTTGCGGCGTTGCTAGTTGTACTATACAGTGCTTTGTCTTAGTGTGTCTTGTTTTGTTTCGTTGTTTATAGGTCATTGTTTACGATTCCGGGTTGAGGCGATCGGTTTGCGAGTATCTATGGGACTGACTGAAGCGCCAGCCCCCAGGACAGTTCGATCCTGTTCCGTTGTGCAGGCCGTACCCCGTCTTTTCCCCCCGCAGGGGCCATCGTGAAGCTTCATGGTAAACAAGCAGCACACCCCCAACCCCAAAAACCTTCTGAACATTTACAGATGGATTTTATTAAACAAACACTCAGCGAAGGGAAAATGTATTGTCTGATAATAGTTGATATGTTTTCCAAATGGGTGGAAGCGTTCCCCACGTCTAAACAGGATGCCAGTGCAGTAGCCAATGCGTAGCTAACTGAGACAATTCCGAGATGGGACATCCCTGAAAGGCTTAGTTGTGACAATGGGACACAATTTGTCAATAATGCCTTACAGCAGATCAGTGATTATTTGGGAATAAACATGGGACAGCACTGTGCCGACCAGTCAGCGAGCAGTGGGGCAGTGTAAAAAGAAAATGCTGCCTTGAAAAAAATGACAAAATGTTGAGGAACTCGGGGTGACATGGAGAAAGGCACTTCCAATTGTGCTAATGTATATGAGATCTAGGAGGAGAGGAAGAGCTAATCTGAGCTCGTTTGAGACTGTGTTCGGCAGGCCGCCCAACACAGGAATTGGCACAAGACGAAAGGTAAGACAGGAAACAGGCCACTGTGAGGACGAGATGTTATGTTACTGTATAAAACTCTCTGCACGTTTGTCTGAAATACAGAATCAAGTGAAAGCAGCACTACCCCAACCAGCAGGAGGGAAGCTGCATGATCTAGAACTTGAAGACTGGATAGTGGTGAAAGACCTCAGGAGGAAAAAAAAATGGAAGATGAAGAGATAGCTGGGACCGTTTCAAGTGCTCCTCACAACACAGACAGCAGTTAGGATCGCAGATAGAGACACATGGATACGCACCCGCCATTGCAAGCGTGTAGCTGGGTCTGAGGAGACATCAGACACCACCGGAACTAATGAAGTGCAAGTAGTGATTCGAAGCCTCATACGAATATGGGCCTGCTCCAGCTCATACTTTTAGCAAACACCCTGGTAGGACTATTCGTAAGGGCTTTGCGTGGACCCCAGCCTACCATGGTTTTAACGAATGTGACGTGTGAACAAGGGCTGTGTACGGGGCATAACAGAGCAAGTGTTGAAAGCACCACCAAGGTGTGTTTCGGGTAGATAGTGTCTGAGGAAAGGCCTGGTGTTTCCTAAACATTTTCTGATGTATAGTTATTCTGGCTCTTTTTTTAATGTTGCTGTATTTGTCCTTGTTGTCATAAAATGACAAAAATGGGAAAATGTAATGGAAAATTATCCACTTACTGAGAAATTTGACAGAGAATGCTTTTCTTTAAATCAATGCTGTACTGAACCTTGTAAACGATGTTTAGATGAAGGTTTGCAGTTAGCTGATCTCTGTTTGGATTCTGAAAACATTCAACTCGACCTTGCAATAGTCGAACTCTGTGAAAGCTGAAGAACTGTTATGTCTAGAACCAGGGGATGAGAGGATAACAACTTGAGTTTCACCAGTCTTTGCCCTTGAGAGTGTGATAAGGAACGCTATAAGGCAGGCGTCTGTATAATGTTTTAGTATTCCTTGCATTGAGTCATCTGACTTAGTATAATGAGTCAAAATCCTGCAGGATTTTTAATAAAGACCCTTTCCTTGTTCTTGCTAATAATTGAGTCAAGTCGATTTAATTTCCATGACACGGGAATGGCCACAGAAATGAAAAGCCTAACGTATGAAGTCTCTGGGATTAAACTCACTGAAGTTGCGAAGGATCGGGGGTTCTAATTGAATCATACAAAGTACTAAATGCCTGGTCAGAGTGTATGTCAGAAAGATGCTTCCATTATTAGGAGGGAAAGGACCCAATGACATAGTCTTAAAGTTAAGGGAAGATATTTTATATGGGAGATAAGTAGAAAGGCCTTCAGCCAGAGAGTGATGAATCTATGGTAAGGATGGAAGTTTCCTTCCTTAAAGGACATTAGTGAACCACATGAGTTTTATCTTACAATCGATTCATGATCACTATCAGTCTCTTAATTCCACATTTGGTCTCAAGTTCCATAATCTATCATGGCAGAATTCAAATCCAGGTCATCAGAACATTACCTGGGTCTCTCGCTTAACAGTTCAGCGATAACACCACGAGGTCTGTGCCTTGCCTCGTCCTCCAGAGTGTGACTAATCTGTGTAATATGATTTTCCCGAGATTTTTCCATCATGCTCTTATTGATTTACTTGTCAAATCATGGATGACTTTTTTCCAATCCGCAATTCCTCTTCCTCTCACCAATATATTTTAATTGAGAGGTTATTTAATATCTCCTTGCGTCATGCCTTTTTTTTATCTGTCTTGCCCTTCATTTTTTTTTTCCTGGCCAGTCTACACAAGCCAACTCCTTCCTTTGCTCAATATAGTTATCATTGCCCAAAATAATAATCATTGCCCAATATAATTATCATTGCTCAAAACTAAAACCGTCATATGTGACTCTGTCCTCATTCATTCATTACAGCATGTTGCAGTTACTGCTTACAAGAGGATCCTAAACTGCAAGATCTTTTATCAATCCTTCCTTGTCACATAAAATCAAATCTGAAGTAACCCGTTCTCTGGTTGAATCCATGAAATGTTGCTCTCAGAAACATTCCTTCATACCATCTATGAATTGTTCTTCGAGGCTACCTTTGCCAAGTTGATTAATTGAGTCAATATGCATGTTCATCCCACTGTTGTGCCCTTGTCACCAGCCGTCATTATTTCCGACCTCAGAAATACTTAGGGGGGACAGTAGCAAAACATTATTCTTCCCAAGAGGTATCTTCTCTTGCTTTTTATTTACGCCTGGACTGATTAACATACCGTTCCCTCGTTCAATATCATTTCCTAATGCAGTCTTGATATCATCCTTAACCAATACATCAATTCCATCTCCTGCTCCTTCATTACTAACCTTCTGGAATAGTGAGTGCCCTCGGACATGTCACAGCCCAGTCATGATCTCCCTGTAACCATGTTTCTGTAATCCGCACCAGGTCATACCCACTTGTCTCTGTATCTATTGTCAGCTCATCGATATTTTTTCCAAATACTGTGTTCTTTTAGGTACAAAGTTTTAAATACGTTTTCTTTGGTTTGTCTTTCCCTTCTTATAGCTTTTTGATCTCACACACGTCACTACCTCGCAATCTCCACACTGTCTAACCTTATTTGTTAATCCCTGAAAATTTTGCGCCTCATCCCTATCATTTATTCCAATGTCCAACTCACATTTTGTATTGACATGATCCATCCTTCATCGTGGTCATGAGACTGGCTATGTCTGATGTCTTATTCACCTCTAGCTTCTGCTCAGTTTCTGACCTGCTGCTTTGGTTGCCAACCTCCTGGTTTATTAGTTTAAATCTATCCAATTTCCACTTGCAAACCTCACTACAAGGATTTTGGTGCTCCTCCAGTTTAGATGCAACCTGTCCATTTTTGGAAGCCCCCACCTGTCCTGGAACAGATCCCAATGATCCAAAAATTGTCACCCTCACCCTGTACGAGCTCTTTAACCACATGTTAAACTATACTACCTTCCTAATCATTACCTCTTTTCCACGTCGGACTGGGAGTAATTCTGACATTACAACGGATTGTTCTCTCTCTCTCTCTCTCTCTCTCTCTCTCTCTCTCTCTCACACACACACACACACACACACACACAAACAAACACACATCACATTACTTTGTACAAGAATACCAGTAACCTTATAAATAATCAGAATGACAACTGGAATGAACGATTTAGTTAAAGGTAGGTTGTGAACAATTAAGGTTACTCTTCATTAAGCAGAACGGACAAAGTTGTGAACTTATTGCAGTGTTCAAAATTATGGAAAACATTACAGGTTAAAATACGAATCCTCTGTTTCTGTTCATTGGCATTATAGCGTCTAGCAGTCGGAGTTTCAAGATTGTCAGCACAAGAGCTAGAAGTGAGATAAGGAAAAACTTCTTTATTGAGAGAGTTATTAGCATTTAGAATGCTCTGTCTGGGAGAGTTGTGAATGAAGATTCAAAAGGGAACTGGATATATATTTGTAAGTTACGAATGTAAAGGGCTGCAGAGACCAGGTGGCAAATGGGAGGAATTTGGAAGACATTTCCGGAGCTGATGCATACACAGTGCCCCAGTAGCCTTCTTCTGTCCATTAAAGTTTTGTACTCTATCATATACAGATGCAAGTCAACATTAGTATCTGATTATTTCCTGTTGCAAATGCTGGCAAATAACTGACCACATTTGCTGCAACATAACCATTTAAAATGCAAGTATTGCAAAGTCAGCTTGATGATGAAGAATAATTAGTACTCAGCACATGAATATTTTGAATCTTGTAATCCAATTATTAAAACAAATTATTATTTTCTCTGGCACAAAACACTTTGCAAATGTTTGACTTTTCACTCATTCGGAAATACGTTCATCGTTTTTATTCACTAACCAAATTTTGCATTAAACGCCATTCATTCTTTAAAAATTGCAAGATTTCAAATTATTGTTCTCTGCAATGTAATATCATAAATCATTCATTTACGTTAACATTTACAGTCCATGTTGAATTATTGTCATTTCTCAATTGTTGGTAAATAGCTGAAACACTTACACTTAAGTGAGAAATTAAACTGATTGCTACTTAAATATATAAGAATGCTATTTCTATATGATTGTTCAATCATTTTCTCAATCTGACTCTATAATCGGTCAGACACCAACCACTTTCTAAACGTTGGTGCGACAATGTATTTGTTTGAATACCGACAATGAACATGTAATTGTGATCACGTCTATGTCAGATAACATATTCTTTGTTCAATATAAAACAAAATGTACATTCTTTATTTTTGAATCATAAAATGTTGATAGGCGTTAGTTCCATAAATATGACATCAAGCTAATTGCTTTAAGAGAGGATGCAATTATTGTTCGGTTGAAAGATCATACTTCACATCTCACTTTTGCGCAATTCATGAAACATGGCAAATATCTGATTGTTTTTCGGATCACTGAACTCATCACCTTGCAATCATAGCCTTCGTTGAAAAAAGATTAAGAAGGATCTGAATTTAGGCAGAGTGTTACTGAAATCTTAGTGAGATACTGGCCTGCACTAAATGTATCCAGAACATTACCACGTGGTTCTGGGCAGTCATTCAAGCAATATTTCACAGCAAATCATTTGGAATCCATGTTGGGCCATGTGGAAACTAGCCAACAGGCTATCACTGGGCTCCATGTAAGTACAAGTGCTGTACAAATTAGACATGAATAACTGGCTAGCAACCATGTTTGACAAATTCATTTTCAGTCAGACCCTGGACCAGGGAGCAGATGTTTGGATATGGAGTGTCAGAAATATAACACGCAAATTACTTAGGGGGATGACATCTGGCCTACCTCCCAGACTCCATACATCTGCAACCTGGACAGGCACTGAGTGGAGATGTGAACAAGGTGAAAGAGAATACAGCAGATGCTGGAGGTTAGAGACGTGAGGGTAGAGCTGGAAAAGCACAGCAGCTCAGGCAGTATCCAAGGAGCAGGAAAAGCAAATTTTCGGGCAAAAACCCTTCATCAGCAATAAGAAAGGGAGCCTTGAGTGTGGAGATTTAAATGGTAGGGAGTGGGGCTCGGTAAAGGTAACTGGCAGTGCGATAGTTGGATGGAGGTGTGGGTATTGGTAATACATCGCAGGGGAGGGTGGAGTGGATAGGTGGGAAGGAAGATGGACTGGTGGGCACGGTGGCTCAGTGGTTAACACTACTGCCTCACAGTGCCTGGGACCAGTTACGATTCCAGCCCCAGGCGACTCTCCGTGTGGAGTTTGCACGTTCTCCCATGTGTCTGCGTGGGTTTCCTCCGCGTGTTCTGGTCTTCTCCCACGTTCCAAAGATGTGTAAGCAGGTGAATTGGTCATTCAAAATTGCCCATAGTTATAGGTGCATTAGTCAGAGGGAAATGGGTTACTCTTCGGAGGTTTGGTGTGGACTTGTTGGGCCAAAGGGCCTGCTTCCACTCTGTAGGGAATATAAAAGAAGTACCCTTTCCCACTTTGAATAAAAAGATGGGACAGGTCGTGAGGGCGGTGCTAAGCTGGAAGATTGGAACTGTGAAAAGGTCGGAGGAGGGGAAATGAGGAAACTGGTGAAATCCACATTGATACCATGGGATTGGAGGGTCCCGGGGTTGAAGATGTGGTAGTAAGGGAGTGGCGATGGATGAAGCCCTGGACCTGCATGTCCTCAGCAGAGTCGGAGGGGAGTTGAATCGATCGGCCACAGGGCAGTGGGGCTGGTTGGTGCGGGTGTCCCTGAGATGTTTTCTGCAGTGCTCTGCGAGTAGATGTCCTTTCTCACCAACGTAGAGAATACCACATTTGGAGCAACAGATACAGTAGCTGACATGTGTGGAACTGTAGTTGAAACCTTGATGGATGGGGAATGATCTTTGAGGCTTTGGGGGGGAGGAGGTGTGTGCACAGACCGTGCAATTCCTTTGGTGGCAGGGAAGGTGCCTGGAGAGGAGGGTGATTTGTTGGGGACCTGACGAGCACATACCTACCTTGTATCCTGTATTCTGCATTCAAAGTCAATCATCCAGAGTAAATCGCTTCACACTTTTCCAGGTTGAAATCCAACTTTCACTTATCAGCCCAGTTCTTCATCCTGTCAATATTCCAGTGCAAACTACTACAGCCCCCACACTATCCACAATTTCCACCAGCATTTCCTTTCCAACGACAAATGTAATAACCCACCGTTGCAGTCCCTCATCCAAATCATTTATAGAAAACACAAACAACAGAGCCCAGAACCGAGCCCAACAGAACACTACTTTTCACCGAGCTCCAGAGTGAATAGATTAAATTGCTTACAGTGAGGAAACAGGACCTTCAGCCCAAGTCCACACGGACCTGCAACCCATCCAGACCCATTCCCCTCCATCTAACACAACAGGCAATTTATCATAGCCAATTCATCTAACCTGCACATATTTGGACTGTTGGAGGAAACCGGAGCACCAAGTGAAAATCCACGCAGACACGGGGAGAACGTGGAAACTCCACACAGTCAGTCGCCTGAGGCGGAAATTTAACCTGGGTCTCTGGCATTATGAGGCAGCAGTGTTAACCACTGTGCCACCGTGCCGCCCACTTCTCACACTTCCCATTACCACCACTTTGTGTCTCTATGGGCCAGCTAATTCTGTATCCAGACAGATAGGTTTCCCTGTATCCTATGCCTCCTTACTTTCTGAATGTACGTACCACGGGGAACGTGATCAAATGCTTTGTTAAAATCCATGCACACCGCATCCACTGCTTTACCTTCTTCAGTGTGCTTGATCCCATTCTCAAAGATCCCATAAGGTTTGTGAGGCATGACTAGCCCCTCACAAAGCTATGCTGACTATTTCTACACAAACTATGATTTTCCAAGTAATCATAAAGTCTATCTCTCAGAACCTCCTCCGCTACTTTGCGCAATACTGATGTAAGACTGACTGGATTGTAATTCTCACGATTATCCTTATTCCCTTGCCTGAACAAGCGTGTAACATTTGTCGCCCTCAATCATTTGGCACTACTCCAATGGAGAGTGAAGACGCAAAGATCATCGCCAAAGGGTCAGAAATATCTTTCTCCTCTTCCTGTAGCAACCTCAGATGTTTCCCCTCTGGCACAGGGGATTTATCTCTCCTCATGTTTGTACTTCAATCAATCTGTACTTCACCTGAAATTGTCTACCACTGTCGAACCAACTGATTGACTGCTTTCCATTTCAGGGCTATATATCGTGCTGCTTCACTGAGCATGTATGTTTCGCAATATCCTGCAAACCATAGAACATACAACATAGAACAGTACAGCACAGACCAGGCCCTTCAGCCCACGATGTTGTGCCGACCACTGATCCTCATGTATGCACCCTCAAATTTCTGTGACAATATGCATGTCCAGTAGTCTCTTAAATGTCCCCAATTACCTTGCTTCCACAACTGCTACTGGCAACGCATTCCACGCTCTCACAACTCTCTGTGTAAGGAACCCACCTCTGACATCCCCTCTATACTTTCCTCCAACCAGCTTAACTATGACCGTGTTAGTCATTTCTGCCCTGGGAAATAGTTTCTGGCTATCGGCTCGATATATGCCTCTCATCATCTTGTGTACCTCAATTAGGTCCCCTCTCCTGTTCCTTTTCTTCAATGAAAAAGGTCCAAGCTCAGTCAACCTCTCTTCATAAGATAAGCCCTCTAGTCCAGGCAGCATCCTGGTAAACCTCCACTGAACCTTTTCCAAAGCATCCACATCTTTCTGAAAATAGGGAGACCTGAACTGGACGCAGTATTCCAAGTGCAGTCTAACCAAAGTTTTATAGAGCTGCAACAAGATCTCACAACTCTTAAACTCAACCCCCCTGTTAATGAAAGCCAAAACACCATATGCTTTCTTAACAACCCTGACCACTTGGGTGGCCACTGTAAGGGTCGATGTCCCTGCACAACAAGATCGCTTTGTTCCTCCACACTGCCAAGAATCCTATCTTTAATCTTGTCAATGTCCTGCTGCAGCCTACAACAGCCCTCTATTCTGTCACACCTCCAAACTTTGTGTGGTCTGGAAACTTGCTGACCCATCCTTCAATCCCCTCATCCAAGTTATGAATAAAATTTACAAGCAGTAGAGGCCCAAGGACAGAGCCCTATGGAACACCACTCACCACAGACTTCCAGGCAGAATATTTTTCTTCTAATACCATTCACTGTCTTCTGTTGGCCAGCCAATTCTGTATCCAGACAGCTAAGTTCCCTGTGTCCCATTCCTCCTGATCTTTTGAATGAGTCTACCATGGGGAACCTTATCAAATGCCTTCCTGAAGTCCATATACACCACATCCGCTGCTCGACTCGCATCAACTTTTCTGGTCACATCCTCAAAGAACTCGGTAAGGTTTGTGAGGCAAGACCAGCCCCTCACAAAGCCGTGTTGACTGCATTTAATCAAGCCATGCTCTTCGAGATTATCGTAATCCTATCCCTCAGAATCCTTTCTTCCACCTTGCAGACGATAGACGTGAGACAAACTGGTCTGTAATTGCCGGGGATTTCCCTATTTCCTTTCTTGAAGAGAGGAATTACATTTGCCTCTCTCCAGTCCTCAGGTATGACTCCTGTGGAGAGTGATGATGCAAAGATCTTTGCAAGTGGCGAAGCAATTGGATTTCTCGTTTCCCAAAGCTGGTCCGGGCCTGGCGACTTGTCAATCTTAATGTTTGCCAACATTTTCAGCACATCAGCTATCAGCTTCCTCGATCTCTAACCATTCCAGCATGCACACCTGCTCTTCAAAGGTTTCATTCGCTACAAAATTCGTTTCTTTCGTAAAGACAGAAGCAAAATACTCATTTAGAACTTCCTCTACCTCCTCAGACTTCACACACAAATTCCCAACGCTATCCCTGAACGGCCCTACACTTTCTTTGACCATTCCCTTATTCCTCACGTAAGTATAAAATGCCTTTGTGTTCTCCCTAATCCGTTCTGCCAAGACTTTCTTGTGCCCCCTCCTGGCTCTCCTCAGACCATTTGTGAGCTCCTTCCTCGCCTGCCTGTAATACTCTAGAGCTGAGTTTGACCCTAGCTTGCTCCACCTTATGTAAGCTACCTTTTTCCTTTTGATGAGAAACTCCACCGCTCTCGTCATCCAAGGTTCCTGTATCCTACCACTTCTTGCCTGTCTCAGAGGGACATATTTATTCATCACTTGCAACAACTGTTCCTTAAACAGTCTCCACATGTCTATAGTGCCTTTACCATGGAACAATTGCTCCCAATCCATGCTTCCTAACTCATGTCTAATCGCATCATAGTTTCATCTTCCCCAATTAAATATACTCCCATTTTGCCTAATCCTCTCCTTCTCCATACCTATGTAGAATGTGAGGCAGTTATGGTCACTATCACCAAAATGCTTTCCCATCACAAGATCTGATACCTGCCCCATGGCATGAAAAATATGGGAAGGCACGAATGCGCTCGTGACGAAGGGGTGAAGCGCAAATCTTTGACTCTCCTGCTCCTCAGATGTTGCCTGACGGACTGTTCGTTTTCAGTGCCACACGTTTCGACTCTGATCTCCAGCATCTGCCGTCCTCATATTCCCTAATACTGACGGTTATCCCACCTGTACACTTTGCAGGGATTAGCAGAAACTCATTGTATGTGGAGCAAACGGCTCAGTTCTGGAAAATTGCATTTGATTTATGCATTTATTAAAAACTAAGTTGCATTTCAACAAATACGAATTCAATCCCAGAATTACAGTTTTGGTTCATGAATTGGGCAACTTCTTACCGAACACTGACTGATTGAAGAACTCCGATGTACAGAGGATTCCAGGTGCTATACTCCAGGGTGAATGTGCTTTACCTTGATGCTGAGGATATTATCGGATAGACAGGTGTGATAAGGGAACAAGGTGATATGTGGAAATGTGACATTTTTGCCATTAAAGAGATATATTTGAGGGAGGTCAGGGCTGACAACTCAATATGCTATGGTACAAGACCTATAGGCAGGACACGAGAGGGGTAAAAGAGGAGGTGGTATTGCATTATTAGTTATGGAGTCAGTTAAACAGTCAGGAGGGATAATATCTTGGAATTATCTAATGAGGCTTTGTGGATAGAGCTCAGGATCAAAAGCATTGCAGAGGCTTTGCTGGGGCTATATTATAGACCCTGGGATAAAAGAAAATACAGGAGCAAATATATAACCAATTTAATGAGATGTGTAAAAACAGTAATAGGATTGTTACATATTGGCATTTAATTTCCAAACATTCATTTGGGCAGTGATAACTTTTCAAGAGGGGACAAATGCATTGACATTTATTCCAGAGATCTTCTTATATCAACATGTAGCAGATACAACAACGGGTGGGTCGATGCTGGGCCTCACTGTGGGGAACGAAGCCAGTCAGGATATTGTAAGCAGAATTGGAAGAGCCTTATACGGCCAGTGACCGTGACATCATATATTTATTTTTGTAAAGGAAAAGATTAAAAAAAAAACACCATCTGGAAAATAAAAGTTTAATGGATTGGGGAGACCCAATCTATGAAAAAAAAATGACAGGAGCTGGCCAAAGTGCAGTGGTTTCTGAGTGAAACTGTAGCAGAACAGCGTGTGGCGGGGGCATGGGAGATAACTTGATCAAAATGGAATTAATGAAAGTCTCCGTCCGACATGTTACACAGAAGATGAAAATTTGGAAAACAAGCCCAGAGAACCTCGGATGAGAACAAACATTCAGAACAGAATTCTAAACGAAAGAGAGACTTAAAGCAGGTACAAAGTGAGCATGTCAATGGATGCACTAAAATAATATAGTAAGTGTAGGGCTAAACTTAAAAAGTCAGTAGAAGAGCAGAAGGGGGATCGGCATAAAACATTAGTGGGTAAGATTAACATGAATCCAAAGACATTTTATCAGTTTATTAAGAAGAAGAGGATAACAACAGAAAGAAGGGGGAGTATTAGAGACCAATTGGGGCAGCCTGTGCACGCACCCACAGAATATGTTAAACACGGCCTTCATATCGGTCTTCAGTTTGAAGAAGCCGTTCCTGGATTCAAGGAGAATGACCGTGTGACCCTTGAACGAATTGATAAAATAGCCAAGGAAGAGTTGGAAGTTTAATCATGGTAAACAGTGGGCAAATCCCCAGATCCGAATAAGCTGCATCTGAGGCTGATGTGGAAGATGAGGGAGAAGATTACAGGCTCTGACATTTTCTTTTTGTTGCCTCTGGCCACAGAGAAGTGTGATAGGACACGATAACATCTAATGTCGTCAGAATTCACAAAGAGTACCAGAAATAATGCACGAGATTAAAAACCACCAAGTCTCCCAACAGTGAAGGGAAACAATTGGAGAAATTCCTGAGGGTTGTTGAGGCTAGATCATTAAATATCTTGAGGGGCTGAGTCGGACTCATTTTTAAACAAGGGTTAGTTATGGGGAAAATGCATGAAAGTAGAATGGGGCATTATCAGAATAAATATAACCGAATTGAAGAGGAAAGCAGACTCAGTGAGCGGCATAATATTGCTCCTACGTCTTTTGTTTTCTTTTTGCAATAGCCCGGTATTCGAACATCAACCTCCCTCCCTTTGGAGTGAGACACAGTTTGGATTGTGTCTCACTCCAAACTTTGGAGTGAGACACAGTATATAGAGGGGCCTATTCGTGAAGGAACAAAATTCCACCTCCTCGTAGGAAATATGATAGAACAGGTGATGAAGGTGATAGTGGGGGAGGACTTTGGAACCAGTGACATTAGTCTTAGTAATTTGCACGCAGTTTGGTACAGCAATAAAACTGGTCCATAGCTTCAAGTTCTAAACTGGGACAAGATGAATTTAGATGGAATTACATAGGTGTTGGGAGATCTTTGTCGGAATAATTTGTTTGCCTGCAAAGGGACCGCTGGCAGGTGGGGGGCCTTTGAACGTGAGATACTAGAGTTCAAGGTGTACTTGTTACTGTGGGGATGAAACGAAAATTGGCAGGAATGGGGAAACCTGAATGACAAGAGGTATTTAGGCTTTGACCGGAATAAAAGGCAGCTCAGTTACAGGCAGCTGGGATCAAATGAATCCCTGGAGGTATATAATCGATACAGGAATTTACTGAAGAAGGAAATAAGTAGGGGAAAAGGGGGGTGCATGAAAGAACCTTGGCTGAGAAGATTAGAATGAATACAAAAAGGTATCTTAAGTATATTATAGGAAAAACAATAAATAGTAAGTAAATAGGATCCCTGAAAGACCAAAGTGGACATGTATGTGTGGAACCATAAGAGATTGGAGATGTCCTCAACGAATATTTCTCTTCTGTGTTTAACATGGAGAAAGAAGTGAATGCTTAGGAATTTGACCAAGTTCGTGGTGATTTCATAGGTACAGTCCTTATCACAGTAGAGGAGGTACTGGACGTACTAGAATGCTTGAGTTTGGATAAACCTCACGTTCCTTACCAGATATGTCCAAGAACACTGTCGAAGGCTAGAGAAGTATTTATGGGGACCTGGCTGATAAGTTTGATCATCATTAACCACAGTTGAGATCCACGAAGACTGGAGGTTAGCAAATATTGTGACCTTACTTAAGAAAGACTGGGAGCAAAAGCCTTCGAACTGTGGACCAGTAAGTGGTAGGTACGTCACTTGAGAAAATTCTGAATGATAAGATGTACATTAATTTCAAAATACAAGATTTGATTAGAAATATTGAGCATGGCTTTGTGCGTGGGAGATCATGCTTGACAAATTTCTCAAGTTATTTAATGACATGACCAGGAAGGTTGACTAGGCGCTAGACGTGAAAAAGTGTGGAGCTGGAAAAGCACAGCAGGTCAGGCAGGAACAAGAGAATCGATATTTCAGGCATAAGCCCTTTATCACGAATGTCCAAAACATCGATTGTCCTGTTCCTCGGATGTTGCATGACCTGCCATGCTTTTGCAGTGCCACACTTGTCGACTCTGATCTCCAGAATTTGCAATGCTCACTTTCTCCTCGGGTAGTAGATTTAGTCTATATGGATTTCAGTTGCACCAGGTCAAAATAAGGCTTTTCAGCCCCTGAAGCCTGACATACCGTTGCAGGAGGAGGCCAATCAGCCCCTCGAGCTTATAACACTGGACCCAGAATAGATCATACAGCATCAGTATCCTGTTATGCAGCAACACGATCAATCTATTCAGCTACTTAAGGGCAGGAACACAGGAAATGTAACACCACAAACTGACTGGACTCTGGGATATACTGGAATAACAGGAGGCTATTTAGCTCCTCAAGCGTGCCCTTCCCTTTAGTCAGGTCAGTGATGATCTGCTGTCTGCGGACATTTCTCTTTCATTCAAATTCTTTGTAGGACTCGACTCTCCCAAAATCCATTGACACGCTCCGCACCCCCTCCCAAACATTTCAGTGATGCAGCTGTCTGGGATAGAGAGGCCCCAACAGACACTATCCTCTCAGAGAAGGAAACACTCCCCACACATATACCTTGGCCTATTGATAAGAAAAAAAGATATTAACACAGCGTCAGAGTGACTGGCCCTGACATTACTGAAAGATTTGACTGAGCAATGTGTCAAAGGGTTTGAGCAAGGTTCGTACTGAATGGGAATCTGTAGTAGGTGCCATTTTAAATGGCCAGGCCAGCTGCTCAGTTGTATCAAAGACCATAATGTCGCAAAGAAATTAAACCGGACAGAAGTAAGCACTGACTACTTACAGCCCACCGTCTGAAGTGGTCAGGAAGGCAGCTTCCAATGCCTTCTCAAGTTCAATGAGGAAAGGAAATTAAATGTTGTCCCATCATTCTATTAATGGATAAAAGAAGATGAGCATACTCAGGGAAGTGACAAAGGGACATTACTCACTTTAAACCTGGGCTTTGATGTACACCTTAGATGGCGTGATTTTCGTTAATATGGGGACAGGAGAAAAATAAACAAGATTAATCTTGATTTTTACTTCCATCTCAGTTGATAAGAAACTATCCCCTTGTTTGCTTTTTGTATCTCTCTCTTTCTCTATCTGTTCAACTCAGTCCTTCTCCTCTTCACAACAGACATCCCTGCCAACAACAGCAATTACACTATTCCCCAGTCATGTTCAGTTCTGATGTATGGTCAGTGGACTCGAAATGCCAATTCTGTTTTCCTCTCTATCCGAGGCTGACAAATCTGCTCAGTTTCTCTGGCACGTTCACGTTCTATTTCATTCTGATCTCTTGCATCATTATTTGTTGTATTTAACCTTTAATTTTGTTATTAGATGGGATGTCGGCATCGCTGACAGGGGCAGCATTTGTTGACCTCACTAAATACCCTTTCCTGTGAGGTCATTCTTTCATGCAGTATAGAGCCAAACAATTTGCTGTGAGTCTGAATTAAATCTTAAGCCCGACTAGATAATAATGTTAGATTTCTTTACCAAAGGATAACACTAGAATAGATAAACTTAGCGACATGGTGCTGGTGGTGTTATGGTTGATATTGGTGAAATTCACTTTTATTTTTAATTACTGTCATTTGAATTTCATTTCTGACATTCTCTGAGGTAGGAGTTAAGCAGTTTCTTTAGTGTAGTAACTTGGGCCACTGAATTACATGTCTAGCAACATTACTCCTCTGACACACTGTCCCTATCATGGATTTACTTTAGAGACAATAACAAGGTTGTGGCGGAAACATTTGTAACAGAAAGAGTGATTAAGAGAGAGCTGGAACTATGGAGTCTGAGTTTTACTGCGGCACAATAATGGTTTATTTAGCAACCACACTAATGTCAAGCTAGGGACTGGGGATATGATGGAGCTGGTAGTGGGTAGGTTTGGTGATGGAGAGAATATCAAGATATAAATCAATTCAGGGCAAATTGGCACTTCGGGATTGTGATCAGTCTTGTCCTCAAATTTTTGTGAGGGCAGGGATGCAGCCAGTCCTGAAATTTGCGGTAATGAATGGATTTGCATGTGAAACTGAAGACAATAGTTTCCATTCTTTCCAAATATAGATAACAGAAATAAAATGAGTTCACCATGGCTTATGGGATTAATATATAGATAGAGGTGGCGAAACTTACCAGGAACACCAACAATAGCGAGAATGGGATAGTAGCCCAACTGAATAATCAGCAGTACACCGTATATCCGAAATGATAACACGTGCCCAAACCAGGTAAGATAGAAATTAGCCCAGGATAAACTCCTGTCCGTTGTTACCGCATTCCACTCTACTGTTCTCAGATTCTGGTCCATTGGTGGAACATTCCAGTCTGCTGTTCTCAGATTCTGATACATTGCTGGAACTTGCCGTCTATCCTCAAATTCTGATCTCTCGTCTTCCAGTCTCTGCAGTTGCTGATGTTTGTTAGTGTTGGAGGTGAGGCATCTGAAGCTATAATGGGATCATGCAATGCAAGAAGCCCCTTACTAATAGAAGAGGGAAACCGTCCAATGACACAATTAGGATCCATGGGGACTGACATCAATCACAGTCAATAAACAAACAGATCCAGTTAACTCCTTTCAGTATGGTGCCTTCAGTTCACAATAACAACTGGATTGAATTGAATGTTGACATCGCTGGCTATTGGTCATATCTCCCATTACCGATTGCTGTCCTGAAGTTCGTTGTGAGGGAGAATGATGGATGTATTCTTACAGCAGGCTAGATGATTCAGCAGTGTTGTCCATTTGCAATGCTATATCCGCCTGAACGTCCCACCACGACCATCCACACAAAACACAAACGAAATGTTGTTATTGTGCTGATATCTCCTCGACTAGAACAGGTACCAACTAACAAATTCAGAACGGGCTTATTTGCACGCCAACACACAGGAAGTGTGGATCTGCCTGGGCATTCCTCTGCCTTCACTAATGAGACAGTTTGGCATTTTCAACACTCAATGCGAGTCAGCACTGTTTTATGCAAACTGACAAATACCTTCGTACATTTTATTGGCTTCAAATCAGTAGGACTTAAATTTTGTGATTGCAGTCCAAAACCAAACGTGGCATGTAGTCACAAAGTTGCTCCTTTTACAAAGTTATATTGTTTTTGTTCTTTTTTTCCTTAAAGAGGATCCAAACAACTCAAAGTTCCAACGCGCCAGAGGTTTGATAGATTCATTAGGGTCCTTTTGTTTATACATAACAGATACTGCCT
This sequence comes from Chiloscyllium plagiosum, assembly GCF_037043375.1. Lineage (NCBI taxonomy): Eukaryota > Metazoa > Chordata > Chondrichthyes > Orectolobiformes > Hemiscylliidae > Chiloscyllium > Chiloscyllium plagiosum. The sequence goes on along the minus strand of NW_028270156.1, from coordinate 99,687,348 downwards.
CAGCCAGAAGGCTTCAAGTTTTTAAACAGAAACATGTATAATCAAGAGGACATGGCCAGCTCTCTAGCTGGACAGCTCGGAGCAGGTCTGGGGTTTCTTGAGTCAGGGTCACCGTTGTAACTGGATGCTGTCCAACTCCTTCTGCCCTTCTGACTTTATAATCGGTTAGCCTTTTTGTCAGTTTTATTCTTTGTGCAAAGCTATTCGTTTACTGGGATTGTTTTTTGGAACAGCATCCTTAAGACAGGATAACGTGTCAGGTTCGGATAAGATAACATATTCAGGTTTTGTATTTTCTGTTCCTTGTGTTTCATTCTATAATTTGTTAAATAAAGCCTGTTTGTTCCCAACTCGGCATGCAGACCAATTAATTCACTCTGAGAATATCCACTCGAAAATAACCTTCAACAGATAGCGTGGTTATGGTTATGGACACCTCCTTTAAAATGTTTTGAGGGGTCGGGACGGCTCCATAACAGATTGGGGGCCCTTTGTGGGATTTCGGCGGTGAGCGGCATGTATTATTGTGTTTTATTTCGTGTGTTGATTTGGTGGGGAAACAGAACTTGAATAGCAATGGCTCTTGCAGTCACCAAGGATGTTTTGGAGGTGGAAGAATAGACCTTGGGGTGTTTTACAAAATGCACATGAATTCAAGCTGTGGAAATTAATAGACGAGCTGGAGTTGGTGAGAAACATTTTAAGTATATTCACGCCTTGCCTAAAGTGCTGAATAGTATAAGGAAATCTTTCTCATTTAATTTGAAAAAATGGTTAAAAAATTGTAGTGGCCAATGGCCATGTGAGTATTGTTGATCCAAACCAAACATTATAGGTAGAGCTCATGAGGTATTCACAACACTATCAGACGAGAGATCTGGGGAGTATGAGGAGGTAAGGAAAGTGCATATGACCTTGTGCCAGAATCCTACAGACAACGTTTCAGGAATCGACGGCGGGGTCCTGGTAAAACCCATATTGAGTTTGAAAGGATGAAACAAAGTAATTTTGATGGATGGATAAGAGCTGTAAAAACAGAGCAAACCTCCGATGCTCTTCGAGAGACAATTAATTTGGAGGAGTTCAAACATTTGTAGCTCAGCTAAAGTAATTGAGTTACAGCAGAAAGATAAAAGGTTAAAGCAATTATATCAAAAAGCATATGCGTTCGGTATTTTGAATGCATCCCTGAGTGTTATTACCCTTAAAATGATGTCCTCATGAGGAAATGGAGACTATCACATATTCAAAGAGATGATAATTGGGCAGAAGTTCATGAAATCGTATTGCCCATGGGATACAGAAAGGAGGTGATGCGAATAGTGTATGAGCTACCAGCTAGAACGCATTTAGGAGGCAGGAAACCACAGGCTTAAATACAGGGACATATGTATTGGCCTGGACTGCAAAAGGAAGCAGTTGAATTTTGGCGGACGTGTCATACATGTCAGGCAATTGGAAAAACACAAGTGATAATAAAACCTGCACGTTTCTGAACAATTACTGCATTTGAGGAGCCTTTTGCATAGTTTTAATTGATTGGCCAGCTGCCCCACCTCAAACCAAAAAATTGGGCAACAGCATTTTACAACAATACTGGATGCATCGACTAGATTTCCAGAATTTATCGCAAGATGCAATATCACAGCTAAAAGAATTGCAGAGGAATTACTCTGTTTAAAAAAAAAGATAAAGACTACCAATAGAGATGCAGTGAGATCAAGGTTCAAACTTCACATCCAAATTATTTACTATAATGTCTTTGGAATGAAGCAATTCAAATCTACTGCGTACCATGCAAAATTGCAGGGAGCGCTAGTAAGGTGACATTAAATATTAAAGACCATGTTGAGGACTTATGCTCAGGATTATCCAGATGATTAGCGTAAGGGAATTCTATTTGTGCTTTTTGTGATCAGGGGTGCACCAAATTAACAGAGCAAATTCTATCAATTTGTATTAGTTTAGATTAAGGAGAAAATAGTAAATCAGCATTTAAAGGTCACACTTTAAGGAATGATTAATAGCGCTGGGGAATTGGCTAGACAGCACTTAAAAGTATTGCAGCATGTAATAAAACAGAAGGTTGGCAGGAAATCAAACAATTGCACTTTTACAAACGGGGATAGGGCATTACTGTTACTTCCAGCGATAGGTGAATATTGAAAAGCAAGTGGACCTTATGAAATACAAAGGATATTGAGTGAGGTTAATTACTTGATAAGGACTCCAGACAGAAAAAAAATCTTACAGCGTTTGTCATGTGAATATGCTCAAAAGATATTTTGATAGGGAAGAAAGCAAGAGGAGAAACTTTTAATGTTTGTGTCACAGAAAGAAGAACCAAGTTCAGAGGCTTCTGAATCGGACATTCCTCAAATTAAAGTGAACAATGAGGTAGTTGTCTAAAATTGAGATATATTATTGACTTACCTTCCTGACAAAAATTGAAATGACCAGCAAGAGTTTTTATTATCACATGGGGAGATATGCAGTAATTAACTTGGAAGTACTAACCGAACTGTGTATAATGAAGCTATAGGAGTTGCTGTTATGATTAAACAACATCCTTCCAAACATAATCATCTAATGTTGGCACAGGCGTAGAAAGAGATTGAATGCATGCTCTGGGTTAGCATAATCAACATGTGTTACAGTGATTGGAGCTCACCCATACTCATTGTACCAAAACCAAATGGCACCCAACGGTTATATGTGGACTATCATAAAGTCAATGCAGTTAAAAAGATTGATGTATACCCAGTTCCACGTTTGGAAGACTGTGTTGAAACTTTGGGACAAGCAGCTTACATTTGGTGTGAAACATGTGCCGGCCACGTTTTAGGGACTAACCAATAAGTTACCAGATATCCAACGTGTGGTGTATTGATGACCTAGTGGTTTTTAGTCATTCACGGAAAGAACACTTACAGCATTTATCAGACTTCCTCTATCGACTTCAGAAGGCAGGCTTGGTGGTAAACCTAGCGAAAAGTGAATTTGCCAGAGCAAAGGTCACCTTCATGGGCCATGCTATTAGACATAGGTAAACGGTGACACGGGATGTAAAAGTGAAGGTAACTGGGGAATTTCCCATACCGTTGACAAAATGAGCAGCATTATGCTTCCTGGAATTGTGTAGATTTTATCGAAGGTTTGTGCCTCATTTTCGCAACATTTCTGCTTCACTTGTTAAAGAAAGGCAAGAAAATTCAATGTACAGAGGACAGTCAGAAGGCATTTGACAGCATGAAATATGTGTTAACCATTGGCCCATTAGCAGACACACCTGATTATACAAAACCACTCAAGGTGGCTTTATATGTGAGTGATCTGCGTATCAGTGCTGGACTACTGCAGCAAGAGGGCAAGAAGACAGAAAGACCTATTGGATATTTCTCCAAGAAGTTGAACGTTCATTATTCAACAGTTGAGAAAGAGATTGTGAGCTTTGTGTTGGCACTACAACATTTCGGTGTTTATATTACCGACAACACATCTGAGGTAACCATGTACACTGACCATAACCCATTGAAATTTTTGGAGAAACTTACGGACAAAAATGTGAGACTGTTTAGCTGGAGCCTGTAGTTACAGCCATTCAATTTGAAAATTGTGCACGTGGCAGGTCTTGAAAACATGATTGCCAATGCATTTTCCAGACTTGAATGACAGATCAAGACACTCAGTGATGGAAGTACCACACACTGAGTCCGGATGTTGTGCATATTTGCATGTTTATAGTAAATGAACATACATGCGTATTTTAGTGTACTAACCACTATTTTTTGGGTGGTTAGAAAACTGAAGCCATCTTTGGATATTGATGATTCAGTTTTATATCAAGAGAGTTGTCACAAAGCTGGTCCCTAAACAGGTTATGTTGTCCTTGAATTGTTTTCAGAGATCTTCTAAACGACCCAAGGTTCCAACATGTCTTAATTTTGAATGCTTCATTGGGGTCCTTTGGTTTTTACCTAACAGATAATGCATCGGGAAGAATGCTTTCAAGTCTCTAAAAACAACTGGCATAATCAAGGGGGCGTGGCCATCTCTCCAGCTGCACAGGTCAATTCAGTCGTGGGTTAGTTGAGTCAGGGTCATTGTTGAAACTGGACGACCTCTCTCTCCTTCAGCCCTCTAATTTCATAACCTGTAAGTTTATTGTGTGTAAGTTTTACTCTTTCTGCTCAGGGTTTTGTTTATTGCGATCGTAGCAAGTAACTTGGAACAACATCATTAAGTTGTGGTAACCTGTCAGGTCCGGGTAGGATGAATTATTCAGATATTGGATTTTCTGTTCGTTGTGTTTCATTCCTTACTTTTGTAAATAAATTCTGTTTGTTAAAAAGTTGGCAGTCGGACCAGCTAATTCACTCTGGAAATATCTACTATACACTTAACTTCAGCAAATAGCAACATTACGATCTAGGCTACGTGCTTATAAATGTTTTATGGGGTCGAGCCTGGTCCATAACACTGTACAATAATGTTGTTCATTCAAAGTCATGAACTGAAATTCAAAATGGCGGCGACGCAGCAAGTGTAGTATTCTGACCAAGACTCAGGCAAACTTGGGTGCCCGCCTCCACCACATCCTCTAAACCATTTAAAATAACTTTTACCCAGCATATTTAGGCATTTTGCAACAAGCTTGAACAGTTTGTTGCTGTGCTTAAAATGACGAAAGGAAAAAATGCCTGCAGCTCGCAACAGGCGGAGACCCCTCCCCCACACTCTCCAGCAGCAGCCAGACGTCCGCGGCCGCCTCGCGGGACTTACTGGCAGAGGCTGGTAACAAGCTGCAAGAGAGAATCGTCGCCTTTATCGACGAATCCAGGAGCAGGTGAGAGTCGTTCTCAGTACGATCGAGAAATTGAAAAGCTCAAACATCGTGTTGGAGGGGCGGAGCTAAAGGCCGAGACCTCGGAGACTGCGGCTGAATCGGCCGTGAGCCGGGTCCGGGCTCTGGAACAGTGTGTTTGGACCTTGGAGGAGCACATCGACGAGTTCGACAATCGGGGTCATCGAAAATATATCCGGTTGCTGGGCCTTCCTGAACGGGAAGAGGAAGGCCAGCTGGCAGTTTTTTTTTTGGAGCAGTGAGTCCCTGAAATATTAAAGCCAGAGTCTGGACCAGGCCAGACGTGGATTAATTAGGCTCACCGGTTTGCTATACGCAGGCCCGGGTTGGACCAACACCAACACCCGGTCCTGTTCGGCTCCAGTGCTATAGAGATAAGCAGATGCTCCTGGAATTCTCCAGAATAGTGGGGAAGGATCCCCAGGCCATGGTGTACAAGGCCTCTAGGATTATGCTATTTCAGGATTTTTCTCCAGCTGTGGTCCGCAAAAGAAAGACATTTGATGAGGTGAAGAAGCGTCTGAGAGACTTAAACATCCAATATTCCTTGTGTTACACTGCAACACTGCGCTACAGCTGTGAAGTATCCGTTTAAAGCTTTAGATCACCGGAGAAGTGTAAAGAATTTCTGGACTCTCTTAAATAGACTGTAAGAATTAAACTGTATGGCTAATTATGCTATTTACCACCCCCACCCCCATCCAGGTTTAAGTTTTCTTTACCTTTTCATCCCCCTTATTGTTTAATATCCCCTCCAGGGAGTAGGGAGAGGGGCTTATTTGTTATCCACTACGTGATTTTCTTATTTTTTACAGGCTGGGTCGTTTGGTTGATTAGTGTGTGGGGGAGGGGTTTGCTGAGTCCTTCCTCATTTCTTTTTAGAGCGGGATTTTTTTTCTCCTTCTATAATTATACTTAGTTATTTATTACTTGCCGGGATTGTAACTTTATAGTTTTTTATGTTTATAATTTGTATTATATTTACTAAACGTATTCAAGTGTTGGTGGGCGTTGGGGTGGGGAACTCACTTTTAACTTTGGTTTTATGTTACACGTGAATTTATTTACTCTATTATGTGGTGCCCGGGTCGTGGGTGGTGCGCTGGTTGGGAGAGGATATGGTGAGTTTATTGACAGGTAGTGATTCCCCCTGGAACAAGGTGGAAAATATCCTTTTAAATGTGTTTTATATATTTCTTATTTCGAAATAGATTTTAACTATATTGTCGGTAAGAGGTTAAAGAATTTTTACTTGTGTGAATTTTCTACGGTCTGAGCTCGGGGTGTTTTGGGTGGGGTTCTTCCTCCCGGGGGGTGTCGGTCTTGCCTGGACGATCATGGTTAGTCCTTCGATTAGCTGGTGCACCTGGAACGTCAAGGGGAATAATTCACCAATCAAAAGGTAGAAAATACTATCAAACCTCAAAAATGAAAGGGTTGATATAGTTCTCTTACAGGAGAAAGACTTACTGGATAAAGAGCACTTCAGATTCCAACAGGGAGGATTTGATCAGGCCTTCTTTTTATCTTTTAGTTCCAAAAGTAGGGGAGTAGTCATTCTCATTCGAAAGAACCTTCCGTTCAAAATCTTATGTCAGATAAAAAATGAATCTGGACAGTATATACTGATTAAACTCCACATAAATGTAGAGGAGTATGGAATTTTTAATCTTTATTGTTCCCTGGCACACCCGTTCAAATTTATAATGGAAGCATTCTACAAACTGATGGCTTTTGGGGCTCATCACACAATTACAGGAGGAGATTGTAATTGTACTTTGGACCCAGAGATAGACAAGATACCCACGAGTACTGCCGGTATATCTCTTAGATCCAGACAATTGGCAGATTTGAATAAGGAGCTAGGGTTAGTAGATGTGTGGAGGTGCCTTCATCCGCAGGGCAGAGACTTTACTTTCTACTCTAACTCACATAAGTGTCATACCAGAATTGATGGGTTTTTTTGCTCCTTCGACCTTTCTGAACTCCATATTATCCTGCAAATTAGGTAATATAATAATCTCTGATCATGCTGCAGTATATATGGAAGTTAACACTAGGGACGATGAGACAAGCCCCTGACATTGGCATATGGATTCCTTCTTAATGATGGAGAGTAAATTCGAAAAATATTTCTCTCAAGAATTCAAAACCTTTTTGGAAATTAACTCAGGCACGGCCAGTAACCCGTCTATGATGTGGGAGACCAATAAGACTTATGCGCGAGGTCTCATCATTTCATACTCGGTGAACCAGAAAAGAAAGGAGAACAATAGCGTCTACTCGAGGCTCAATTGAGGGCAGCTGAGACAGCATACGTTGATAGGCCCTCTATTGCGAGATTACAAAGAATTACAGCCCTGAGGGCAGCTCTGAATTCTGCACTTACCCAAACAGCAAAGAGGGAAATATTATTTGCAAAACAAAGATTATATGAATACAGTGATAAGCCTGGTAGATAACTAGCATATCTCGCAAGGATAAAAAAGGCCCCTCAAGCTATCATGTACATTAGGGAAATTGCTGGTACTTTGCCTCATGACCGGAAAAGGATCAATACAGCCTTCAGAAAGTTTTATTCTGTTCTGTATAAATCAGATTGTGAAGACAGAGCGAAGAAGATGGAGTCCTCTTTTAAAAGCCTGGCCTTTCTGGACTTAATCCCGAAAGATGTGTCGGTCCTTAATGTTCCCCTGGCAACCCAGGAAGTACTTGATGAAATCAGGCAGCTTCTGAGTGGTAAAGCACCTGGCCAGGCTGAATTCCAGGCTGAATTCTTCAAAGAGTTTGTAGGAGTACTGGCTGGTCCACTTATAAACATATACAAGTATTCATATAGTCAGGGCTGCCTCACGCCTTCGATGAGAGAAGCAAATATTTCTCTCATCATTAAAAAAGGAAAGGCCCCAGAAGATTGCACATCATGCAGACCAATATCTTTGCTAAATGCAGATTTTAAAATTCTTCCTAAAACATTAGATTTAAGGCTGGAGAGGATTTTACTACACATCATAAAAGATGATCAGACGGGATTTATTAAGGACCGTAGATCATCTGATAATATTAGAAGGGTTTTAAATGTGATGCAAGTCTGTCATGAGGAAAGAATACCGGGAATAATAGTCTCTTTATATGCGGATAAGGCATTCACTCAGGTTGAATCGTCATATCTGATTTACACACTGGAAAAGTTCGGTGTCGGAGAGATATTCGCCAAATGAGTCTCAATATTGTACAACAACCCCAAAGCAGTCGTGATTACTAATGGTTTATGATCAGATAGCTTCAGTGTGGGTAGCAGCTGTCATTAGGGATGTCCTCTCTCACCGTTATTATTCACGCTGGTAATTGAAACACTAGAAGAAGCTATACGTGCTGACTTTAATATAATGTGTCTGAGGGATAGTTCGGGTAAACATAAAATTACCATTAGCACAGATGATGTTCCCTTTTTCTTAGTAATCCTTTGATATCCGTGCCCTGCTTGATCCAAGTGAGCAATTTATTCAGTGCGTTCTCAGGTTACAAGGTCAATTTCGTAAAATTGGGGGCCATGCTAGTGCTTTAGCTAGTATGTCCAATTTATCAGACGGATCTTGCTTTCCCTTTCGGTGGTCTCTGGAGAGTTTTTATATTTAGGGATTTTTATCACCTCAGTATTTGGACAGCTGTACAAAGCCATTTTTGTGCACCTATTAGAGAGGATAAGGCAGGAACTTCAACGTTGGGGGGGATCTCCCGATATTTTGGTTTGGCAGAATAACTCTAATTAAAATGAATATTTTACCTCGTCTCTTATACCCTATGCGAATGCTCTCTGAGATGTTGCCCAGGAATTGTGTAAACTATATGGTTGGATTGGTTCTTTCATTTGGAATAATAGATGTCCCCCTATTATATTAAAGAAGCTGCAGCTTCCACAAACAAAGGGAGAACTGGATTTTCCAGACTTTAGGAAGTATCAGCTGAATTCTCTATTAAGCTACATAGCCGACTGGGTCTCGTGTGACAAGCAATCAATCTGGCTGGACATTGAGGCTTCTCAAGCAAAGTGTCCCCTCATTAATCTCTTACATTTAGATAAAATGAAAGTCATGATCGATCATTATAAAACCCTAAATATAATTAACGATTGGAAGATAATGCGGCATGACGAGGTAATTCACAAAAATAATTCACCTTATACTCCTATAGAGGGAGCATGGGATTTTCAACCGGGGTACACAGACGCTACATTTAAAATCTGGAGGTCCAGGGGTATCTCTTACTTCGGGGATCTGTTCGATGGGGAGTTTATGATGTCATTTGAACAGCTGCACAAGAAAATGTGGACGGACTAATTGTGACCTTTTTCGAGATTTCCAAATTCGAGATTATACACAGAAGAAGACCACATTATTGGATAGCTCTTATAAATTGGTTGGGGAAAGAAGAGTGTTATGGCCAATGGGTCGACCCTGGGTCAGTACTCTTTATCACTCATTACAGAACGAAGTATCAAAAGACATGGAAAAATTGTTTAAAACATGGAATCAGGAATTGGGGTTGGAAATCCCTTTAGAAATGTGGGACGACATCTGTGAAAATGCCAGAAAGTTCTCCATTTGTAATAGAACTCAGGTTATTCAATTAAAGGTACGCCATAGGACTCATATACTACCGGAATGACTGATAAAATTTAGGGCAGGAACATCTCCAATGTGTCCTCAATGTAAAATAGAAGTGGACACTCTCACACACTGCTTATGGACATATCATAGGTTCCGTAAATACTGGACCAGAGTAGCAAATGCGCTGACAGAATTCTTGGGAGTGGGAATTGGAGTAGATCTAGTATCGCTTTTCCTGGGCTATTCGAACCTGTACTCCATGGATGTGCACAGGAGGAACTTATTTCCCATTCTCTCCTTTTGTGCAAGGAAAGATATCTTAGTAAATTGGGTAGCTGAGGGCACTCCAGGAAAATGGAATTTGCACAGGTTAATCATGGAATGTATTCCCCTTGACTTCCTTACGAATATGGAGCACCATAAAATATGGTGAACAAATAGATACAGATATTTCGGCCATATTATCAGGGGCTTTTATCTAGGTGAGGTAGTGGTTCTGGCTGGTCCGGGGGCTCCCCGTGAGAGAAATCCCGTATGAATACCGGTTTTATTATGACTTGATGTTAATTCATTATTTAATTACAACGTTATCTTTTTTTGAAGTAACCTAAGATATTCTATTGTATGCTTTGGTTACTTGGAGGTTAGATTAGTTCCTAGTTGAGTGTTTTTTTTTTTATCTTTTGCTTTTTTATGTGTTTGTTGTGTTTTGGTAATTACGTATTTAATATTTAATAGTATATTAGTATTTATATTTGCTTGTGTTTTTTTGTAAGTTTGTAAAAAGTTGTTTAAAAAATGCCTTTTTTCTTCAATAAAAAGATCTGTAAAATAGGCCTGGATTTATGATTCAGTGACGGAATGAATATGATAATGGCTATGAGACAGAAAGGACTGGGGCCAGTGACTGAAGAAACCTGAGGGAAGTTCAGTAATATCTCACAGACACGAGTGTTCAACCATCACTCTTTCTGACAAATGGAATGAAATGCAATGCAGAGCAAGAGAACAGATGCCCTTTTGTACAGGGAATGCTGACCGACAACGTGAATAGAACAGTTCAATTTTAAATGTGATGAACAGAATTATATTTCATATATAGACTAATTAATCACATTTTATACAGGTTGTTAATATTGTTTATAACTGGACGGGATATTCAGAAATAAAAACAGACACAAATAACAAAGTGTGTGGAGTTACAGGGAGTTACAGCAGAGTAAGAGTGAGGATACATCTCATACTGAGCTGATACAGAGATGATGGGCTGCATGGCAACCATCTTTGCTGAAATTATTCAGAGAAACGTATGGAAAATGTTCAGAGACTGAGGAGACAATTTTGGTCATAAAACGCACAGACACTGTCATAATTAATAAACTGTTCCTATTTTTCTTCAAGTGTAGCTGTATCTCAAAGGCCTTTTAAATCGAAATAACTTTGATGAGATCCACGCATCTTTTTTTCAGAACTTAAAGAAGGAAGTAGTGCCAGAGTCTTATACAACTGCAACATGACCTCAGTACTCCGGAACTCAATTCCTCTACCAATAAAAGCCAGTACGCCATATGCCTTCTTCACCGCACTATTACCTGGGTGGCAACTTTCAGAGATCTGTGTACATGGACACCAAGATCCCTCTGCTCATCCACACTACCAACTATCCGACCATTAGCCCAGTACCCCATCTTTTTGTTTCTCTTACCAAAGTGAATCACCACACACTTAGCTACATTGAACTCCATTTGCCACCTTTCTGCCCAGTTCTGCAGCTTATCTATATCCCGCTGTAAACTGCCACGTCCTCCCTCAGTGTCTACAACTCCTCCGACTTTCGTATCATCCGCAAACTTGCTCACCCAACCTTCTAACCCCTCATCCAGGAGTCGTGCCAGAAGATTGGAGGCTAGCAAATTGGTTCCCTTGTTCAAGAAGGGGAGTAGGGATAACCCTAGTAACTATAGGCCGGTGAGTCTCACTTCTGTTGTGGGCAAAATCTTAGAGAGAATTGTAAGGGATATGATTTATGAACATCTGGATAGGAATAATGTGATCAAGGATAGTCAGCATGGTTTTGTGAAGGGCAGGTCGTGCCTCACAAATCTTATTGAATTCTTTGAGAAGGTGACTAAGGAGGTGGACGAGGGAAAAGCAGTAGATGTGGTGTATATGGATTTTAGTAAGGCGTTTGATAAGATTCCCCATGGTAGACTACTGCAAAAAATACGGAGGTATGGCATTGAGGGTGAGTTGGAGGTTTGGATTAGGAGTTCGCTGGCCGGAAGAAGATAGAGGGTAGTAGTTGATGGCAAAGGTTCATCTTGGAGTGCCGTCACTAGTGGTGTTCCGCGAGGATCTGTTTTGGGACCATTGCTGTTTGTCATTTTTATAAATGACCTGGAGGAGGGGTTAGAAGGTTGGGTGAGCAAGTTTGCGGATGATACGAAAGTCGGAGGAGTTGTTGACAGTGAGGAAGGACGTGGCAGGTTACAGCGGGATATAGATAAGCTGTAGAACTGGGCAGAAAGGTGGCAAATGGAGTTCAAAGTAGCTACGTGTGTGGTGATTCACTTTGGTAAGAGTAACAAAAAGATGGGGTACTGGGATAATGGTCGAATACTTGGTAGTGTGGATGAGCAGAGGGATCTTGGTGTCCATGTACACAGATCTCTGAAAGTTGCCACCCAGGTAAATAGTGCGGTGAAGAAGGCATATGGCGTACTGGCTTTTATTGGTAGAGGAATTGAGTTCCGGAGTACTGAGGTCATGTTGCAGTTGTATAAGACTCTGGTGCGGCCGCATCTGGAGTATTGTGTGCAGTTTTGATCGCCATACTACAGGAAGGATGTGGAGGCACTGGAACGGATGCAGAGGAGGTTTACCAGGATGTTGCCTGGTATGGTAGAAAGATCATATGAGGAAAGGCTGAGGCACTTGGGGTTGTTTTCATTGGAGAAAAGAAGGTTTAGGGGTGACTTGATAGAGGTGTACAAGATGGTTAGGGGTTTAGATAGGGTTGTCAGTGAGAATCTTTTTCCACGTATGGAGTCAGCTATTACAAGGGGGCATAGATTTAAATTAAGGGGGGTAGGTATAGGACAGATGTTAGGGGTAGGTTCTTTACTCAGCGAGTCGTGAGTTCATGGAATGCCCTGCAAGTAGCAGTGGTAGACTCTCCCTCATTATGGGCATTTAAGCGGGCATTGGATAGGCATATGGAGGATAGTGGGCTAGTGTAGGTTCGGTGGGCTTCGATCGGCGCAACATCGAGGGTCGAAGGGCTTGTACTGCGCTGTATTCTTCTATGTTCTATGAACCGAATCCAGTGTAATACATGTGTCACCGGCACAAGTAATGGGAACAGGAATGAAGCATGTTGTCCAAATATAACCGGGTTCAACATCTAGACCAATCAAACAATAAAGCAAAATATTATAGATAGTGGAAATCTGAAAGGCAAATGCAAAATGATGGATAAATGCAACAGATGACGCAGGATCTGGGCAGAGACACAGAGTTAACATATCAAATCTGATATGAACCTGTTCTGAACAAGTCACATTGGACTCAAAAAAAGTTAATTCCATTTTTCCCTGTCCCGATACTACCAGAACTGTGGTGTTTCTCTCCAGAATTTTCAATTGGTGCAATGTCAGGAAACATAGAGTAATAGTGGGTGGTTGTTTTTTTGGAATGGAGGCTTGTCCAGAGCAGTATTCCACAGAGGTTGGTTCTAGGTTTTCATGGTTTGTCGTTTATGTAAATGTTTTGCATGAGGATATGGAAGGCATAGCTAGTACGTTTGCGGATGACACCAAAACTGGTGGCACAGTGGACAGTGAAGAAGGTTTTCTATAATTACAAAAGGATCTTTATCAAATGGGGCAATAGGCTGGCAAATAGCAGAATGGAGTTCAATGTGGATGAATGCAGACAATAGTGTGTGTTTGCTGCTGTCTGATGCACCAAGATTGGGATGATTTTATTCCCCATCTCCTGGGTTCAACACATCATATCCTTCATGACATTTGAGCGGCTTTACTCCCTCCGTGGTTACCCTCTTGCTCGAAAGTAGCACAATATCTTTGGATTATCCTTAAACCTTTTGGCCCATGCTATCTCATATCTCCTTATTGCTTTCCTGATTTCTCTCGAAATAATGCCCCACACTCTTTATATTAATTAAGTTTATTCAATTGAATGAAGTGTCTATATCTAAAGTACTATTTTCTTTGAATCTTGAATAAAACCTCAATGACTGTAGCTGTCCATTGTTCCTTAACCTTACCAGCCTTACCCTTCACGAGAAGAGGAACATAATGCCTCTCAACTCTCGTCGTCACACTGTTGAACGCCTCCCACTTGTCAGATGTCGTTTTACCTGCCAATAGTCAACTCCAATCAAACTTGGAAATTCCTTGTCCATTAAAATTTATGATTCACCAATTGAAACAAAATCATGAAAGGCTTATTCTTTTCCATAACCATTGTGGAACTAATAGAGTTATGACTGAAATACCCAAAATATTCCCTCACATTTACTTCAGTCACTTGCCCTGCCTATTGCGCAAAAGTTGGTCTGGTTTTGCTCCTTTTCTATTAGGATCATCTACATATTGATGAAGAAAATTTTCGTGAACACATTGGACAAATTCTTCACCATCCAACCCTTTAACACTGTGGTAGTCCCAGTCAGTTTTCGAAAATTAAAATCCGCCGTTATTATAACCTTATTAAGCTTACATATATCCGAGACTTCCCTGCAGGTTTGTTTCGCAATTTCTTTATTACTGTTGGACAGCGCATAGTACAATACCATCAACGTACTCATTCCTTTCTTATTTTTTAATTTCTACGAATATTTTTTCACTGGACAATTTGTCACATATGAGAATTTTGTGCTACTTCTTCAAAATGATATTTAATTTCTTATGTTAATACTACCCACATATTTTAACTCGATGATTTTTCAGAAATATCTTTCCAAGCTACAGCAATAATTTATTCTTTAATCAAAAATGGTAGTCCTCTTCCTTCCCACCCACTGTATGACTTTCTCTATCTCTTCTATGATAATTACACCTGGAACGTTGAATTGCCAGTCTTGATCATCTCTCAGGCGAAAGTGAGGACGGTAGATGCTGGAGATTAGAGTCAAGAGTGTAGTGCTTGTGCGAGATAAGCGGCTGTCCGGCCCCATGTCCGGCACTTTTATTTCCCTTCCCAGGAACAAAGACACGGAGGAGTCTGTCCAAAACTTTTCATTCAACTTTGCAAAGTCGGGTGTTTTTTCCCGTGGGAACACACACAAGCAGAGTAATCTCCACGCATCATATACACGTATATGTGGGCTGGGTCTCCTACTGCTGTCTTGACCAATGAGTGCTAGGGTTCCCCACTGTTTTACTTATTTGTGTTCTGGTGCCTGCGATTATTTTGTTATTCACTTGGCCAATCAGTGTTCGAGCTCCCCGTTCTTTCCTTATATGGATGATGTTGTACAACTGTGGTTAAGGGCGGTCTCTCAACTATCGAGGAAAGCTGTTACAATTGTTTCATTCATAAAAACATGGGGGAGGTCCGGCAACAGTTTCGAGTGTCTGCTTGTGTTTACTATAAGGTAGAAAAGACGAAAATGCAGCTAACCGTTTAAAAATTACACTACCCCCTACAAATCCCCCGTGTCTTTTCTTCTGGCCTGTAATTTGTAAACCGTAAGTTTCTTCTCCAGGGCGTTTAATAACTCCCGAGCTTGTTCATCAAACTGCCCGTCTCTAATACTACCCCCGCCCAAGAGGGATTCACGTTGTTCCATCTCGAGATTCATTCGTTCAACCTGCCCATAGGGAACATCCCTCTTAGTAAGGGCGGCTTCGATCAGTCGTTGAGTTAATCCCCGGATGCAGGGAATAACGCAACACCCAAGGGCAGTGAGTACCCTGCCACCACTATACATGAGACAAGAAAGGAAACGACCACCCCTGTCCATTTACCGAACCAAGCTTCCAACCAGTCCAGAGTCGATGCCCGAGTTTTCGGCCAGTTCGTCCACCAATGTGGTGAGTCCATCCAGGGCGCGGGTGATGGACCATCAGGGGCTGTGTTGTTGCGGATGAAAGTGCAGCACTGAGCGCCTATCATGACACAAACACCCCCCTTATATGGATGATGTTGTACAACTGTGGTTAAGGGCGGTCTCTCAACTATCGAGGAAAGCTGTTACAATTGTTTCATTCATAAAAACATGGGGGAGGTCCGGCAACAGTTTCGAGTGTCTGCTTGTGTTTACTATAAGGTAGAAAAGACTAAAATGCAGCTAACCGTTTAAAAATTACACTACCCCCTACAAATCCCCCGTGTCTTTTCTTATGGCCTGTAATTTTTAAACCGTAAGTTTCTTCTCCAGGGCGTTTAATAACTCCCGAGCTTGTTCATCAAACTGCCCGTCTCTAATACTACCCCCGCCCAAGAGGGATTCACGTTGTTCCATCTCGAGATTCATTCGTTCAACCTGCCCATAGGGAACATCCCTCTTAGTAAGGGCGGCTTCGGTCAGTCGTTGAGTTCATCCCCGGACGCAGGGAATAACGCAACACCCAAGGGCAGTGAGTACCCTGCCACCACTATACATGAGACAAGAAAGGAAACGACCACCCCTGTCCATTTACCGAACCAAGCTTCCAACCAGTCCGTGAGGCCAGAGTCGATGCCCGAGTTTTCGGCCAGTTCGTCCACCAATGTGGTGAGTCCATCCAGGGCGCGGGTGATGGACCCATCAGGGGCTGTGTTGTTGCGGATGAAAGTGCAGCACTGAGCGCCTATCATGACACAAACACCCCCCTTCTCTGCCAACATCATGTCAAAGGCCAACCTATTTTCCCACGCCATCCTACTAGTGGCGTCCAGTTGTTCTGCTATTCCTTTCACTGCATCCCGGGTATAATTAATGAACCTCTGCTGATTGTAGTAAACATAATTAATCCAATCCACGTTCTTATTGATGGTCACCCACCAGAACAGTGACGACTCAAAACCCGCCGCTATCTGGTTCCTCGCCTTGTATTCGTCAGGAACACCCCTGGGGACTCCTATGGCATCTAAATATATGTTATCATCGAAAGAGGTCTCCAAAGCTCTCTTAGTTCTTCCACTGGAACGGGGTTGCTCTTGTTTTTCGAATGCCAGGGTGAATGGGATGGCCAATTGAACGATTGCACAAGTGCCCGTCCATTTTCGGGGCAGGGTCTGTCGCAGAACCCTCCCACCACAGTACCACCAGAGGTCTGCCCTAGGCACATGAATGTGGGAGTAATTCCCGCCCCCGGTAGTTTCATTGACCAGCCGAATTGATCCGCTGCACTTGTCAAATGTCCCCACATCGTTGTCCCACTGTAGTCCCGTCCGAGAGACGCAGGCCTGGTGCGTACCCGTTACCCCTGAGAATGATGGCGGGCGGGGCGCCCCCTCAGACCTGACGGGGGGACACTTCATACTCAAGGGTCGACAAGTGGAGTCGTTCCAGGCCTCTCGGTCCTGGTGCAGCCTTATCATGCAGTCCAAGGCTCGTGGGTGTTTCTCCCATCCCAGCGGGAATGGGCCCACCTGAGGGTTAGGGCGGGCACTCGTGCATGCATAGCAATCACTCTTTTTCATGCTCCTCACAGTATATTTGACCCAATCCATCCAGGCATTCGCCTCCCCGTATCCCGTTTCTATTTCAAAGGTCTTTTCCAAATCCGTCACCTCAATTATTCTAATCTTTTCCTGCTCATCGATGGCGGATGAGCCCCCAGACTCAGCTTCAATGATCGTGATACGCGTGCAGCACAGCTGCAACCCCTCCTGTCCTGCCTGGCCCCCAACCCTAATACCCAGGATTGTTCCATTAAGGCTCGTCCCGTTGTTTCCCAAGTTCTTTATGGTCAGATAGAGCGGATTGCACTGATTCTGCCCACAATCCCGTCCAGGGGTGATGGGATCACGGACGACTGACACCATAGCCTGGACCCCGGGGGCTGGAGGCCTATGTATGCCTTCCCTACCATGCAATTGTAATACTAACGTCTGACCCTGGAATCCCCTTTCTCTATCCAGGTTCCGCTTAGTTTGATTCAGTTCTCTTTTAGTCCCACAGGGCACCAACCCACATAGGTCTAAGCTAAATGTCTGTGCTGGCTTGTTGGCAGGCACGGAGATGGAGAACCACTGACGGTCCTCTGCTTGTTTTTCCAGAGGCCAAATTGGGTAACACGCGCACTATGACCCAGCCCAAGGCTAATGGCATAGCAAGTTAACAATACGATTGACCGCATTTTGTCGCGACACCTGTAGCCAGAGGGCACAGTTCCTTTAGACTCGCCAAAGTCCGATTAGTTTGTTCTCAGGGTCTCTGTTCCTCAGATGCCTTTGTCAGAGAGGTTCGTTCGTCCTCCGTCGGTTGTGGCACTGGTCCCTTGACTCGAGTGTAATGTGTCCAGCCCTTTTTGGCCGTATGGACAGCCGTTTCGGTAGTCAAATGTACCAGGAAGGGACCGTCCCAAGTTGGTTCGAGGGTACGTTGCTTCCAGCTTTTAATCAGGACCCACTGACCCGGCTTGACGGTGTGCACCGCAAACTCGAGGGGCGGTCCCTGTTGGCGTAAACGAGATAGAGCAGACCCCAGAGCCACCACATATTTTTGCACAAACATATCCCGAGACTCGAATAAAGGAGGTTCCCCCTTCGGCCCATGGAACGGGAGGCCAAACAGCATTTCGAAAGGGGAGACGCCCAAATCCCGCCTTGGCTGGGTGCGAATTTGCAATAGGGCAAGGGGTAGGCATTTGGTCCAAGGCAGGCCGATTTCACTAGTGTGTTTAGTTTGCTGCTTTTTGATGGTCTGGTTCATTCTTTTGACCTTGCCCGAGGAGGGGTGATGCCAGGGGGTGTGCAAATCCCAGTCAATCCCCATTGCTTGCACTACATTCTGGAGGACGGTCGAGGTGAAGTTGGTCCCCTGGTCAGAGTCAATAGCGCGGGGTAGCCCAAATCGTGTGATGATTTGTTCGAGTAGAATTTTGCTAACCTGAGTTGCCGTTGCCGTGGCAGTGGGGAAAGCTTCCACCCATCCTGTCAGGCGATCTACTATTACTAATAGATACTTCAGGCGACCTATGGGGGGGAGCTCAGTGTAATCTACCTGGACATACTCAAACGGCCTATAGGCCGGACTCCTACCCCCTTGTCTTGCATGCTGCCGCAGCCCCCTTTTATTAATCTTTTGACATGTTATGCAATCTCCTGTGACCTGCTTGGCGACCGTGTACAGACCAGGGTGAGCATCTCGGCGCAGGAAGGCATCACACAGTGCCTGGGCGCCCCAGTGACCCCCTTGGTGTAGACGGGCAATAATGTCCCGCGTCAACGGTCGATTTAGTCGCTGGCGGCCATTGGGTAAGGTCCACTTCCCTTCCCTATCCTTTGTACCCCCCAGAGACGCAAGGAGAGTTTCTTCTTTTTCAGTAAACGTGGGCACTTCGGTAATTTCGGATATCTGGGGAATTCTTACCAGGCAGTTTATTACTTCCTTCCCCATCCCGGCCAATTTTGCCTGTTCATCTACCAATTGATTCCCAAGGGTCTCTATTTTATCGTCTTTCTGGTGCCTTTTCACATGTACGACAGCAATCTCTTGTGGCAGCAACAAATCCTCCAAGATCATGGCTACTAGTTCCTCGTGGATCAACTCCTTTCCTCTACTATTTATCATTCCCCTTTCCTTCCAGATCTTCCCAAAGGTGTGTACTACCCCAAATGCATACTTAGAGTCAGTGTAGATTGTCCCGGCTATTCCTTTTAAATTCTTCAGAGCCCGGTGCAAGGCGTACAATTCGCACGTTTATGCGGACCAGGCATTCGGTAGCCGTCCACTTTCCACTAATTCCCAACCAGTCTCACTAATGACTGCATAACCGTTGTGTCTTTTCCCATCTATCACTTGAGAGGACCCGTCAATGTACCACCGCCTTCCTGCATGTAAGGGGGTATCCCTCAGATCTTCCCTCACTTTACTCTGGTACTCTATTATGTCTGAACAGCAGTGTTCCAGTTCCTCCTCCCCTTCCCCTTTCCAAAGAAAGTCCGCCGGATTCTGCCAGCCCCCGACTTCTATTCGGAGGTCTTCTCGGTCTAACAATATGGCTTCATATTTCAGAATTCTCGAGTCAGTCAGCCACCTCCCGGCCTTCTGATTCAGGATAGTTCTAACCTGGTAGTGACTGTCAAGGGGGCCCCGAAAGTCAACTTCCTGCTTTCCTCTACCAGCTTTGCCGTGGCTGCCACCGCTTGGATGCACTCCGGCCACCCTCGGGAGACAGGATCCAGAATTTTTGACAGGAAAGACACGGGCTTCCTTCCCCCCCCCTCCCCCCCCCCCCCCCCCAATCCTGGGTCAATACTCCAAGAGCGGTTCCCTTTCTGGAGTTCACAAAGAGACGAAATGTCTTACTAAAATCCGGCAAGCTTAAAACAGGTGCGGTCATCAATTTTTCTTTTCGGATTCCAATTAACTTTTTCTCCTCCTCCTCCCATTCTATTCTGTTGGGTGCCTCCTCTCTCACTTCTGCCCCGTCTCGCTCCTCTCCCTCTCCAACTTTCGTTCGACGTTCCTCTTTCCACCCCATAACCTCCCTACCCCATTCCGGTGGACTTACAAGCTTCCCGTACGGCTGCCACCATCATTTTTGTCTTATGTTTCTCCCTTATTACATCCCTCTGAACGTACACCTTCTGTGCTTCCCGTAATAATTCTGCAACATCTTTTTCAGCCCAATCCTCCACTTCCTGTAATTTCTTCTGAATGTCAGCCATGACTTAGTCACAAAATACACCTTAAGCATGCCCTTGCCTATTTCCCCATTGGGGTCTAAACCTGAATACTTTCGCATGGACTCCCGCAAACGGTCTAAAAACTCACTCGGGGATTCATCCTTTTTCTGTCCAACTTCGAATGCTTTCGCTAAATTCCGCTATTTGGGCACGCAGGTTTGGATCCCCCTGATTATAAGGCTTCTGAGATCTGTCATATTGGCCCGTCCCCCCGCGTCGTTATGATCCCACCGGGGGTCCTCTAAGGGGTACTTCTGCTCTCCACGCTGACGGCCGTCCTGATGCTCCCTATCCCAAATGGCCATTGCACTATTCCGGATCATAACAATTTCATCGTAATTAAATAGTATTCTCATCATGGCCTGCAGTTCAGCCCATGTGTATATACTGGGCCCCAGAAATTGGTCCAGTTGTATTCCAACACTGACGGGGTCATCCAGTAGACGGGGTGGTTCGTTACGGAGTTGCCGGATATCCCCAGAATTTAAAGGTTGTACTACGAACCCGGTCCGTTCGTTCCCAAACGGCACCTCTCGTAAGGGGTTCAGCTGTTCAATATTGTCACTCCTCCCAGTTCTCAATCCCTCTTCTCGACCTTTCCGCATCTCGAGTCGGACTGATTTCCTAGTGCCTGGGGTGGGTTCTGCGCCCCCTCCTGTGCCCCCCCCCCCCCCGCCCCCAGCAGTCCCTTCCTCACTGGTCGTAGCCTGCTGGGAATCGGATTTATCCGTCGCAGGAGGGAGGTCCGCGCTGGACGCCTGCTTGTGCGCGGGTGGTATATACGGGGGCGGGGCGGACGGTGGAAAACCGTCGGTGAGGATGTCCCAAGACCTCTGGGGCTTCCTCGGGTCTGTTTGGGGAATCAGAGGATAGAGACGCGTGGGACTCTCGCCGTCGCCCGCCAACCAGGCGGCGGCGTATTTGCTCTCTTCTGGGTCAAACGGTTGTTTTCTGTTAACATATACATTTAGGATTTGACACACCCAGTCTTCATCAGACCCATACTCTGGCCAAACTACCGAGGGGGCGCGGATAGGTTCTTTGGTCCATATAAAACAACAATATTTTATCATGGTCTCTTTCTTTAAGTCCTTCGTTCTATTAGTTTCCGTCCATAGACTTAACTTCCGACCTAGTGGACTATCGAGGGGTATTTCTTTCCCATTTGCAGTGTTCCCTGACTTCTCCTTAGTAAATCTAGAAGTCTGATTTCCCATGGTCTATCTTCGGTCCTGGTCTTAAACGCCTAAAACGTTTTCACAGATGACCGTCAAAACCACAATTTCCCGTGGTTTATCTTCGGTCCTGGTCTTAAACGCCCAAAGCGTTTTCACAGATGACCGTCAAAACCACAATTACCCATGGTTAATCTTCGGTCCTGTTCTTAAACGCCCAAAGCGTTTTCACAGATGACCGTCAAAACCACGCGGCCAACAAGGAAGAACAAAAGAAACTCTCTTACCTTGATTCGTGCACGGAGTTATCTGGCCTTTTTAAATGTGTGTACCCCCGTGTATAGTCACTAACCGGTCGTTCAAGCACTCGTCCGTGTGTTCCTTTTTCCAGGATTCAAAATTATTTTTAAATGAGCCGGGTAAGTGTGAGAGGGTCAGTCTGAGGTTGATGGAGTGAGTGTGAGGGTGTCAGTGTGACGCTGACGGAGTGAGTTTAATGGGATCAATGTGACGGTGATGGAGTGAGTGCGAAGGTGTCTGGGTGACGCTGACGGAGTGAGTTTAATGGGATCAGTGTGACGAAGATGGAGTGAGTGCGAAGGTGTCTGGGTGACGGTGATGGAGTGAGTGTGAGGGGGTCATTTTTATGGTGAAGGAGTGCGTGTGAGGGGATCCGTTTTACAGTGATGGAGGGAGTGCAAGGGGTTCAGCGTGACATTGATGGAGTGAGTGTGAGAGGGTCAGGATGACATTGATGGAGTGAGTGTGAGAGCGTCAGGGTGGCGGTTATGGAGTGAGTGTGAGTGGGTCAGGGTGACTGTGACGGTGTGAGTGTGGGGGATCAGGGTGACGGTGATGGTGTGAGTGTGAGAGGGTCAGGTTGACGGTGTTGGAGGGAGTGTGAGAGTGTGAGGGTGACGTTGACAGGTCAGGGCGACTGTGATGGAGTGAGTTTGAGGGGGTCAGTGTGACTGTGATGGTGTGAGTGTGAGGGGATCGGAGTGAGAGAGAGGGGTCAGGGTGATGGTGATGGAGTGATTGTGAATAAGTCAGGTTGACAGTGATAGAGTGAGTGTGATGGGTTCAGTTTGACAGTGATTGAGTGAGTGTGGGGGGTCAGTGTGACGGAGTTGGAGGGAGTGTGAGGGTGTCAGTGTGACGCTGACGGAGTGAGTTTAATGGGGTCAGTGTGACGAAGGTGGAGTGAGTTTGAGGGGGTTTGAGTGACGGTGATGGAGTTAGTAAGATGGGGTAAGGGTGACAGTGGTGGAATGAGTGTGAGGGGGTCAGGTTGACAGTGAAGGAGTGAGTGTAAGGGGTCAGGGTGACGCTGATGGAGTGAGTGTGAGCGGATCGGTGTGATACTGATGAAGGGAGTGGAAGGGGGTCAGCGTGACGTTGATGGAGTGAGTGTGAGGGGGTCAGTGTGACGATGATAAATGAGTGTTTGGGGGTCAGGGTGACTGTGATGGGGTGAGTGTGAGGGAGTCAAGGTGACAGTGATAAATGAGTGTGAGGGGGTCAGTGTGACGTTGATTGAGTGAGTGAGAGGGTGTCATGTTGACTGTGATGGAGTGAGTGTTAGGAATTCAGTGTGTCGGTGATGGAGTGAGTGTGAGGGGGTCAGTGTGTCTGTGATGGAGTGAGTGTGAGGTGGTCAATGTGACTGTGATGGAGTGAGTGTGAGGGGGTCAGGGTGACACTGATGGAGTGATTGTGAGGGGATCAGTATGACTGTGATTTAGTGAGTGTGAGGGGGTCAGGGTGTCAGTGATGAAGTGAGTGTGAGGAGGTCAGGATGACGCTGATGGAGTGAGTGTGAGGGTGTCAGGGTGACTGTGATGGAGTGAGTGTGAGGGGGTCAGTGTCACTGTGGTGGAGTAAGTGTGACGGGGTCAGTGTGACTGTCAAGGAGTTAATGTGAGGGGGTCAGGGTGACGCTGATGGAGTGAGTGTGAGAGTGTCAGGGCGACGGTTATGGAGTGAGTGTGAGTGGGCCAGGGTGTCTGTGATGGTGTGAGTGTGAGGGGGTCAGGGTGACGGTGATGGAGTGAGTGTCAGAGCGTCAGGGTGATGTTGATGGAGTGAGTGGGAGTTGGTCGAGTTGACGGTGATGGAGGGAGTGTGAGTGTTCGGGTGATGTTGATGGAGTGTGTGTGACAGGTCAGGGTGACTGTGATGGAGTGAGTGTGATGGTTCAGCGTGACGAGATGAAGTGATTATTAGGATGTCAGTGTGATTGTAATGGAGTGAGAGTGACGGGATCAGCGTGACAATGATGGAGTGAGTGTGAGAGGGTCAGCGTGAGGGTGATTGAGTGACTAAGATGGGGTCAGGGTGACGGTGGTACAATGAGTGTGAGGGGATCAGTTTGACAGTGAAGAGGTGAGTGTAAGGCAGTCAAGGTGACGCTGATGTAGTGAGTGTGAGGGGGTCAGTGTTACGATGATAAATGAGTGTGAGTGGGTCAGAGTCACGGTGATGGAGTGAATGTGAGGGGGTCAGGGTGACATTGATAAATGAGTGTAAGGGGGTCAAGGTGATGGTGATGTAGTGAGTGTGAGGGCATCATGTTGACTCTGATGGAATGACTGTGAGGAGGTCAGAGTGACGGTGATGGAGTGAGTGTGAGGAAGTCAGTGTGACTGTGATGGAGTGAGTATTAGGGGGTCAATGTGACTGTGGTGGAGTGAGTGTGAGGGGGTCAGGGTGACGGTGATGGAGTGAGTGTGAGTTTGTAAGGATGACGGTGATGGAATGAGTGTGAGGGGTCGGGGTGACGGTGATGGAGTGAGTGGGTCAATGTGACGGTGATAAATGAGTGTGAGGGTGTCTGGGTGACAGTGATAAATGAGTGTGAAGGGGGCAGTGTGACGATGATAAATGAGTGTGAGTGGGTCAGGGTCACGGTGATGGAGTGAATGTGAGAGGGTCAGGGTGATATTGATAAATAAGTGTCGGGGGTCAGGGTGACGCTGATGGAGTGAGTGTGATGACATCATGTTGACTCTGATGGAGTGACTGTGAGGCGGTCAGAGTGACGGTGATGGAGTGAGGGTGAGGGGGTCAATGTGATTGTGATGGAGTGAGTGTGAGGGATTCAGCGTGACTGTGGTGGAGTGAGTGTTACGGGGTCAGTGTGACTGTCATGGAGTTAATGTGAGGGGGTCAGGGTGACGCTGATGGAGTGAGTGTGAGAGGGTCAGGGCGACGGTTATGGAGAGAGTGTGAGTGGGCCAGGGTGTCTGTGATGGTGTGAGTGTGAGGGGGTCAGGGTGACGGTGATGGAGTGAGTGTCAGAGCGTCAGGGTGATGTTGATGGAGTTGGTCGAGTTGACGGTGATGGAGGGAGTGTGAGTGTTCGGGTGATGTTGATGGAGTGTGTGTGACAGGTCAGGGTGACTGTGATGGAGTGAGTGTGATGGTTCAGCGTGACGAGATGAAGTGATTATTAGGAAGTCAGTGTGATGGTAATGGAGTGAGAGTGAGGGGGTCAGCGTGACAATGATGGAGTGAGTGTGAGAGGGTCAGGGTGAGGGTGATGGAGTGACTAAGATGGGGTCAGTGTGACGGTGGTAAAATGAGTGTGAGGGGATCAGTTTGACAGTGAAGGGGTGAGTGTAAGGCAGTCAAGGTGACGCTGATGTAGTGAGTGTGAGGGGGTCAGTGTGACGATGATAAATGAGTGTGAGTGGGGGTCAATGTGATTGTGATGGGGTGAGTGTGAGGGGGTCAGGGTGACATTGATAAATGAGTGTAAGGGGGTCAAGGTGATTGTGATGGGGTGAGTGTGAGGGCATCATGTTGACTCTGATGGAATGACTGTGAGGAGGTCAGAGTGACGGTGATGGAGTGAGTATTAGGGGGTCAATGTGACGGTGATAAATGAGTGTGAGGGGGTCAGTGTGACGATGATAAATGAGTGTGAGTGGGTCAGGGTCATGGTGATGGAGTGAATGTGAGAGGGTCAGGGTGATATTGATAAATAAGTGTAAGGGGGTCAAGGTGACGGTGATGGAGTGAGTGTGATGGCATCATGTTGACTCTGATGGAGTGACTGTGAGGAGGTCAGAGTGACGGTGATGGAGTGAGGGTGAGGAAGTCAGTGTGACTGTGATGGAGTGAGTGTTAGGGGGTCAATGTGACTGTGATCGAGTGAGTGTGAGGGATTCAGCGTGACTGTGGTGGAGTGAGTGTGAGGGGGTCAGTGTGACTGTGATGGAGTTAGTGTGAGGGGTGTCAGGGTGACGGTGATGGAGTGATTGTGGGAGTGCCATCGTGACATTGATGGAGTGAGTGTGAAAGGGTCAGGGTGACTGTAATGGTGTGAGTGAGAGTGGGTCAGGGTGATGGTGATGGAGAGAGTGTGAGGGGGGTCAGTGTGACTGCGATTGAATGAGTGTGACGGGGTCAGGGTGACGGTGATTGAGTGAGTATGAGGAGGTCAGTGTAACTGTGATGGAGTGAGTGAGAGGGGGTCAGTGTGACTGTGATGGGGTGATTGTGAGGGGGTCAGGGTGACGGTGGTGGAGTGAGTGTGAGGTGGTAAGGGTGACAGTGATGAAGTGAGTGTGAGGGGATTGGTGGAACAGTGATGGAGGGATTGTGAGGAGGACAGGGTGACAGTGATGATGGGAGTGTGATGGGGTCAGTTTGACGATGATGAAGTGAGTGTGAGGGGGTCAGGGTGACAGTGAGAAATGAGTGTGAGTGGGTCAGGATGACGGTGATGGAGTGAGCGTGATGGGATCGCCTGTGACAGTAATGGAGGGAGTGTGAGAAGGTCAGGGTGAATGTCTTGGAGGGAGTGTGAGGGACTCAGGGTGACGGTGATGGAGTGAGTGTGGGGGTGTCAGGGTGACAGTGAGAAATAAGTGTGAGTGGGTCAGGGAGACGGTGGTGGAGAGAGTGTGAGGGGATCGGTGTGACAGTGATGCAGGGAGTGTGAGGGGGTCAGGGTGAATGTGATGGACGGAGTGTGAGGGGGTCAGGGTGACAATGATGGAATGAGTATGGGGGTCAGGGTGACGGTGATGGAGTGAGAGTGAGGGGTGCGGGTGACGGTGATAAATGAGTGTGAGTGTGTCAGGGTGACGGTGATGGAGTGAGTGTGGGGTGTCAGTGTGACTGTGATGGAGTTAGTGTGAGGCGGAGTCAGGGTGACTGTGAAGGAGTGAGTGTGAGAGGGTCAGGGTGACATTGATGGAGTGAGTGTGAGAGGGTCAGGGTGATGGTTATGGAGTGAGTGTGTGTGTGTTAGGGTGACTGTGATGGTGTGAGTGTGAGGGGGTCAGGGTGACGGTGATGGAGTGAGTGTGACAGGGTCAGGGTGATGGTGATGGAGTGAGTGGGAGTGGGTCAGGTTGACGGTGATGGAGGGAGTGTGAGAGTGTGAGGGTGACAGTGATGGAGTGAGTGTGACAGGTCAGGGTGTCTGAGATGGAGTGAGTGCGAGGCGTCAGTGTGACGGAGATGTAGTGAGTGTTAAGAAGTCAGCGTGACGGCGATGAGTTGAGTGTGACGGGGTCAGGGTGACAATGATGGAGTGAGTGTGACGGGGTCAGGGTGACAATGATGGAGTGAGTGTGGCGGGGTCAGGGTGACAATAATGGAGTGAGTGTGAGAGGGTCAGGGTGAGGGTGATGGAGTGAGAGTGAGGGGGTCAGTGTGGCGGTGATGGAGTGAGAGTGAGGGGGTCAGGGTGAGTGTGATGGTGTGATTGTGAATGTGTCAGGTTGACAGGGAAAGAGTGAATATGAGGGCGTCAGTTTGACGGTGATTACTGAGTGTGGGGCGTCAGTGTGACCGACATGGAGTGAGTGTGAGGGTGTCAGCGTGAAGCTGATGGAGTGAGTTTAATGGGGTCAGTGTGACGAAGATGGAGTGAGTGTGAGGGGGTCTAAGTGAAGGTGATGGAGTGAGTAAGATGGGGTCAGGGTGACGGTGGTGGAATGAGTGCGAGGGGGTCGGTTTGACCGTGAAGGAGTGAGTGTGAGGGAGTCAGGGTGACATTGCTAAATGAGTGTGAGGAGGTCAGTGTGACTGTGATGGAGTGAGTGTGAGGAGGTCAGTGTGACTGTGATGGAGTGAGTCTGAGGGGGTCAATGTGACTGTGATGGAGTGAATGTGAAGTGGTCAGGGTGACGGTGATGGAGTGAGTGTGAGGGTGTCTGTGTGTCGGTGATGGAGTGAGTGTGAGGGGGTCAGTGTGACTGTGATTGAGTGAGTGTGAGGGGGTCATCAGTGTGACAGTGACAGAGTGAGTGTGAGGAGGTCAGTGTGACTGTGATGGAGTGAGTGTGAGGGGATCAGTGTGACTGTTATTGAGTGAGTGTGAGGGGGTCAGCGTGACTGTGATGGAGTGAGTGTGAGTGGGTCAGGGCGACAGTGATGAAGTGAGTGTGAGGCGGTCAGGGTGACGATGATGGAGTGAGTGTGAGGGAATCGGTGTGACGGTGATGGAGGGAGTGTGACTGGCTCAGGGTGACGGTGATAGAGTGAGTGTGAGGGGTTCAGGGTGACGGTGATGGAGTGAGAGTGAGGGGTAAGGGTGACCGTGATAAATGAGTGTGAGGGTGTCAAGGTGACAGTGATGGAGTGAGTGTGAGGAGGTCAGTGTGACTGTGATGGAGTTAGTGTGAGGATGGTCAGGGTGACGGTTATGGAGTGAGTGTGAGTGGGTGAGGATGACTGTGATGGTGTGAGTGTGAGTGGGTCAGGATGACTGTGATGGAGTGAGCGTGAGGGGTCAGCGAGACGGAGATGGAGTGAGTGTTAGGAAGACAGTGTGATGGTAATGGACTGAGAGTGAGGGGGTCAGCGTGACAGTGATGGCGTGAGTGTGAGAGGGTCAGGGTGAGGGTGATGGAGTGAGTTTGAGGGGGTCAGAGTGAGGTTGATGGAGTGAGAGTGAGGGTGTCAGTGTGACGGTGATGGAGTGAGAGTGAGGGGGTCAGGGTGAGTGTGATGGAGTGATTGTGAATGTGTCAGGTTGACAGTGATAGAGTGAGTGTGAGGGGGTCAGTTTGACGGCGATTGAGTGAGTGTGGGAGGTCAGTGTGACGGAGATGGAGTGAGTGTGAGGGTGTCAGTGTGATGGTGATGGAGTGAGTAAGATGTGGTCATGGTTGCGGTGGTGGAATGAGTATGAGGGGGTCAGTTTGCCGGTGAAGGAGTGAGTGTGAGGGGGTCAGGGTGATATTGATAAATGAGTGTAAGAGGGTCAGGGTGATGGTGATGGAGTGAGTGTGAGGATATCAGTGTGACTGTGACGGAGTGAGTGTGAGGAGGTCAGTGTGACTGTGTTGGAGTGAGTGTGAGGGCCTCAACGTGACGGTGATGGAGTGAGTGTGAGGGTGTCAGTGTGACTGTGACGGAGTGAGTGTGAGGAGGTCAGTGCGACTGTGATTGAGTGAGTGTGAGGGCCTCAACGTGACTGTGATGGAGTGAGTGTGAGCGGGTCAGGGTGACGATGAAGGAGTGAGTGTAAGGGGTTTAGGGTGACGGTGATGGAGTGAGTGTGAGGGGGTCAGTGTGACGGTGATAAATGAGTGTGAGACGGTCAGGATGACGGTGATGGAGTGAGTGTGAGACGGTCAGGGTGAAATTGATGGATTGAGTGTGAGAGGGTCAGCGTGACATTTATGGAGTGAGTGTGAGACGGTCAGGGTGACTGTGATGGTGTGAGTGTGAGGGGTTCAGGGTGACGGTTCTGAAGTGAGTGTGAGCGGGTCAGGGGGACCTTCATGGTGTGAGTGTGAGGGGGTCAGGATGATGGTGATGGTGTGAGTGTGAGAGGGTCAGGATGATGGTGATGGAGTGAGTGGGAGTGGGTCTGGTTGACGGCGATGGAGGGAGTGAGTGTTTGAGGGTGACGGTGATGGAGTGAGTGTGACAGGTCAGGGTGACTGTGATGGAGTGAGTGTGAGGGGTGAGCG
This sequence comes from Chiloscyllium plagiosum, assembly GCF_037043375.1. NCBI lineage: Eukaryota > Metazoa > Chordata > Chondrichthyes > Orectolobiformes > Hemiscylliidae > Chiloscyllium > Chiloscyllium plagiosum. Next base: position 99,657,896 of record NW_028270156.1, on the reverse strand, counting down.
TGATGGAGATGGAGTGAGTTTTAGGAAGTCAGTCTGACGGTGATGGAGTGACTGTGAGGGGGTCAGGGTGACAATAATGGAGTGAGTGTGAGACGGTCTGGGTGAGGGTGATGGAGTGAGTGTGAGGGGGTCAGGGTGAGTGTGCTCGAGTGATTGTGAATGTGTCAGGTTGACAGCGATTGAGTGCGTGTGAGGGGGTCAGTGTGACCGAAATGAAGTGAGTGTGAGGGTGTCAGTGTGACGCTGACGGAGTAAGTTTAATGGGGTCAGTGTGACGAAGATTGACTGAGTGTGAGGGGGTCTGGGTGACGCTGATGGAGTGAGTAAGATGGGGTCAGGGTAACGGTGGTGGAATGAATGTGAGGGGTTCAGTGTGACATTAAAATTGTGAGTGTGAGGGGTCAGGCTGATGCTGATGGAGTAAGCGTGAGGGGATCAGTGTGACATTGATGGAGGGAGTCAACAGAGGTCAGCGTGACGTTGATGGAGTGAGTGTGAGGGGTTCAGTGTGACGATGATAAATGGGTGTGTGGGGGTCAGGGTGACGGTGATGGAGTGCGTGTGAGGGGATCAGGGTGACAGTGATAAATGAGTGTGAGGGAGTCGTGTGACGGTGATGGAGTGAGTGTGAGTGTGTCTACTTGACTGTGATGGAGTGACTGTGAGGGGGTCAGTGTGACAGTGATGGAGTGAGTGTGAGCGGGTCAGTGTGAAAAAGATTGAGTGAGTGTGAGGGGGTCAGGGTTACGGTGATGGTGTGCGTGTGAGGAGGTCAGTGTGACTGTGATAGAGAGAGTGTGAGGGGGTCAGTTTGACTGTGATGGAGTGAGTGTGAGGTTTCAGTGTGACGGTGATGAAGTGAGTGTGAGGGGGGCAGAGTGACGCTGATGGAGTGAGTGTGAGGGGATCGGTGTGACAGTAATGGAGGGAGTTTGAGGGGGTCAGGGTGACAGTGATGGTGGGAGTGTGATGGGGTCAGGGTGACGATGATGGAGAGAGTGTGAGGGGTCAGGGTGAGAGTGAGAAATGTGTCTGAGTGGGTCAGGGTGACGGTAATGGAGTGAGTGTGAGGGGTTCAGGGTGACGATGATGGAGTGAGAGTGAGGGGTGAGGGTGACGGTGATAAATGTGTGTGAGTGGTTCAGGGTGACGGTTATAGAGTGAGCGTGAGTGGGTCAGGGGGACCTTCATGGTGTGAGTGTGAGGGTGTCAGGATGATGGTGATGGAGTGAGTGGGAGTGGGTCAGTTTGGCAGTGATGAAGGGAGTGTGAGAGTGTGAGGGTGACGGTGATGGAGTGATTGTGACAGGTCAGGGTGACTGTGATGGAGTGAGTGTGAGGGGGTCACTTTGACGGTGATTGAGTGAGTGTGCGGGTCAGTGTGTCGGTGATGGAGTGAGTGTGGAGAGTCAGTGTGACTGAGATGGAGTGAGTTTAATGGGGTCAGTGTGACGAAGATGGAATGAGTGTGAGGGGGTCTGAGTGACGGTGATGGAGTGAGTGTGAGGGGGTCAGTTTGACGCTGAAGGTGTGAGTATGACTGGTCAGGGTGATGCTGATGGAGTGAGTGTGAGGGAATTGGTATGACAGTGATGGAGGGAGTGTAAGGGGGTCATCGTGACGTTGATGGAGTGAGTGTGAAGGGGTCAGTGTGACGATGATAAACGAGGGTGTGGGGGTCAGGGTGACCGTGATGGGGTGAGTGTGAGGGGGTCAGGGTGACAGTGATAAATGAGTGTGAGGGGTTCAGTGTGACGGTCTTGGAGTAAGTGTGAGGGTGTCATGTTGACTGTGATGGAGTGACTGTGAGGAGGCAAGTGTGATGGTGATGGAGTGAGTGTGAGGGGGTTATTGTGACTGTGATTGAGTGAGTGTGAGGGGATCAGGGTGACGGTGATGGAGTGTGAGTGAGGGGGTCACGGTGACGCTGATGGAGTGAGTGTGAGGGGATCAGTGTGACAGTGATGAAGTGAGTGTGAGGGGGTCAGGGTGACGCTGATGGAGTGACTGTGAGGGGATCGGTGTGACAGTGATGGAGTGAGTGTGAAGGTGTCAGAGTGACGACGATGGAGTGAGTGCGAGGGGGTCAGGGTGACGGTGATGGAGTGAGTAAGATGAGGTCAGGGTGACGGTGATGGAATCAGTGTGAGGGGTTCAGTTTGACGGTGAAGGAGTGAGTGTGACGGGTCAGGGTGATGCTGATGGAGTGAGTGTGAGGGGATCGGTGTGACAGTGATGGAGGTTGTGTAAGGGGATCATCGTGACGTCCATGGAATGAGTGTGAGGCGGTCAGTGTGACAGTGATAAATGAGTGTGAGGGGTTCAGGGTGACGGTCTTGGAATGAGTGTGAGGGTGTCATGTTGACTGTGATGGAGTGACTGTGAGGAGGCAAGTGTGACGGTGATGGAGTGAGTAAGAGGGTGTCAGGGTGACGGTCGTTTACTGAATGTGAGGGGGTCAGTTTGACGGTGAAGGAGTGAGTGTGAGGGGTCAGGGTGATGCTGATGGAGTGAGTGTGAGGGGATCGGTGTGACAGTGATGGAGGGAGTGTAAGGGGGCCATCGTGACGTTGATGGAGTGAGTGTGAGGGGGTCCGTGTGACGATGATAAATGAAGTGGTCAGGGTAACGGTGATGAATTGAGTCTGAGGGGGTCTGTGTGTCGGTGATGGAGTGAGTGTGAGGGGGTCAGTGTTACTGTGATTGAGTGAGTGTTAGGGAGTCATCAGTGTGACAGTGATGGAGTGAGTGTGAGGAGGTCAGGGTGACGGTGATGGAGTGTGAGTGAGGGGTTCACGGTGACGCTGATGGAGTGAGAGTGAGGGGTAAGGGTGACCGTGATAAATGAGTGTGAGGGTGTCAGGGTGACTGTGATGGAGTGAGTGTGAGGAGGTCAGTGTGACTGTGATGGAGTTAGTGTGAGGATGGTCAGGGTGACGGTTATGGAGTGAGTGTGAGTGGGTGAGGATGACTGTGATGGTGTGAGTGTGAGTGGGTCAGGATGACTGTGATGGAGTGAGCGTGAGGGGTCAGCGTGACGGAGATGGTGTGAGTGTTAGGAAGACAGTGTGATGGTAATGGACTGAGAGTGAGGGGGTCAGCGTGACAGTGATGGCGTGAGTGTGAGAGGGTCAGGGTGAGGGTGATGGAGTGAGTTTGAGGGGGTCAGAGTGAGGTTGATGGAGTGAGAGTGAGGGTGTCAGTGTGACGGTGATGGAGTGAGAGTGAGAGGGTCAGGGTGAGTGTGATGGAGTGATTGTGAATGTGTCAGGTTGACAGTGATAGAGTGAGTGTGAGGGGGTCAGTTTGACGGCGATTGAGTGAGTGTGGGAGGTCAGTGTGACGGAGATGGAGTGAGTGTGAGGGTGTCAGTGTGATGGTGATGGAGTGAGTAAGATGTGGTCATGGTTGCGGTGGTGGAATGAGTATTAGAGGGTCAGTTTGCCGGTGAAGGAGTGAGTGTGAGGGGGTCAGGGTGATATTGATAAATGAGTGTAAGAGGGTCAGGGTGATGGTGATGGAGTGAGTGTGAGGATATCAGTGTGACTGTGACGGAGTGAGTGTGAGGAGGTCAGTGTGACTGTGTTGGAGTGAGTGTGAGGGCCTCAACGTGACGGTGATGGAGTGAGTGTGAGGGTGTCAGTGTGACTGTGACGGAGTGAGTGTGAGGAGGTCAGTGCGACTGTGATTGAGTGAGTGTGAGGGCCTCAACGTGACTGTGATGGAGTGAGTGTGAGCGGGTCAGGGTGACGATGAAGGAGTGAGTGTAAGGGGTTTAGGGTGACGGTGATGGAGTGAGTGTGAGGGGGTCAGTGTGACGGTGATAAATGAGTGTGAGACGGTCAGGATGACGGTGATGGAGTGAGTGTGAGACGGTCAGGGTGAAATTGATGGATTGAGTGTGAGAGGGTCAGCGTGACATTTATGGAGTGAGTGTGAGACGGTCAGGGTGACTGTGATGGTGTGAGTGTGAGGGGTTCAGGGTGACGGTTCTGAAGTGAGTGTGAGCGGGTCAGGGGGACCTTCATGGTGTGAGTGTGAGGGGGTCAGGATGATGGTGATGGTGTGAGTGTGAGAGGGTCAGGATGATGGTGATGGAGTGAGTGGGAGTGGGTCTGGTTGACGGCGATGGAGGGAGTGAGTGTTTGAGGGTGACGGTGATGGAGTGAGTGTGACAGGTCAGGGTGACTGTGATGGAGTGAGTGTGAGGGGTGAACGTGATGGAGATGGAGTGAGTTTTAGGAAGTCAGTCTGACGGTGATGGAGTGACTGTGAGGGGGTCAGGGTGACAATAATGGAGTGAGTGTGAGACGGTCTGGGTGAGGGTGATGGAGTGAGTGTGAGGGGGTCAGGGTGAGTGTGCTCGAGTGATTGTGAATGTGTCAGGTTGACAGCGATTGAGTGCGTGTGAGGGGGTCAGTGTGACCGAAATGAAGTGAGTGTGAGGGTGTCAGTGTGACGCTGACGGAGTAAGTTTAATGGGGTCAGTGTGACGAAGATTGACTGAGTGTGAGGGGGTCTGGGTGACGCTGATGGAGTGAGTAAGATGGGGTCAGGGTAACGGTGGTGGAATGAATGTGAGGGGTTCAGTGTGACATTAAAATTGTGAGTGTGAGGGGTCAGGCTGATGCTGATGGAGTAAGCGTGAGGGGATCAGTGTGACATTGATGGAGGGAGTCAACAGAGGTCAGCGTGACGTTGATGGAGTGAGTGTGAGGGGTTCAGTGTGACGATGATAAATGGGTGTGTGGGGGTCAGGGTGACGGTGATGGAGTGCGTGTGAGGGGATCAGGGTGACAGTGATAAATGAGTGTGAGGGAGTCGTGTGACGGTGATGGAGTGAGTGTGAGTGTGTCTACTTGACTGTGATGGAGTGACTGTGAGGGGGTCAGTGTGACAGTGATGGAGTGAGTGTGAGCGGGTCAGTGTGAAAAAGATTGAGTGAGTGTGAGGGGGTCAGGGTTACGGTGATGGTGTGCGTGTGAGGAGGTCAGTGTGACTGTGATAGAGAGAGTGTGAGGGGGTCAGTTTGACTGTGATGGAGTGAGTGTGAGGTTTCAGTGTGACGGTGATGAAGTGAGTGTGAGGGGGGCAGAGTGACGCTGATGGAGTGAGTGTGAGGGGATCGGTGTGACAGTAATGGAGGGAGTTTGAGGGGGTCAGGGTGACAGTGATGGTGGGAGTGTGATGGGGTCAGGGTGACGATGATGGAGAGAGTGTGAGGGGTCAGGGTGAGAGTGAGAAATGAGTCTGAGTGGGTCAGGGTGACGGTAATGGAGTGAGTGTGAGGGGTTCAGGGTGACGATGATGGAGTGAGAGTGAGGGGTGAGGGTGACGGTGATAAATGTGTGTGAGTGGTTCAGGGTGACGGTTATAGAGTGAGCGTGAGTGGGTCAGGGGGACCTTCATGGTGTGAGTGTGAGGGTGTCAGGATGATGGTGATGGAGTGAGTGGGAGTGGGTCAGTTTGGCAGTGATGAAGGGAGTGTGAGAGTGTGAGGGTGACGGTGATGGAGTGATTGTGACAGGTCAGGGTGACTGTGATGGAGTGAGTGTGAGGGGGTCACTTTGACGGTGATTGAGTGAGTGTGCGGGTCAGTGTGTCGGTGATGGAGTGAGTGTGGAGAGTCAGTGTGACTGAGATGGAGTGAGTTTAATGGGGTCAGTGTGACGAAGATGGAATGAGTGTGAGGGGGTCTGAGTGACGGTGATGGAGTGAGTGTGAGGGGGTCAGTTTGACGCTGAAGGTGTGAGTATGACTGGTCAGGGTGATGCTGATGGAGTGAGTGTGAGGGAATTGGTATGACAGTGATGGAGGGAGTGTAAGGGGGTCATCGTGACGTTGATGGAGTGAGTGTGAAGGGGTCAGTGTGACGATGATAAACGAGGGTGTGGGGGTCAGGGTGACCGTGATGGGGTGAGTGTGAGGGGGTCAGGGTGACAGTGATAAATGAGTGTGAGGGGTTCAGTGTGACGGTCTTGGAGTAAGTGTGAGGGTGTCATGTTGACTGTGATGGAGTGACTGTGAGGAGGCAAGTGTGATGGTGATGGAGTGAGTGTGAGGGGGTTATTGTGACTGTGATTGAGTGAGTGTGAGGGGATCAGGGTGACGGTGATGGAGTGTGAGTGAGGGGGTCACGGTGACGCTGATGGAGTGAGTGTGAGGGGATCAGTGTGACAGTGATGAAGTGAGTGTGAGGGGGTCAGGGTGACGCTGATGGAGTGACTGTGAGGGGATCGGTGTGACAGTGATGGAGTGAGTGTGAAGGTGTCAGAGTGACGACGATGGAGTGAGTGCGAGGGGGTCAGGGTGACGGTGATGGAGTGAGTAAGATGAGGTCAGGGTGACGGTGATGGAATCAGTGTGAGGGGTTCAGTTTGACGGTGAAGGAGTGAGTGTGACGGGTCAGGGTGATGCTGATGGAGTGAGTGTGAGGGGATCGGTGTGACAGTGATGGAGGTTGTGTAAGGGGATCATCGTGACGTCCATGGAATGAGTGTGAGGCGGTCAGTGTGACAGTGATAAATGAGTGTGAGGGGTTCAGGGTGACGGTCTTGGAATGAGTGTGAGGGTGTCATGTTGACTGTGATGGAGTGACTGTGAGGAGGCAAGTGTGACGGTGATGGAGTGAGTAAGAGGGTGTCAGGGTGACGGTCGTTTACTGAATGTGAGGGGGTCAGTTTGACGGTGAAGGAGTGAGTGTGAGGGGTCAGGGTGATGCTGATGGAGTGAGTGTGAGGGGATCGGTGTGACAGTGATGGAGGGAGTGTAAGGGGGCCATCGTGACGTTGATGGAGTGAGTGTGAGGGGGTCCGTGTGACGATGATAAATGAAGTGGTCAGGGTAACGGTGATGAATTGAGTCTGAGGGGGTCTGTGTGTCGGTGATGGAGTGAGTGTGAGGGGGTCAGTGTTACTGTGATTGAGTGAGTGTTAGGGAGTCATCAGTGTGACAGTGATGGAGTGAGTGTGAGGAGGTCAGGGTGACGGTGATGGAGTGTGAGTGAGGGGTTCACGGTGACGCTGATGGAGTGAGAGTGAGGGGTAAGGGTGACCGTGATAAATGAGTGTGAGGGTGTCAGGGTGACTGTGATGGAGTGAGTGTGAGGAGGTCAGTGTGACTGTGATGGAGTTAGTGTGAGGATGGTCAGGGTGACGGTTATGGAGTGAGTGTGAGTGGGTGAGGATGACTGTGATGGTGTGAGTGTGAGTGGGTCAGGATGACTGTGATGGAGTGAGCGTGAGGGGTCAGCGTGACGGAGATGGTGTGAGTGTTAGGAAGACAGTGTGATGGTAATGGACTGAGAGTGAGGGGGTCAGCGTGACAGTGATGGCGTGAGTGTGAGAGGGTCAGGGTGAGGGTGATGGAGTGAGTTTGAGGGGGTCAGAGTGAGGTTGATGGAGTGAGAGTGAGGGTGTCAGTGTGACGGTGATGGAGTGAGAGTGAGAGGGTCAGGGTGAGTGTGATGGAGTGATTGTGAATGTGTCAGGTTGACAGTGATAGAGTGAGTGTGAGGGGGTCAGTTTGACGGCGATTGAGTGAGTGTGGGAGGTCAGTGTGACGGAGATGGAGTGAGTGTGAGGGTGTCAGTGTGATGGTGATGGAGTGAGTAAGATGTGGTCATGGTTGCGGTGGTGGAATGAGTATTAGAGGGTCAGTTTGCCGGTGAAGGAGTGAGTGTGAGGGGGTCAGGGTGATATTGATAAATGAGTGTAAGAGGGTCAGGGTGATGGTGATGGAGTGAGTGTGAGGGTGTCAGTGTGACTGTGACGGAGTGAGTGTGAGGAGGTCAGTGTGACTGTGATGGAGTGAGTGTGAGGGCCTCAACGTGACTGTGATGGAGTGAGTGTGAGCGGGTCAGGGTGACGATGAAGGAGTGAGTGTAAGGGGTTTAGGGTGACGGTGATGGAGTGAGTGTGAGGGGGTCAGTGTGACGGTGATAAATGAGTGTGAGGGGGTCAGGATGAAGGTGATGGAGTGAGTGTGAGACGGTCAGGGTGAAATTGATGGATTGAGTGTGAGAGGGTCAGCGTGACATTTATGGAGTGAGTGTGAGACGGTCAGGGTGACTGTGATGGTGTGAGTGTGAGGGGTTCAGGGTGACGGTTCTGAAGTGAGTGTGAGCGGGTCAGGGGGACCTTCATGGTGTGAGTGTGAGGGGGTCAGGATGATGGTGATGGTGTGAGTGTGAGAGGGTCAGGATGATGGTGATGGAGTGAGTGGGAGTGGGTCTGGTTGACGGCGATGGAGGGAGTGAGTGTTTGAGGGTGACGGTGATGGAGTGAGTGTGACAGGTCAGGGTGACTGTGATGGAGTGAGTGTGAGGGGTGAGCGTGATGGAGATGGAGTGAGTGTTAGGAAGTCAGTCTGACGGTGATGGAGTGACTGTGAGGGGGTCAGGGTGACAATAATGGAGTGAGTGTGAGACGGTCTGGGTGAGGGTGATGGAGTGAGTGTGAGGGGGTCAGGGTGAGTGTGCTCGAGTGATTGTGAATGTGTCAGGTTGACAGCGATTGAGTGCGTGTGAGGGGGTCAGTGTGACCGAAATGAAGTGAGTGTGAGGGTGTCAGTGTGACGCTGACGGAGTAAGTTTAATGGGGTCAGTGTGACGAAGATTGACTGAGTGTGAGGGGGTCTGGGTGACGCTGATGGAGTGAGTAAGATGGGGTCAGGGTGACGGTGGTGGAATGAGTGTGAGGGGTTCAGTGTGACATTAAAATTGTGAGTGTGAGGGGTCAGGCTGATGCTGATGGAGTAAGCGTAAGGGGATCAGTGTGACATTGATGGAGGGAGTCAACAGAGGTCAGCGTGACGTTGATGGAGTGAGTGTGAGGGGTTCAGTGTGACGTTGATAAATGGGTGTGTGAGGGTCAGGGTGACAGTGATAAATGAGTGTGAGGGTGTCGTGTGACGGTGATGGAGTGAGTGTGAGTGTGTCTAGTTGACTGTGATGGAGTGACTGTGAGGAGGTCAGTGTGACTGTGATGGAGTTTGTGTGAGGGGATCGGTGTGACAGTGATGGAGGGAGTGTGAGTGTGTCAGGGTGACGGTGATGGAGGGGGTGTGACTGGCTCAGGGTGACGGTGATGGAGTGAGAGTGAGGGGTGAGGGTGACGGTGATGGATGAGACTGAGGGGGTCAGGGTGAGTGTGATGGAGTGAGTGTGAGAGGGTCAGGTTGAAGTGGTGGAGTTAGTGTGAGGGGGTCAGGGTGAGAGTGATGGAGTGAGTGGGAGTGGGTCAGGTTGACGGTGATGGAGGGATTTTGACAGTGTGAGGGTGACGGTGATGGAATCAGTGTGCGGGGTCAGCGTGACGGAGATGGAGTGAGTGTGAGGGGGTCAGGGTGACAATAATGGAGTGAGTGTGAGAGGGTCAGGGTGAGGGTGATGGATTGATTGTGAATGTGTCAGGTTGACAGTGATAGAGTGAGTGTGAGGGGATCAGTTTGATGGTGATTGAGTGAGTGTGGGGGGTCAGTGTAACGGAGATGGAGTGAGTGTGCGGGTGTCAGTGTGACGCTGACGGAGTGAGTTTAATGGGTTCAGTGTTACGAAGATGGAGTGAGTGTGAGGGGGGTCTGGGTGACGGTGATGGAGTGAGTAAGATGGGGTCTGGGTGATGGTGTTGGAATGAGTGTGAGGGGGTCAGTTTGACGGTGAAGGAGTGTGTGTGAGGGGTCAGTGTGATGCTGATGGAGTGAGTGTGAGGGGGTCAGTGTGACGATGATAAATGAGTATGAATGGGTCAGGGAGACGGTGATGGATTGAGTGTGAGGGCGTCTGTTTGACAGTGATTGAATGAGTGTGGGGTGTCAGGGTGACGGTGATGGAGTGAGTAAGATGGGGTCAGGGTGACGGTGGTGGAATGAGTGTGAGGGGTTCAGTTTGACGGTGAAGGAGTGAGTGTGACGGGTCATGGTGATGCTGATGGAGTGAGTGTGAGGGGATCTGTGTGACAGTGATTGAGGGAATGTAAGGGGGTCATCGTGACGTTGATGGAATGAGTGTGAGGGGTTCAGGGTAACAGTGATAAATGAGTGTGAGGACGTCAGTGTGACGGTCTTGGAGTGAGTGTGAGGGTGTCATGTTGACTGTGATGGAGTGACTGTGAGGAGGCAAGTGTGATGGTGATGGAGTGAGTAAGAGGGTGTCAGGGTGACGGTGGTGGAATGAATGTGAGGGGGTCAGTTTGACGGTGAAGGAGTGAGTGTGAAGCGTCAGGGTGATGCTGGTGGAGTGAGTGTGATGGGTCAGGGTGACGCTGAAGGAGTGATAGTGAGGGAATCGGTGTGACAGTGATGGAGGGAGTGTAAGGAGGTCATCGTGACGTTGATGGAGTGAGTGTGTGGGGGTCAGGGTGTCAGTGATGAGGTGAGTGTGAGGGGGTCAGTGTGACGGTGATGGAGTGAGTGTGAGGAGGTCAAGGTGACTGTGATGGAGCGAGTGTGAGGAGGTCAGTGTGACTGTGATGGAGTGAGTGTGAGGGGGTCAGGGTGACGCTGATGGAGTGATTGTGAGGGGATCAGTGTGACTGTTATTGAGTGAGTGTGGGGGGGTCAGCGTGACTGTGATGGAGTGAGTGTGAGTGGGTCAAGGCGACAGTGATGAAGTGAGTGTGAGAGGGTCAGGGTGACGATGATGGAGTGAGTGTGAGGGGATCGGTGTGACAGTGATGGAGGGAGTGTGAGGGTGTCAGGGTGACGGTGATGGAGGGAGTGTGACTGGCTCAGGGTGACGGTAATGGAGTGAGTGTGAGGGGTTCAGGGTGACGGTGATGGAGTGAGAGTGAGGGGTGAGGGTGACGGTGAAAAATGATTGTGAGTGGGTCAGGGTGACGGTGATGGAGTGAGTGTGAGGGTGTCAGGGTGACTGTGATGGAGTGGGTTTGAGGAGGTCAGTGTGACTGTGATGGAGTTAGTGTGAGGATGGTCAGGGTGACGGTGATGGAGTGAGTGTGAGAGGGTCAGGGTGACGTTTATGGAGTGAGTGTGAGTGGGTCAGGATGACTGTGATGGTGTGAGTGTGAGGGGGTCAGGATGACTGTGATGGAGTGAGTGTGAGGGGTCAGCGTGACGGAGATGGTGTGAGTGTTAGGAAGTCAGTGTGATGGTAATGGAGTGAGAGTGAGGGGGTCAGCTTGACAGTGATGGCGTGAGTGTGAGATTGTCAGGGTGAGGGTGATGGAGTGAGTGTGAGGGGGTCAGAGTTAGGGTGATGGAGTGAGAGTGAGGGTGTCAGTGTGACGGTGCTGGAGTGAGAGTGAGGGGGTCAGGGTGAGTGTGATGGAGTGATTGTGAATGTGTCAGTTTGACAGTGATAGAGTGAGTGTGAGGGGGTCAGTTTGACGGTGATTGAGTGAATGTGGGAGGTCAGTGTGACGGAGATGGAGTGCGTGTGAGGGTGTCAGAGTGAAAGTGATAAATGAGTGTGCGTGGGTCAGGGTGACGGTGATGGAGTGAGTGTGAGGGGTCAGGGTGACGGTGATAAGTAAGTGTGAGTGGGTCAGGGTGACGGTGATGGAGTGAGTGTGAGGGTGTCAGTGTGACTGTGATGGAGTGAGTGTGAGGGGGTCAGTGTGACGCTGACAGAGTGAGTTTTTTGGGGTCAGTGTGACTGTGATGGAGTGAGTGTGAGGGGGTCTGGGTGACGGTGATGGAGTGAGTAAGATGTGGTCATGGTGGCGGTAGTGAAATGATATGAGGGGTCAGTTTGACGGTGAAGGAGTGAGTGTGAAGGGGTCAAGGTGACATTGATAAATGAGTGTAAGCGGGTCAGGGTGATGGTGTTGGAGTGAGTGTGAAGACATCATGTTGACTCTGATGGAGAGACTGTCAGGAGGTCAGTGTGATGGTGATGGAGTGAGTGTGACGGTCTCAACGTGACTGTGATGGAGTGAGCGTGAGCGGGTCAGGGTGATGATGAAGGAGTGAGTTTAAGGGGTTTAGGGTGACGGTGATGGAGCGAGTGTGAGGGGGTCAGTGTGACGGTGGTAAATGAGTGTGAGGGGGTCAGGATGTCGGTGATGGAGTGAGTGTGAGGGGATCAGAGTGAAAGTGATAAATGAGTGTGCGTGGGTCAGGGTGACGGTGATGGAGTGAGTGTGAGGGGTGAGGGTGACGGTGATAAGTAAGTGTGAGTGGGTCAGGGTGACGGTGATGGGGTGAGTGTGAGACGGTCAGTGTGACTGTGATGGAGTGAGTGTGAGGGGGTCAGTGTGACGCTGACAGAGTGAGTGTTTTGGGGTCAGTGTGACTGTGATGGAGTGAGTGTGAGGGGGTCTGGGTGACGGTGATGGAGTGAGTAAGATGTGGTCATGGTGGCGGTAGTGGAATGATATGAGGGGTCAGTTTGACGGTGAAGGAGTGACTGTGAAGGGGTCAAGGTGACATTGATAAATGAGTGTAAGCGGGTCAGGGTGATGGTGTTGGAGTGAGTGTGAAGACATCATGTTGACTCTGATGGAGAGACTGTCAGGAGGTCAGTGTGATGGTGATGGAGTGAGTGTGAGGGTCTCAACGTGACTGTGATGGAGTGAGCGTGAGCGGGTCAGGGTGACGATGAAGGAGTGAGTGTAAGGGGTTTAGGGTGGCGGTGATGGAGCGAGTGTGAGGGGGTCAGTGTGACGGTGGTAAATGAGTGTGAGGGGGTCAGGATGCCGGTGATGGAGTGAGTGTGAGGGGGTCAGAGTGAAAGTGATAAATGAGTGTGCGTGGGTCAGGGTGACGGCGATGGAGTGAGTGTGAGACGGTCAGTGTGACTGTGATGGAGTGAGTGTGAGGGGGTCAGTGTGACTCTGATGGAGAGAGTGTGAGGGTGTCAGTTTGACTGTGATGGAGTGAGTGTGAGATTTCAGGGTGACGGTGGTGGAGTGAGTGTGAGGGTGTCAGGGTGACAATGATGTAGTGAGTGTGAGGGGTCAGGGTGACGCTGATGCAGTGAGTGTGAGGGGATCGGTGTGACAGTGATGGAGGGAGTTTGCGGGGGTCAGGGTGACAGTGATGGTGGGAGTGTGAGGTGTTCAGGGTGACGATGATGGAGTGAGAGTGAGGGGTGAGGGTGACGGTGATAAATGAGTGTGAGTGGTTCAGGGTGACGATTCTGGAGTGAGTGTGAGCGGTTCAGCGGGACCTTCATGGTGTGAGTGTGAGGGGGTCAGGATGATGGTGATGGTGTGAGTGTGAGAGGGTCAGGATGATGGTGATGGAGTGAGTGGGAGTGGGTCAGTTTGGAAGTGATGGAGGGAGTGTGAGAGTGTGAGGGTGACGGTGATGGAGTGATTGTGACAAGTCAGGGTGACTGTGATGGAGTGAGTGTGAGGGGGTCACTTTGACGGTGATTGAGTGAGTGTGCGGGTCAGTGTGACGGTGATGGAGTGAGTGTGAGGGGATCGGTGTGACAGTGATGGAGGGAGTTTGCGGGGGTCAGGGTGACAGTGATGGTGGGAGTGTGAGGTGTTCAGGGTGACGATGATGGAGTGAGAGTGAGGGGTGAGGGTGACGGTGATAAATGAGTGTGAGTGGTTCAGGGTGACGATTCTGGAGTGAGTGTGAGCGGTTCAGCGGGACCTTCATGGTGTGAGTGTGAGGGGGTCAGGATGATGGTGATGGTGTGAGTGTGAGAGGGTCAGGATGATGGTGATGGAGTGAGTGGGAGTGGGTCAGTTTGGAAGTGATGGAGGGAGTGTGAGAGTGTGAGGGTGACGGTGATGGAGTGATTGTGACAAGTCAGGGTGACTGTGATGGAGTGAGTGTGAGGGGGTCACTTTGACGGTGATTGAGTGAGTGTGCGGGTCAGTGTGACGGTGATGGAGTGAGTGTGGAGAGTCAGTGTGACCGAGATGGAGTGAGTTTAATGGGGTCATTGTGACGAAGATGGAATGAGTGTGAGGGGGTCAGTTTGACGCTGAAGGTGTGAGTATGACTGGTCAGGGTGATGCTGATGGAGTGAGTGTGAGGGGATCGGTGTGACAGTGATGGAGGGAGTGTAAGGGGGTCATCGTGACGTTGATGAAGTGAGTGCGATTGGGTCAGTGTGACGATGATAAACGAGTGTGTGGGGGTCAGGGTGACCGTGATAAATGAGTGTGAGGGGTTCAGTGTGACGGTCTTGGAGTAAGTGTGAGGGTGTCATGTTGACTGTGATGGAGTGACTGTGAGGGGGCAAGTGTGATGGTGATGGAGTGAGTGTGAGGGGGTCAGTGTGACGATGATAAACGGGTGTGTGGGGGTCAGGGTGACTGTGATGGTGTAAGTGTTAAGGGGTCAGGGTGACAGTGATAAATGAGTGTGAGGGGGTCAGTGTGACGGTCTTGGAGTAAGTGTGAGGGTGTCATGTTGACTGTTATGGAGTGACTGTGAGGGGGCAAGTGTTATGGTGATGGAGTGAGTGTGAGGGGTCAGTGTGACTGTGATTGAGTGAGTGTGAGGGGGTCAGGTTGACATTGATGGAGTGAGTGTGAGAAGCCCAGGGTGACGGTTATGGGGTGAGTGTGAGTGGCTCAGGGTGTTGGTGATGAAGTGAGTGGGAGTGGGTCAGGTTGACGGTGATTGAGCTTGTGTGTGAGTGTGAGGGTGACGGTGATGGAGTGAGTGTGACAGGTGGGGGTGACTGTGATGGAGTGAGTGTGAGGCCTCAGCGTGACGGAGATGAAGTGAGTATTAGGAAGTCAGTGTGACGGTGATGGAGTGAGTGTGAGGGGGTAAGGGTGACAATGATGGAGTGAGTGTGAGAGGGTCAGGGTGACGGTGATGGATGAGACTGAGGGGGTCAGGGTGAGTGTCATGGAGTGAGTGTGAGAGGGTCAGGTTGAGAGTGGTGGAGTGAGTGTGAGGGGGTCAGGGTGAGAGTGATGGAGTGAGTGGGAGTGGGTCAGGTTGACGGTGATGGAGGGATTTTGACAGTGTGAGGGTGACGGTGATGTAATCAGTTTGAGGGGTCAGCGTGACGGAGATGGAGTGAGTGTGAGGGGGTCAGGGTGACAATGATGGAGTGAGTGTGAGAGGGTCAGGGTGAGGGTGATGGATTGATTGTGAATGTGTCAGGTTGACAGTGATAGAGTGAGTGTGAGGGGATCAGTTTGACGGTGATTGAGTGAGTGTGGGGGGTCAGTGTGATGGAGATGGAGTGAGTGTGCGGGTGTCAGTGTGACGCTGACGGAGTGAGTTTAATGGGGTCAGTGTGACGAAGATGGAGTGAGTGTGAGGGGGGTCTGGGTGACGGTGATGGAGTGAGTAAGATGGGGTCTGGGTGATGGTGGTGGAATGAGTGTGAGGGGGTCAGTTTGACGGTGAAGGAGTGTGTGTGAGGGGTCAGTGTGATGCTGATGGAGTGAGTGTGAGGGGGTCAGTGTGACGATGATAAATGAGTATGAGTGGGTCAGGGAGACGGTGATGGATTGAGTGTGAGGGCGCCTGTTTGACGGTGATTGAGTGAGTGTGGGGTGTCAGTGTGACCGAGATGGAGTGAGTGTGAGGGGTCAACGTGACGGAGATGGAGTGTGAGGAGATCAGGGTGATAATAATGGAGTGAGTGTGAGAGAGTCAGGGGGAGGTTGATGGAGTGAGAGTGAGGTGGTCAGAGTGAGTGTGATGGAGTGATTCTGAATGTGTCGGGTTGACAGTGATTGAGTGAGTGTGAGGGGTCAGTTTGACGGTGATGGAGTGAGTGTGAGGGTGTCAGAGTGACGCTGACTGAGTGAGTTTAATGGGGTCAGTGTGACGAAGATGGAGTGAGTGCGAGGGGGTCAGGGTGACGATGATGGAGTGAGTAAGATGGAGTCAGGGTGACGGTGGTGGAATGAGTGTGAGGGGTTCAGTTTGACGGTGAAGGAGTGAGTGTGACGGGTCAGGGTGATGCTGATGGAGTGAGTGTGAGGGGATCGGTGTGACAGTGATGGAGGGAGTGTAAGGGGGTCAGTGTGACGATGATAAATGAATGTGTGGGGGTCAGGGTGACGGTGATGGGGTGAGTGTGAGGGGGTCGTGTTGACTGTGTTGGAGTGAGTGTGAGTGGGTCGGGGAGACTGTGACGGAGTGAGTGTGAGGGGGTCAGTGTGACTGTGATTGAGTGAGTGTGAGGGGATTGGTGTGACAGTGATGGAGGGAGTGTGAGGGGGTCAGGGTGACAGTGATGGTGGGAGTGTGATGGGGTCAGGGTGACGATGATGGAGTGAGTGTGAGAGGGTCAAGGTGACGGTAATGGAGTGAGTGTGAGGGGTTCAGGGTGACGGTGATAAATGAGTGTGAGGGGGTCAGTGTGACTGTGATGGAGTTAGTGTGAGGGGCTCAGGGTGACGGTGATGGAGTGAGTATGAGAGGGTCAGGGTAACATTGATGGAGTCAGTGTTAGAGGGTCAGGGTGACGGTTAAAGAATTGAGTGTGAGTGGTTCAGGGTGATAGTGATGGAGCGAGTGGGAGTGGGTCAGGTTAACGCTGATGGAGGGATTGTGAGAGAGTGGGGGTGACGGTGATAGAGTGAGTGTGACAGGTCAGGGTGACTGTGATGGAGTGAGTGTGAGGGGTGAGCGTGACGGAGATGGAGTGAGTGTGAGGGGGTCAGGGTGACAATAATGGAGTGAGTGCGAGAGAGTCAGGGTGAGAGTGATGGAGTGATTGTGAATGTGTCAGGTTCACAGTGATGGAGTGAGTGTGAGGGGGTCAGTTTGACAGTGTTTGAGTGAGTGTGGGGGGTCAGTGTGACGGAGATGGAGTGAATGTGCGGGTGTCAGTGTGACGCTGACGGAGTGAGTTTAATGGGGTCAGTGTGACGAAGATGGAGTGAGTGTGAGGGGGTCTGGGTGACGGTGATGGAGTGAGTGTGAGATAGTCAGGGTGAGAGTGATGGAGTGATTGTGAATGTGTCAGGTTCACAGTGATGGAGTGAGTGTGAGGGGGTCAGTTTGACAGTGATTGAGTGAGTGTGAGGGGGTCTGGGTGACGGTGATGGAGTGAGTAAGATGGGGTCAGAGTGAGTGGTGGAATGAGTTTGAGGGGGTCAGTTTGACGGTGAAGGAGTGAGTGTGAGCGGTCAGGGTGACGCTGGTGGAGTGAGGGTGAGGGGGTCAGTGTGACGATGATAAATGAGTATGAGTGTGTCAGGGTGACGGTGATGGAGTGAGTGTGAAGGGGTCAGGGTGACGTTGATAAATGAGTGTCAGGGGTCAGGATGACGGTGATGGAGTGAGTGTGAGGGCATCATGTTGACTCTGATGGAGTGACAGTGAGAAGGTCAGGGTGACGGTGATGGAGTGACTGTGAGTATGTCAGGGTGATGGTGATGGAGTGAGTGTGAGTGGGTCAGTGTGACAGTGATAAATGAGTGTGATGGGGTCAGGGTGACGGTGATGGAGTGAGTGTGGGGGGTCAGGGTGACAGTGATAAATGAGTGTGCGGGGGTCAGGGTGACGGTGATGGAATGAGTGTGAGAGGTAAGGGTGACGGAGATAAATGAGTGTGAGTGGTTCAGGGTGACGGTGATGGAGTGAGTGTGAGCTTGTCAGGGTGACTGTGATGAAGTGAGTGTGAAGGGGTCAGTGTCACTGTGGTGGAGTGAGTGAGAGGGGGTCAGTGTGACTGTGATGGAGTGAGTGTGAGGGGTTCAGGGTGACGGTGATGGAGTGAGTGTGTGAGGGTCAGGCTGACAGTGATGGAGTGAGTATGAGAGGGCCAGGTTAACAGTGATGGAGTGAGAGTGAGAGGGCCAGAGTGACATCTATGGAGTAAGTGTGAGTGGGTCAGGGTGACTGTGATGGTGTGAGTGTGAGAGGGTCAGGGTGTCAGTGATGGGGTGAGTGTGAGAGGGTCGGGGTGACTTTGATGGAGCGAGTGGGAGTGGGTTAGCTTGACTGTGATGGGGTGAGTGTGAGAGAGTCAGGGTGACAGTGAAGGAGTGCTTGTGACTGGTCAGGGTCACTGTGATGGAGCGAGTGTGAGGGGTCAGCGTGACGGAGATGGAGTGAGTGTAAGGAGGTCAGTGTGACGGTGATGGAGTGTGAGGGGATCAGGGCAACGGTGACAGAGGGATTTCAAGTGGTTCAGGGTGACGGTGATGGAGTGAGTGTGAGGGCGTCATGGTGACGGTGATGGAGTGAGTGTGAGGGCGTCAGGGTGACGGAGATGGAGTGAGTGTGAGTGGGTTAGGGTGACGGTGATGGAGTGAGTGTCAGTCGGTCACAGTGACGGTGATGGAGTGATTGTGAGGGGGTCAGGGTGACGGTGTAGAGAGAGTGTGAGAGGGTCAGTGTTACGGTAATGGACTGATTTTGAGTGGATCAGGGTGACGGTGATGGAGTGAGTGTGAGGGGATCAGGGCAGCGTTGACGGAGGGAGTGCGAGTGGTTCAGGGTGATAGTGATGGAGTGCATGTGAGGGTGTCAGGGTGACGCTAATGGAGTAAGTGTGAGAGGGTCAGGGTGACAGTGATGGAGTGATCGTGAGGTGGTCAGGTTCACGGTGATCGAGTGAGTGTGAGGGGTTCAGGGCAAAAGTGATGGAGTGATTGTGAGGCGTTCATGGCAACGGAGATGGAGTGAGTGCGAGTGGATCAGGGTGATGGTGATGGAGTGAGTGTGAGGGATTCAGGGTTTTGGTGATGAAGCGAGTGTGAGAGGGTCAGGGTGACGGTGATGGAGTGAGTGTGAGCTTGTCAGGGTGACTGTGATGGAGTGAGTGTGAGGGGGTCAGTGTGACTGTGATGGAGTGAGTGTGATGTGTTCAGGGTGACGGTGATGGAGTGAGTGTGTGAGGGTCAGGCTGACAGTGATGGAGTGATTGTGAGAGGGCCAGGGTGACGTCCATGGAGTGAGTGTGAGTGGGTCAGGGTGACTGTGATGGTGTGGGTGTGAGAGGGTCAGGGTGACAGTGATGGAATGAGTGTGAAGGAGTCAGAGTGAGTGAGTGGGAATGGGTTAGCTTGACTGTGATGGAGTGAGTGTGAGAGTGTCAGGGTGACAGTGAAGGAGTGCTTGTGACTGGTTAGGGTTACTGTGATGGAGCGAGTGTGAGGGGTCAGCGTGACGGAGATGGAGTGAGTGTAAGGAAGTCAGTGTGACGGTGATGGAGTGAGTGCGAGGGGATCAGGGCAACGGTGACGGAGGGAGTTCAAGTGGTTCAGGGTGACGGTGATGGACTGAGTGTGAGGGCGTCAGGGTGATGGAGATGGAGTGACTGTGAGTGGGTCAGGGTGATGGTGATGGAGTGAGTCTGAGGGGTTCAGGGTTATGGTGATGAAGCGAATGTGAGAGGGTCAGGGTGACCATGATGGAGTGATTGTGAGGGGTCAGGTTGACGGTGATGGAGTGTGTGTGAGGGTGTCACGGTGACTCTGATGGAGTGAGTGTGACGGGGTCAGGGTGACGGTGATGGAGTGTGTGTGAGGGTGTCACGGTGACTCTGATGGAGTGAGTGTGACGGGGTCATGGTGACGGTGATGGAGTGTGTGTGAGGGTGTCACGGTGACTCTGATGGAGTGAGTGTGACGGGGTCAGGGTGACGGTGATGGAGTGAGTGTGAGTTTGTCAGGGTTACGGTGATGGAATGAGTTGAGGGTGTCAGGGTGACGGTGATGGAGTGAGTTTGAGGAGGTCAGTGTGATGGTTGGAGGGATTTTGAGGGGGTCAGGTGATGGGATGGAGTGAGTGTGGGAGGGTCAGGGTGATGTTGATGGAGTGAGTGTGAGGGGTTCAGGGCAAAAGTGATGGAGTGATTGTGAGGCGTTCAAGGCAACGGAGATGGAGTGAGTGCGAGTGGATCAGGGTGATGGTGATGGAGTGAGTGTGAGGGTGTCATTGTGACGGTGATGGAGTGAGTGTGAGGGGGTCAATGTGATGGTGTAGGTATGAGTGTAAGTGGAACAAGGTGACGGTGATGGAGTGCGGGGGAGGATGTCAGGGTGACTGTGATGGAGTGAATGTGAGATGGTCAGGGTGACGGTGATGGAGCGAGTGTGAGGTGGCCAGGTTGGCGGGTGATGGAGTGACTGTGAGGGGATCATTGTGACGGTGATACGGTGAGTGTGAGGGGATCAGGGTGCTGGTGATGGATTGAGAATGAGGGGGTCAGGGTGACGGTGAAGGAGTGATTGTGACGGGTTCAGGTTGACGGTGATGGAGTGAGTGTGTTGGGGTCAGGGTGACAGTGATGGAGTGAGTGTGAGAGGGTTAGGGTGAACGATGATGGAGTGAGTGTGAGGTGATCAGTGTGACGGTGATAGAGTGAGTGTGGTGGGGTCAGGGTGACAGTGATGGAGTGAGTGTGAGAGGGTTAGGATGACGGTGTTGAAATGAGTGTGAGTGGGTCAGATTGGCTGTGATGGAGTGAGTGTGACGGGGTCAGGGTGACGGTGATGGAGTGATTTTGAGAGGGTCAGGATGACAGTGATGGAGTGAGTGTGAGAGTGTCAGGGTGACGGTGATGGAGTGAGTTTGAGGTGGTCAGGTAACGTGACGGAGTGAGTTTGAGGGGGTCTGGGTAATGGTGATGGTGTAAGTGTGAGGGGACCATGTTGACGGTGATGGAGTGCCTGTGAGGGGGTCAGGGTGATGGTGATGGAGTGAGTGTGAGGGTGTCATGGTGACGGTGATGGAGTGAGTGTGATGAGGTCACCTGACGGTGAGGGTGAGAGTGTGATGGATCAGGGTGACGATGATGGTGTGAGTGTGAGTGGATCATTGTGATGTTGATTGAGTGTGTGTCAGGGGGTCAGTGTGACTGTGATGGAGTGAGTGTGAGGGTGTCAGTGTGACGGTGATGGAGTGAGTGTGAGGGGGTCTGTGTGATGGTGATGATGTGAGTGTAAGGAGATCAGGGTGACCGTGATGGAGTGAGTGTGAGGGGGTCAGGGTGACGGTGACGGAGTGAGTGTGAGGATGTCAGGGTGACGGTGATGGAGTGAGTGTGAGGGGGTCTGTGTGATGGTGATGGTGTGAGTGTAAGGAGATCAGCGTGACCGTGATGGAGTGAGTGTGAGGGGGCCAGGGTGACGGTTGACGGAGTGAGTGTGAGGGGTCAGATTGACGGAGATGGAGTGAATGTGAGATGGTCAGCATGACGGTGATGGAGTGAATATGAAAGGTTCAGGGTGACAGTGATGGAGTGAGTGTGAGGGGATCAGTGTGACGTGATGGATCGAGTGTGAGGTGGTCAGGTTGATGGGTGATGGAGTGCCTGTGAGGGGATCAGTGTGACGGCGATTCAGTGAGTGTAAGGGGTTCAGGGTGATGGTGAGGGAATGAGAATGAGAGGTTCAGGGTGACGGTGATGGAGTGAGTGTGAGGTGGTCAGATTGATGGTAATGGAGTGAGTGTGAGAGGGTCAGCGTGACGATGATGGAGTGAGTGTGAGGGGATCAGTGTGACACTGATGGAATTAGTGAGTGGCTCAGGGTGACGGTGATGTAGTGTGTTGAGGGGGTCAGGGTGACGGTGAAGGGGTGAGTATGAGGTGATTAGGGTGACTGATGGACTGAGTGTCATTGGGTCAGTCTGAGGCTGATGGAGTGAGTGTGAGAGTGTCAGGGTGACAGTGATGGATTGAGTGTGACGGGGTCAGGGTGACGGTGATCGAGACAGTTTGAGAGTGTCAGGGTGACAGTGATGGAGTGAGTGTGAGGGGATCAGGGTCTCTGTGAGGGAGTGAGTGTGATGGGGTAATAGTGACAGAATTGGGACGAGTGTGAGGGTTCAGTGTGACAGTGAAGGAATTAGTTGAGGGTGTCAGGGTGTGGATGATGGACTAAGTGTGAGGAGGTCAGTGTGATGGTGATGGAGTGAGTGTGAGGGGGTCAGGGTGACGGTGATGGAGTGAATGTGAGGGGGTCAGTGTGGCTGTGATGGAGTCAGTGTGAGAGGGTTAGGGTGATGGTGATGGAGTGAGCGTGAGAGATTTTACGAGATGGTGATGGAGTGAGTGTCAGCGGATCAGTGTGACCGTGATGGAGTGAGTGTGAGGGGGTCAGTTTGACTGTGATGGAGTAAGTGTGAGATGGTCAGGGTGACGGTGACGGAGTGAGTGGGAGGGGGTCAGGGTGACGGTGATGGAGTGAGTGTGAGGGGATCAGATTGACGGTGATGGAGTGAGAGTGAGGGGGTCAGAGTGACGGTCATGGAGTGAGTGTGAGGGGGTCAGGATGACGGTGATGGAGTGAGTGTGAGACGGTCAGGTTGACGGTGATCGTGTGAGTGTGAGGGGGTCAGTTTGATGGTGACCGAGGGTGTGTGAGGATTATGTGTGACGGTGATGGAGTGTGTGTGAGGCGGTCAGAGTGACGGTGATGGAGTGAGTGTGAGAGGGTCAGTATGGCTGTGATCCACTGAGTGTGAGGGTGTCATGGTGACAGTGATGGAGTGAGTGTGAAGGGGTCAGGGTGAGGGTGATGGAGTGAGTGTGAGAGGGTCAGTATGGCTGTGATCGACTGAGTGTGAGGGTGTCATGGTGACAGTGATGGAGTGAGTGTGAAGGGGTCAGGGTGAGGGAGACGGAGTGAGTGTGAGAGGGTCAGTATGGCTGTGATCGACTGAGTGTGAGGGTGTCATGGTGACAGCGATGGAGTGAGTGTGAAGGGGTCAGGGTGTGGGTGATAGAGTGAATGTGACGGGTTCAGAGTGATGGGGATGGAGTGAGTGTGAGTGGGTCAGTATTAAGGTGATGGAGTGAATGTTGGGGGGGTCAGTGTGGCGGTGATGCAGTGAAAATGAGGGGGTGAGCTTGACGGTTATGGAGTGAGTGTGATGGGGTCAGGGTGACATCGATGGAGGGAGTTTGATTGGATCAATGTGACGGTGACGGAGTAAGTGTGACGGGGTCAGGGTGGCCGTGATGGTGTGAGTGTGAGTATATCAGGGTGACAGTGATGGAATGCGTTTGAGGGGTTCAGGGTGACAGTGATGACGTGAGTGTGTGGCGGTCAGTATGACTGTGATGGAGTGAGTGTGAGGGGGTCAGTGGGACGCTGATGGAAATAGTGTGAGGGGGTCACGGTGACGGTGATGGAGTGAGTGTGAGGGAGTCAGCGTGACCGTGATGGAATGAGTGTGAGATGATCAGGGTGACAGTGACGGAGTGACTTTGAGGGGGTCAGGGTGACGGTTACGGAGTGAGAGTGAGGGTGTCAGGGTGACGGTGATGGGGTAAGTGTGAGGGGATCAGAGTGACGGTGATGGAGTGAGTGTGAGGCAGTCAGGTTGATGGTGATGGAGTGAGTGTGAGTGTGTCAGGGTGAAGGTTATGAAGAGAGTGTGAGGGGATCAGAGTGACGGTGATGGAGTGAGTGTGAGAGAGTCAGGTTGGCGGTGTTGGTGTGAGTGTGCGTGCGTCAGGGATGGAGTTAGTATGATGGTGACCGAGGGTGTGCGAGGATTCTATGTGACCGTGATAGAGTGTGTGTGACATGGTCAGAGTGACGGTGATGGAGTGTGTGTAAGGTGGTCAAAGTGACGGTGATGGAGTGAGTGTGAGGGGGTCAGGGTGACGGTGGTGGAGTGAGTGTGATGTGGTCAGGGTGAGGGTGATGGTGTGAGTGTGAGAGGGTCAGGGTGACGGTTATGAAGTGAGTGGGAGGGGAGCAGAGTGACGGTGATGGAGTGAGTCTGAGAGGGTCAGTATGACTGTGATCGAGTGAGTGTGAGGATGTCATGGTGACAGTGATGGAGTGTGTGTGAAGGGGTCAGGGTGTGGGTCATGGAGTGAGCGTGACGGGTTCAGGGTGACGGGGATGTAGTGAGTGTGATGGGGTCAGAGTTACGGTGATGGAGTGAGTGTGAGGGGATCAGTGTGACGGTGATGCAGTGAAAATGAGGGGGTCAGCTTGATGGTTACGGAGTGAGTGTGATGGGGTCAGCGTGACATTGATGGAGTGAGGGTGAGGGGTTAGGATGCCGGTGAGGGAGTGAGTGTGATGGGATCAGTGTGACGGTAATGGAGTGAGGGTGATGGGGTCAGCGTGACATGGACGGAGTGAGTGTGAGGGGGTCAGGGTGACGGTGAGGGAGTGAGTGTGATGGGATCAGTGTGACGGTAATGGCGTGAGTGCGATGGGGTCAGGGTGACATTGACTGAGTTAGTGTGAGGGGGTCAGGGTGACGGTAATGGCGTGAGTGTGAGAGGGTCAGGGTGACAGTGAAGGAGTGAGTGTGATATGGTCAGGGTGACGATGATGGAGTGAGTGTGATTGGATCAGTGTAACAGTGATGGAGTAAGTGTGACGGGGTCAGGGTGGCCGTGATGGTCTGAGTGTGAGTACATCATGGTGACAGTGATGGAGTGCGTGTGAGGGGATCTGGGTGACAGTGATGACGTGTGTGTGTGGCGGTCAGTATGACGGTGATGGAGTGAGTGTGCAAGGGTCAATGTTACAGTGATGGAGTGAGTGTGAGGGGGTCAGGGTGATGGTGACGGAGTGAGTGTGAGGGGGTCAGGGTGACAGTGATGGAGTGAGTGTGAGAGGGTCAGGTTGACGGTGATGGTGCGAGTGTGAGTGCGTCAGGGATGGAGTTAGTGTGAGGCGATCAGTGTGATGGTGACGGAGGGTGTGCGAGGATTCTGTGTGACAGTGATGGACTGTGTGTGAGGCGGTCAGAGTGACGGTGATGGAATGAGTGTGAGAGGGTCAGTATGACTGTGATCGAGTGAGTGTGAGGATGTCATGGTGACAGTGATGGAGTGAGTATAAGTGTGTCAGTGTGACGGTGAAGGTGGGAGTTAGAGGGGGTCGGGATGATGGTGACGGAGTGAGTGTGAGGGGGTCAGGGTGACAGTGATGGAGTGAGTGTGAGAGGGTCAGGTTGACGGTGATGGTGCGAGTGTGAGTGCGTCAGGGATGGAGTTAGTGTGAGGCGATCAGTGTGATGGTGACGGAGGGTGTGCGAGGATTCTGTGTGACAGTGATGGACTGTGTGTGAGGCGGTCAGAGTGACGGTGACGGAGTGCGTTTGAGGCGGTCACAGTGACGGTGATGGAATGAGTGTGACAGGGTCAGTATGACTGTGATCGAGTGAGTGTGAGGATGTCATGGTGACAGTGATGGAGTGAGTATAAGTGTGTCAGTGTGACGGTGAAGGTGGGAGTGAGAGGGGGTCGGGATGATGGTGACGGAGTGAGTGTGAGGGGGTCAGGGTGACAGTGATGGAGTGAGTGTGAGAGGGTCAGGTTGACGGTGATGGTGTGAGTGTGAGTGCGTCAGGGATGGAGTTAGTGTGAGGCGATCAGTGTGATGGTGACGGAGGGTGTGCGAGGATTCTGTGTGACAGTGATGGACTGTGTGTGAGGCGGTCAGAGTGACAGTGACGGAGTGCGTTTGAAACGGTCAGAGTGACGGTGATTGAATGAGTGTGAGAGGGTCAGTATGACTGTGATCGAGTGAGTGTGAGGATGTCATGGTGACAGTGATGGAGTGATTGTGAAGGGGTCAGGGTGTGGGTGATGGAGTGAGTGTGACGGGTTCAGGGTGACGGGGGTGGAGTGAGTGTGATGGGGTCAGATTTACGGTGATGGAGTGAGTGTGAGGGGATCAGTGTGACGGTGAGGGACTGAGTGTGATGGGATCAGTGTGACGGTAATGGCGTGAGTGCGATGGGGTCAGGGTGACATTGACGGAGTTAGTATGAGGGGGTCAGGGTGACAGTGAAGGAGTGAGTGTGAGATGGTCAGGGTGACGGTGACGGAGTGAGTGTGATTGGATCAGTGTGACGGTGACGGAGTGAGTGTGAGGGCGTTCTGGGTGACAGTGATGACGTGTGAGAGGGGCAATATGACTGTGATTGAGTGTATGTGAGGATGTCATGGTGACAGTGATGGATTGAGTGTGACGGGTTCAGAATGACGGGGATGGAGTGAGTGTGAGGGGATCAGTGTGACGGTGATGCAGTGAAAATGAGGGGGTCAGCTTGACGGTTACAGAGTGAGTGTGATAGGATCAGTGTGACATTGACGGAGTGAGTGTGAAGGGGTCATGGTGACGGTGAGGGAGTGAGTGTGATGGGATCAGTGTGATGGTAATGGAGTGAGTGCGAGGGGGTCAGGGTGACTTTGACCGAGTTAGTGTGAGGGGGTCAGGGTGATGGTGAGGGAGTGAATGTGAGCGGGTCAGTGTGACGGTGATAGAGTGAGTGTGAGAGGGTCAGGGTGACAGTGATGGAGTGAGTGTGATTGGATCAGTGTGACGGTGACGGAGTAATTGTGACGGGGTCAGGGTGGCCATGATGGTGTGAGTGTGAGTACATCAGGGTAACAGTGATGGACTGCGTGTGAGGGTGACAGTTCAGGGTGACAGTGATGACGTGTGTGTGAGGCGGTCAGGTTGACGATGATGTACTGAGTGTGTGGCGGTCAGTATGACGGTAATGGAGTGAGTGTGCGAGGGTCAGTGTTTCAGTGATGGAGTGAGTGTGAGGGGGTCATGGTGACAACGATGGAGTGAGTGTGAGAGGGTCAGGGTGACGTGATCGAGTGAGTGTGAGGATGTCATGGTGACAGTTATGGAGTGATTGTGAAGGGGTCAGGGTGACGACGAAGGAGTGAGTGTGAGAGGGTCAGGGTGACGTGATTGAGTGAGTGTGCGTGTGTCAGTGTGACGGTGATTGTGTGAGTGTGAGGGGGTCAGGATGACGGTGATGGAGTGAATGTGAGGGGGTCAGGGTGACAGTGATGCAGTGAGTGTGAGACGGTCAGGTTGAGGGTGATGGTATGAGTGTGAGTGCGTCAGGGATGGAGTTAGTGTAGGCGATCAATGTGATGGTGACCGAGGGTGTGCGAGGATTCTGTGTGACAGTGATGGATTGTGTGTGAGGCGGTCAGAGTGACGGTGATGGAGTGAGTGTGACGGGGTCAGGGTGACGGTGAGGGAGTGAGTGTGAGAGGGTCAGTATGACTGTGATCGACTGAGTGTGAGGGTGTCATGGTGACGGTGAGGGAGTGAGTGTGAGAGGGTCAGGGTGACAGTGATGGAGTGAGTGTGAGTGGGTCAGGGTGACGGTGATGGAGTGAGTGTGATTGTTTCAGTGTGACGGTGATGGAGTAATTGTGACGGGGTCCGGGTGGGCGTGATGGTGTGCGTGTGAGGGGTTCAGGGTGACAGTGATGACGTGTGTGTGAGGTGGTCAGGGTGACGGTGATGCAGTGAAAATGAGGGGGTCAGCTTGACGGTTACGCAGTGAGTGTGATGGGGTCAGCGTGACATTGACGGAGTGATTGTGAGGCGGTAAGGGTGACAGTGATGGAGTGAGTGTGAGTGGGTCATTGTGACGGTGATGGAGTGAGTGTGATTGGATCAGTTTGACGGTGGCGGAGTAAGTGTGACGGGGTCAGGGTGGCTGTGATGGTCTGAGTGTGAGTACATCAGGGTGACAGCGATGGAGTGCGGGTGAGGGATTCAGGGTGACAGTGATGATGTGTGTGTGAGGCGGTCCGAGTGACGATGATGGACTGAGTGTAAGGCGGTCAGTATGACAGTGATGGAGTGAGTGTGCGAGGATCAGTGTTACAGTGATGGACTGAGTGTGAAGGGGTCACGGTGACGACGATGGAGTGAGTGTGAGAGGGTCAGGTTGAAGTGATTAAGTGAGTGTGAGTGGGTCAGTGTGACGGTGATGGAGTGAGTGTGAGGGGATCAGTGTCACGGTGATGGACTGGGAGTGAGGGGCTCTGTGTGACGGTGTTGGAGTGTGAGTGTGTCAGGGTGACAGTGATGGAGTGAGTGTGAAGCGGCCATTGCGACGGTGATGTGGTGAGTGTGAGGGGGTCAGTGTGACAGTGACAGAGTGAGTGTTAGAGGGTCTAGGTGACAGTGATGGAGTGATTGTGCGAGGGTCAGGGTGACATTGATGGAGTGAGTGTGAGGGGGTCAGGGTGACGGTGGTGGAGTGAGTGTGATGTGGTCAGGGTGAGGGTGATGGTGTGAGTGTGAGAGGGTCAGGGTGACGGTTATGAAGTGAGTGTGAGGGGAGCAGAGTGACGGTGATGGAGTGAGTCTGAGAGGGTCAGTATGACTGTGATCGAGTGAGTGTGAGGATGTCATGGTGACAGTGATGGAGTGTGTGTGAAGGGGTCAGGGTGTGGGTCATGGAGTGAGCGTGACGGGTTCAGGGTGACGGGGATGTAGTGAGTGTGATGGGGTCAGAGTTACGGTGATGGAGTGAGTGTGAGGGGATCAGTGTGACGGTGATGCAGTGAAAATGAGGGGGTCAGCTTGACGGTTATGGAGTGAGTGTGATGGGGTCAGCGTGACATTGATGGAGTGAGGGTGAGGGGTTAGGATGCCGGTGAGGGAGTGAGTGTGATGGGATCAGTGTGACGGTAATGGAGTGAGGGTGATGGGGTCAGCGTGACATGGACGGAGTGAGTGTGAGGGGGTCAGGGTGACGGTGAGGGAGTGAGTGTGATGGGATCAGTGTGACGGTAATGGCGTGAGTGCGATGGGGTCAGGGTGACATTGACTGAGTTAGTGTGAGGGGGTCAGGGTGACGGTAATGGCGTGAGTGTGAGAGGGTCAGGGTGACAGTGAAGGAGTGAGTGTGATATGGTCAGGGTGACGATGATGGAGTGAGTGTGATTGGATCAGTGTAACAGTGATGGAGTAAGTGTGACGGGGTCAGGGTGGCCGTGATGGTCTGAGTGTGAGTACATCATGGTGACAGTGATGGAGTGCGTGTGAGGGGATCTGGGTGACAGTGATGACGTGTGTGTGTGGCGGTCAGTATGACGGTGATGGAGTGAGTGTGCAAGGGTCAATGTTACAGTGATGGAGTGAGTGTGAGGGGGTCAGGGTGATGGTGACGGAGTGAGTGTGAGGGGGTCAGGGTGACAGTGATGGAGTGAGTGTGAGAGGGTCAGGTTGACGGTGATGGTGCGAGTGTGAGTGCGTCAGGGATGGAGTTAGTGTGAGGCGATCAGTGTGATGGTGACGGAGGGTGTGCGAGGATTCTGTGTGACAGTGATGGACTGTGTGTGAGGCGGTCAGAGTGACGGTGACGGAGTGCGTTTGAGGCGGTCAGAGTGACGGTGATGGAATGAGTGTGAGAGGGTCAGTATGACTGTGATCGAGTGAGTGTGAGGATGTCATGGTGACAGTGATGGAGTGAGTATAAGTGTGTCAGTGTGACGGTGAAGGTGGGAGTGAGAGGGGTTCAGGATGATGGTGACGGAGTGAGTGTGAGGGGGTCAGGGTGACAGTGATGGAGTGAGTGTGAGAGGGTCAGGTTGACGGTGATGGTGTGTGTGTGAGTGCGTCAGGGATGGAGTTAGTGTGAGGCGATCAGTGTGATGGTGACGGAGGGTGTGCGAGGATTCTGTGTGACAGTGATGGACTGTGTGTGAGGCGGTCAGAGTGACGGTGACGGAGTGCGTTTGAAACAGTCAGAGTGACGGTGATTGAATGAGTGTGAGAGGGTCAGTATGACTGTGATCGAGTGAGTGTGAGGATGTCATGGTGACAGTGATGGAGTGATTGTGAAGGGGTCAGGGTGTGGGTGATGGAGTGAGTGTGACGGGTTCAGGGTGACGGGGGTGGAGTGAGTGTAATGGGGTCAGATTTACGGTGATGGAGTGAGTGTGAGGGGATCAGTGTGACGGTGAGGGACTGAGTGTGATGGGATCAGTGTGACGGTAATGGCGTGAGTGCGATGGGGTCAGGGTGACATTGACGGAGTTAGTATGAGGGGGTCAGGGTGACAGTGAAGGAGTGAGTGTGAGATGGTCAGGGTGACGGTGACGGAGTGAGTGTGATTGGATCAGTGTGACGGTGACGGAGTGAGTGTGAGGGCGTTCTGGGTGACAGTGATGACGTGTGAGAGGGGCAATATGACTGTGATTGAGTGTATGTGAGGATGTCATGGTGACAGTGATGGATTGAGTGTGACGGGTTCAGAATGACGGGGATGGAGTGAGTGTGAGGGGATCAGTGTGACGGTGATGCAGTGAAAATGAGGGGGTCAGCTTGACGGTTACAGAGTGAGTGTGATAGGATCAGTGTGACATTGACGGAGTGAGTGTGAAGGGGTCATGGTGACGGTGAGGGAGTGAGTGTGATGGGATCAGTGTGATGGTAATGGAGTGAGTGCGAGGGGGTCAGGGTGACGGTGAGGGAGTGAATGTGAGCGGGTCAGTGTGACGGTGATAGAGTGAGTGTGAGAGGGTCAAGGTGACAGTGATGGAGTGAGTGTGAGTGGGTCAGGGTGACGGTGATGGAGTGAGTGTGATTGTGTCAGTGTGACGGTGACGGAGTAATTGTGACGGGGTCAGGGTGGCCATGATGGTGTGAGTGTGAGTACATCAGGGTAACAGTGATGGACTGCGTGTGAGGGTGACAGTTCAGGGTGACAGTGATGACGTGTGTGTGAGGCGGTCAGGTTGACGATGGTGTACTGAGTGTGTGGCGGTCAGTATGACGGTAATGGAGTGAGTGTGCGAGGGTCAGTGTTTCAGTGATGGAGTGAGTGTGAGGGGGTCATGGTGACAACGATGGAGTGAGTGTGAGAGGGTCAGGGTGACGTGATCGAGTGAGTGTGAGGATGTCATGGTGACAGTTATGGAGTGATTGTGAAGGGGTCAGGGTGACGACGAAGGAGTGAGTGTGAGAGGGTCAGGGTGACGTGATTGAGTGAGTGTGCGTGTGTCAGTGTGACGGTGATTGTGTGAGTGTGAGGGGGTCAGGATGACGGTGATGGAGTGAATGTGAGGGGGTCAGGGTGACAGTGATGCAGTGAGTGTGAGACGGTCAGGTTGAGGGTGATGGTATGAGTGTGAGTGCGTCAGGGATGGAGTTAGTGTAGGCGATCAATGTGATGGTGACCGAGGGTGTGCGAGGATTCTGTGTGACAGTGATGGATTGTGTGTGAGGCGGTCAGAGTGACGGTGATGGAGTGAGTGTGACGGGGTCAGGGTGACGGTGAGGGAGTGAGTGTGAGAGGGTCAGTATGACTGTGATCGACTGAGTGTGAGGGTGTCATGGTGACGGTGAGGGAGTGAGTGTGAGAGGGTCAGGGTGACAGTGATGGAGTGAGTGTGAGTGGGTCAGGGTGACGGTGATGGAGTGAGTGTGATTGTTTCAGTGTGACGGTGATGGAGTAATTGTGACGGGGTCCGGGTGGGCGTGATGGTGTGCGTGTGAGGGGTTCAGGGTGACAGTGATGACGTGTGTGTGAGGTGGTCAGGGTGACGGTGATGCAGTGAAAATGAGGGGGTCAGCTTGACGGTTACGCAGTGAGTGTGATGGGGTCAGCGTGACATTGACGGAGTGATTGTGAGGCGGTAAGGGTGACAGTGATGGAGTGAGTGTGAGTGGGTCATTGTGACGGTGATGGAGTGAGTGTGATTGGATCAGTTTGACGGTGGCGGAGTAAGTGTGACGGGGTCAGGGTGGCTGTGATGGTCTGAGTGTGAGTACATCAGGGTGACAGCGATGGAGTGCGGGTGAGGGATTCAGGGTGACAGTGATGATGTGTGTGTGAGGCGGTCCGAGTGACGATGATGGACTGAGTGTAAGGCGGTCAGTATGACAGTGATGGAGTGAGTGTGCGAGGATCAGTGTTACAGTGATGGACTGAGTGTGAAGGGGTCACGGTGACGACGATGGAGTGAGTGTGAGAGGGTCAGGTTGAAGTGATTAAGTGAGTGTGAGTGGGTCAGTGTGACGGTGATGGAGTGAGTGTGAGGGGATCAGTGTCACGGTGATGGACTGGGAGTGAGGGGCTCTGTGTGACGGTGTTGGAGTGTGAGTGTGTCAGGGTGACAGTGATGGAGTGAGTGTGAAGCGGCCATTGCGACGGTGATGTGGTGAGTGTGAGGGGGTCAGTGTGACAGTGACAGAGTGAGTGTTAGAGGGTCTAGGTGACAGTGATGGAGTGATTGTGCGAGGGTCAGGGTGACATTGATGGAGTGAGTGTGAGGGGGTCAGGGTGACGGTGGTGGAGTGAGTGTGATGTGGTCAGGGTGAGGGTGATGGTGTGAGTGTGAGAGGGTCAGGGTGACGGTTATGAAGTGAGTGTGAGGGGAGCAGAGTGACGGTGATGGAGTGAGTCTGAGAGGGTCAGTATGACTGTGATCGAGTGAGTGTGAGGATGTCATGGTGACAGTGATGGAGTGTGTGTGAAGGGGTCAGGGTGTGGGTCATGGAGTGAGCGTGACGGGTTCAGGGTGACGGGGATGTAGTGAGTGTGATGGGGTCAGAGTTACGGTGATGGAGTGAGTGTGAGGGGATCAGTGTGACGGTGATGCAGTGAAAATGAGGGGGTCAGCTTGACGGTTATGGAGTGAGTGTGATGGGGTCAGCGTGACATTGATGGAGTGAGGGTGAGGGGTTAGGATGCCGGTGAGGGAGTGAGTGTGATGGGATCAGTGTGACGGTAATGGAGTGAGGGTGATGGGGTCAGCGTGACATGGACGGAGTGAGTGTGAGGGGGTCAGGGTGACGGTGAGGGAGTGAGTGTGATGGGATCAGTGTGACGGTAATGGCGTGAGTGCGATGGGGTCAGGGTGACATTGACTGAGTTAGTGTGAGGGGGTCAGGGTGACGGTAATGGCGTGAGTGTGAGAGGGTCAGGGTGACAGTGAAGGAGTGAGTGTGATATGGTCAGGGTGACGATGATGGAGTGAGTGTGATTGGATCAGTGTAACAGTGATGGAGTAAGTGTGACGGGGTCAGGGTGGCCGTGATGGTCTGAGTGTGAGTACATCATGGTGACAGTGATGGAGTGCGTGTGAGGGGATCTGGGTGACAGTGATGACGTGTGTGTGTGGCGGTCAGTATGACGGTGATGGAGTGAGTGTGCAAGGGTCAATGTTACAGTGATGGAGTGAGTGTGAGGGGGTCAGGGTGATGGTGACGGAGTGAGTGTGAGGGGGTCAGGGTGACAGTGATGGAGTGAGTGTGAGAGGGTCAGGTTGACGGTGATGGTGCGAGTGTGAGTGCGTCAGGGATGGAGTTAGTGTGAGGCGATCAGTGTGATGGTGACGGAGGGTGTGCGAGGATTCTGTGTGACAGTGATGGACTGTGTGTGAGGCGGTCAGAGTGACGGTGACGGAGTGCGTTTGAGGCGGTCAGAGTGACGGTGATGGAATGAGTGTGAGAGGGTCAGTATGACTGTGATCGAGTGAGTGTGAGGATGTCATGGTGACAGTGATGGAGTGAGTATAAGTGTGTCAGTGTGACGGTGAAGGTGGGAGTGAGAGGGGTTCAGGATGATGGTGACGGAGTGAGTGTGAGGGGGTCAGGGTGACAGTGATGGAGTGAGTGTGAGAGGGTCAGGTTGACGGTGATGGTGTGTGTGTGAGTGCGTCAGGGATGGAGTTAGTGTGAGGCGATCAGTGTGATGGTGACGGAGGGTGTGCGAGGATTCTGTGTGACAGTGATGGACTGTGTGTGAGGCGGTCAGAGTGACGGTGACGGAGTGCGTTTGAAACAGTCAGAGTGACGGTGATTGAATGAGTGTGAGAGGGTCAGTATGACTGTGATCGAGTGAGTGTGAGGATGTCATGGTGACAGTGATGGAGTGATTGTGAAGGGGTCAGGGTGTGGGTGATGGAGTGAGTGTGACGGGTTCAGGGTGACGGGGGTGGAGTGAGTGTAATGGGGTCAGATTTACGGTGATGGAGTGAGTGTGAGGGGATCAGTGTGACGGTGAGGGACTGAGTGTGATGGGATCAGTGTGACGGTAATGGCGTGAGTGCGATGGGGTCAGGGTGACATTGACGGAGTTAGTATGAGGGGGTCAGGGTGACAGTGAAGGAGTGAGTGTGAGATGGTCAGGGTGACGGTGACGGAGTGAGTGTGATTGGATCAGTGTGACGGTGACGGAGTGAGTGTGAGGGCGTTCTGGGTGACAGTGATGACGTGTGAGAGGGGCAATATGACTGTGATTGAGTGTATGTGAGGATGTCATGGTGACAGTGATGGATTGAGTGTGACGGGTTCAGAATGACGGGGATGGAGTGAGTGTGAGGGGATCAGTGTGACGGTGATGCAGTGAAAATGAGGGGGTCAGCTTGACGGTTACAGAGTGAGTGTGATAGGATCAGTGTGACATTGACGGAGTGAGTGTGAAGGGGTCATGGTGACGGTGAGGGAGTGAGTGTGATGGGATCAGTGTGATGGTAATGGAGTGAGTGCGAGGGGGTCAGGGTGACTTTGACCGAGTTAGTGTGAGGGGGTCAGGGTGACGGTGAGGGAGTGAATGTGAGCGGGTCAGTGTGACGGTGATAGAGTGAGTGTGAGAGGGTCAAGGTGACAGTGATGGAGTGAGTGTGAGTGGGTCAGGGTGACGGTGATGGAGTGAGTGTGATTGTGTCAGTGTGACGGTGACGGAGTAATTGTGACGGGGTCAGGGTGGCCATGATGGTGTGAGTGTGAGTACATCAGGGTAACAGTGATGGACTGCGTGTGAGGGTGACAGTTCAGGGTGACAGTGATGACGTGTGTGTGAGGCGGTCAGGTTGACGATGGTGTACTGAGTGTGTGGCGGTCAGTATGACGGTAATGGAGTGAGTGTGCGAGGGTCAGTGTTTCAGTGATGGAGTGAGTGTGAGGGGGTCATGGTGACAACGATGGAGTGAGTGTGAGAGGGTCAGGGTGACGTGATCGAGTGAGTGTGAGGATGTCATGGTGACAGTTATGGAGTGATTGTGAAGGGGTCAGGGTGACGACGAAGGAGTGAGTGTGAGAGGGTCAGGGTGACGTGATTGAGTGAGTGTGCGTGTGTCAGTGTGACGGTGATTGTGTGAGTGTGAGGGGGTCAGGATGACGGTGATGGAGTGAATGTGAGGGGGTCAGGGTGACAGTGATGCAGTGAGTGTGAGACGGTCAGGTTGAGGGTGATGGTATGAGTGTGAGTGCGTCAGGGATGGAGTTAGTGTAGGCGATCAATGTGATGGTGACCGAGGGTGTGCGAGGATTCTGTGTGACAGTGATGGATTGTGTGTGAGGCGGTCAGAGTGACGGTGATGGAGTGAGTGTGACGGGGTCAGGGTGACGGTGAGGGAGTGAGTGTGAGAGGGTCAGTATGACTGTGATCGACTGAGTGTGAGGGTGTCATGGTGACGGTGAGGGAGTGAGTGTGAGAGGGTCAGGGTGACAGTGATGGAGTGAGTGTGAGTGGGTCAGGGTGACGGTGATGGAGTGAGTGTGATTGTTTCAGTGTGACGGTGATGGAGTAATTGTGACGGGGTCCGGGTGGGCGTGATGGTGTGCGTGTGAGGGGTTCAGGGTGACAGTGATGACGTGTGTGTGAGGTGGTCAGGGTGACGGTGATGCAGTGAAAATGAGGGGGTCAGCTTGACGGTTACGCAGTGAGTGTGATGGGGTCAGCGTGACATTGACGGAGTGATTGTGAGGCGGTAAGGGTGACAGTGATGGAGTGAGTGTGAGTGGGTCATTGTGACGGTGATGGAGTGAGTGTGATTGGATCAGTTTGACGGTGGCGGAGTAAGTGTGACGGGGTCAGGGTGGCTATCATGGTCTGAGTGTGAGTACATCAGGGTGACAGTGATGGAGTGCGGGTGAGGGGTTCAGCGAGACAGTGATGATGTGTGTGTGAGGCGGTCCGAGTGACGATGATGGACTGAGTGTAAGGCGGTCAGTATGACGGTGATGGAGTGAGTGTGCGAGGATCAGTGTTACAGTGATGGACTGAGTGTGAAGGGGTCACGGTGACGACGATGGAGTGAGTGTGAGAGGGTCAGGTTGAAGTGATTAAGTGAGTGTGAGTGGGTCAGTGTGACGGTGATGGAGTGAGTGTGAGGGGATCAGTGTCACGGTGATGGACTGGGAGTGAGGGGCTCTGTGTGACGGTGTTGGAGTGTGAGTGTGTCAGGGTGACAGTGATGGAGTGAGTGTGAAGCGGCCATTGCGACGGTGATGTGGTGAGTGTGAGGGGGTCAGTGTGACAGTGACAGAGTGAGTGTTAGAGGGTCTAGGTGACAGTGATGGAGTGATTGTGCGAGGGTCAGGGTGACATTGATGGAGTAAGTGTGAGGGGGTCAGGGTGACAGTGATGGAGTGAGTGTGCGAGGGTCAGGGTGACATTGATGGAGTGAATGTGAGGTGGTCATTGAGACGTTGATGGGGTGAGTGTGAGAGGGTCAGTGTGACGATGATGGAGTGAGTGTTAGTGGGTCAGGGTGACGGTGATGGTGGGAGTGTGAGGGGGTCAGGGTGACTGTGACGCAGAGAGTGTGACGATCAGTGTGATGGTGATGGAGTGACTGTGAGTGGGTCAGTGTGACGGTAATGGAGTGATTGTGAGGGGCTAGTGGATGGTGATGGAGTGAGTGTGAATGTGTCATGTTGACAGTGATGGAGTGAATGTGAGGGGACAGGGTGACGGAGTGAATGTGAGGTTGTCATGGTGACGGTGATTGTGTGAGTGCGAATTGGTCAGGGTGACGGTCATAGACTGAGTGTGAGGGGGTCAGGGTGACTGCGATGGAGTGTGTTTGAGGGTGCCAGTGTGACGGGGTTGGAGTGAGTGAGGGGGTCAGTGTGACGGTGATGGATTGAGTGTGAGGGTGTAAGGGTTACGGTGATGAAGTGAGTGTGACGGGGTTAGTGTGTTCGTGATGGAGTGAATGTGAGGAGTTCAGGGTGATCATGATGAAGTGAGTGAGTGTGACGTGGTCAGGTTGATAGTGATGGAGTGAGTGCGTGCGGTTCTGGGTGACTGTGGTGAAGTGTGTGTGACGGTGTCAGTGTGAGGGTTATTGAGTGAGTGTGAAGGAATCCGGCTGACAGTAACACAGTAAGCGTGTGGGTCTAAGGGTGATAATGACACAATCAGCTTTGGGGGTCAGCGTGACTGTGACACAGTAAGCATGTGTACGTCAGGGTGACAGTGACACAGTAAGTGTCAGTGGGTCAGGGTGACAGTGACACAGTAAGCGTGTGGTGGTAAGAGCGATAGTAACGCAGTCAATGTGAGTGGGTCAGGATGATAGTAACGCAGTCAGTGTGAGGGGGTCAGGGTGAGAGTGACACAGTCAGTGTAAGTGGGTCAGGATGATAGTGACGCCGTAAGTGTGAAGATGTAAGGGTGAACGTAAGACAGTAAATGTGAGTTGTCAAGGTGATAGTGACACAGTAAGCATGTACGGGTCAGGGTGACAGTGACACACTAAGTGTGAGGGGGCAGGGTGATAGTGACGCAGTCACTAGGAGGGGTCAGGCTGACACTGACACAGTAAATGTGTGGCGGTCAGGGTGACACTGACGCAATCAGGGTGAGGGGGTCAGGGTGACAGTGATGCAGTAATTGTGAGGGGATCAGGGTGAGAGTGACGCAATAAGTGTGAGGCGTTCAGGGTGATTGTGACGCAGTAAGTGTGAAGGGGTCAGAGAGATAGTGACGCAGTAAGTGTGAGGGGGTCAGGGTGATAGTGACACAGTCAGTGTGAGGGGGTCAGGGTGATAGTGACGCAGTAAGAGTGAAGGGGTAAGTCTAATAGTGACGCATAAGTGTGAGGGAGTCAGAGTGATAGTGACGCAGTAAGATGAGGGTGTTAAGGTGACAGTGATACAGTAAGTGTGCAGGGGGTCAGGGCGAGAGTGACGCAGTAAGTGTGAGGTGATCAGAGAGATAGTGACGTGATAATTGTGAGGGGTCAGGTTGATAGTGACGCAGTAAGTGTGAGGGAGTCAAGGTGATAGTAAGGCAGTAATTGGGAGTGGTCAGACTGGCAGTGACACAGTAAGTCTGAGGGGGTCAGGATGACAGTGATGCACTAAGTGTGAGGGGTCAGACTGACAGTGATGCAGTAAGTGTGAGGGGGAGAGGCTGGTAGTGACACAGTGACTTTGATGGTGTTAGGTTGATCATGACGCAGTAAGTGTGAGGGGTTCAGGGTGATAGCGATGCAGTAAGTGTGAGAGGTACAGGGTGACACTGACGCAGTAAGTGTGAGGAGGTCAGGCTGATAGTGAAGCAGTAACTGTGAGGGGTCAGACTGACAGTGACGCAGTATGTCTCAGGGGTCAGTCTATAGTGGCGTAGTAAGTATGAGGGAGTCAGGCTGTCAGTGAAGCAGTAAGTGTGAGGGGGTCAGGGTGATAGTAACAGACTAAATGTGAGAGGTCAGGGTGTCAGTGATGAAGTAAGTGTGAGAGGGAGAGGCTGGTAGTGACACAGTAAGTGAGTTGGGTTTCAGCATAACACTGGTGCAGTCGTTGTGAGGGGAGAAGCTGGTAGTGACGCAGTAAGTGTGAGGGAGTCAGGGTGTTAGTTGCACAGTAAGTGTGTGGGTGTCAGGATGATAGTGACGCACACAGTGTGAGGGGGCAGGGTGATAGTGATGCAGACAGCGTGAGGGGGTCGGGGTGATCGTGAAAAAGTAAGTGTGAGGTATCAGGGCTATAGTGACACAGTATGTATGTGGGGGTCAGCGTGATAGTGATGCAGTCAGTGTGAAGCTGTCAGGGTTATAACGACACAGTAAGTATGAGGGTGGGCAGGGTGATAGTGACGCAGTCAGTGTGAGGGGGTGAGGGTGATAGTGACACAATAACAGTGAGGGGGTCAGGGTGATAGTGACACGGTTAGTGTGAGGGTGTTGGGATGATAGTTACGCAGAGAGTGGGAGGTGTCAGGGTGATAGTGACACAGTAAGCGTATGGGGGTCAGGGTGATAGTGACGCAGTAAGCGTGTGGGATCAGGGTGATAGTGACACACTAAGTGTGAGCGGGTCAGGGTGACAGTGACACAGTAAGTGTGAGGTGATCAGGCTGATAGTGACGCAGTTAGTGTGTGTGATGGTAAGGTTCAACATGATGTAAGGCGTCAGTCTGATAGTGACGCAGTAAGCGTGAGTTGTCTGTGATGCAGTAAGAGTGAGGGGGTCAGGGTGACAGTGACACAGTAAGTCTGAGAGAGAGAGGCTAACAGTAACGCAGTTCGTGTGAGGGGTTCAGGCTGATAATGACACAGTCAGTATGGGGGTGTTAGGGTGATAGTGTCACAGTAAGTGCAAGGATGTCAGGGTGATAGTGATGCAGTAACTCTGAGGGGGTCAGGGAGATAGTGACACAGTAAGAGTGAGGGTGTCAGTGTGATAGTGACGCAGTAACTGTGAGGGGGTCTGGGTTATACTGACGCAGTAAGTGTGAGGCGATCAGGGTGACAGTGACGCAGTAACAGTAAGGGGGTCAGGATTAGTGACGCAGTAAGTGTGAGGGTGTCAGGGTGATAGTGTCGCAGTAAGTGTGAGGAGGTCAGGGTGATAGTGCTGCAGTAACGGTGAAGGGGTCAGGGTGATAGTGACGCAGTAAGTGTGAAAGGGTCAGGTGATAGTATCGCAGTCAGTGTGACAGGGTCAGGGTGATTGTGACGCAAGAAGTGTGAGGGGATCAGGGTGACAGTTATGGAGTCAGTGTGAGGGGGTCAGGTTGATAGTGAAGCAGTAATTGTGAGGGGTCAGGGAAATAGTGACACAATAAGTGTGAGGGTTCAGGGTGACAGTGATGCAGTAAGTGTGAGAGAGACAGGCTGGCAGTGACGCAGTAAGTGTGAGGGGGTCAGGCTGGTAGTGACGCAGTGAGTGTGAGGGGGTCAGGCTGATAGTGACACAGTCAGTGTGGGGGTGTTATGGTGACTTGCTCGCAGTCAGTGTAAGGGGCTCAGGGTGACAGTGACACAGTCAGTGTGAGGGGGTCAGGATGGTAGTAACGCATTAAGTGTGAGGCAATCTAGGTGATAGTTACGCAGTAACTGTGAGGGGTCAGACTGACTGTGACACCGTAAGTCTGAGGGGGTCAGGATGACAGTGATGCACTAAGTGTGAGGTGTCAGACTGACAGTGATGCAGTATGTGTGATGAGGAGAGGCTGATAGTAATACAGTGGTTGTGATGGTGTTAGGTTGATCATGACGCAGTGTGTGTGAGGGGGTCAGGGTGATAGTGATGCAGTAAGTGTTAGACGTTCAGGGTGACACTGACGCAGTAAGTGTGAGGGGGGTCAGGCTGATAGTGACGTAGTAAGTGTGAGGGGGTCAGGCTGATAGTGACACAATAAGTGTTGGGTGTTTGGATGATAGTGACGCAGTCAGTGTGGGGGAGTTAGGGCGATAGTGACGCAGTCAGTGTGACAGAGTCAGGGTGACAGTGACGCAGTACGTGTGCGGGGGAAAGGCTGAGTGACAGAATAACTGTGTTGCTGTGATGGTGTTAGGTTGATCGTGATGCATTAAGTGTGAGGTGCCAGAGTAATAGTGACGCAGTCAGTGTGTGGATGTAAAGGTGATAGTGTCGGAGTCAGTGTAAGGGGGTCAGGGTTACAGTGATGCAGTAAGTCCGAGGGGGTCAGGGTGACAGTGAAGCAGTAACTTTGAGGGGTCAGACTGACAGGTGACGCAGTATGTCTGAGGGGTCAGTCAATAGTGACGCAGAATGTGTGAGGGGGTCAGGGTGACAATGACGCAGTAAGTGTGAAGGGTCAGTCTATAGTGGCGCAATAAGTGTGAGAGGTTCAGGGTGACACTGACGCATTAAGTATGAGGGAGTCAGGCTGTCAGTGAAGCAGTAAGTGCGAGGGGGTCAGGGTGGTAGTGACAGACTAAATGTGAGGCATCAGGGTGACAGTGATGCAGTAAGTGTGAGGGGGTCAGGGTGATAGTGAAGCAGTAACTGTGAGGGGTCAGACTGACAGTGACGCAGTATGTCTGAGGGGTCAGTCTATAGTGGCGCAGTAAGTATGAGGGAGTCAGGCTGTCAGTGAAGCAGTAAGTGTGAGGGGTCAGGGTGATAGTAACAGACTAAATGTGAGAGGTCAGGGTGTCAGTGATGAAGTAAGTGTGAGAAGGAAGGCTGGTAGTGACACAGTAAGTGAGTTGGGTTTCAGCGTGACACTGATGCAGTCATTGTGAGGGGAGAAGCTGGTAGTGACGCAGTAAGGGTGAGGATGTCAGGGTGAGAGTGAACCAGTAAGTGTGAGGGGTCAGGGTGACAGTGATGCAGTGGGTGTGAGGGGTCAGGCTGATAGTGATGCAGTAAGTGTGAGGGGTAAGGCTGATAGTGACGAATAAATGTGAGGTTAAGGGTGACAGTGACGCAGTAAGTGTGAGTGGGTCAGGGTGACAGTGACCTAGTGAGTGTGAGGGGGTAAGACTGAGAGTGACACAGTAAGTGTGAGGTTGAGGGTGACAGTGACGCAGTGAGTGTGAGGGAGTCAGGATGACATTGATGCTATAAGTGTGAGTTGTCAGGGTGATAGTGACGCAGTAAGTCCGGTGGGGTCAGGGTAAGTGTGAGGGGTAGATGCTGGTAGTGACGCAGTAAGTCTGATTGTGTCAGGGTGATAGTGACATAGTCACATATGAGGGGGTCATGCTGATAGAGACGCAGTAAGTGTCGGGGTTTTAGGGTGATAGTGACGCAGCCAGTGTGGGTGTGTAAGGGTGACAATAACGTAGTAATTATGTGAGGGTCTGGGTGATAATAACGCAGTAAGTATGAGAGGGGCCTGGGTGACAGTGATCCAGAAACTGTGAGGGGGTCAGACTGACATTGATGCTGTAAGTGTGAGTTGCCAGGGTGACAGTGACACAGTAAGTGCGGTGGGGTCAAGGTAACAGTGGTGCAGTACGTGTGATTGTGCCAGGGTGATAGTGATGCAGTAGGTGTGAGAGGTCAGTCTGATAGTGATCCAGTAGGTGTGAGTGTGTTCAGCTTGTAGTGAAGCTTTAAGTGTGAGGGGGTCAGGGTGATAGTGACGCAGTCAGTATGAGGGAGTCAGGGTGATAGTGACGCAGTAAGTGTGAGGGGGTCAGGGTGATATTGACGCAGCAAGTGTGAGGGGATCAGGGCGATAGTGACGCAGTCAGTATCAGGGGTTCAGGGTGATAGTGATGCAGTCAGTGTGAAGGGGTCAGGATGATAGTGACGCAGTAAGAATGAAGGGTAAGTGGAATAGTGACGCAGTAAGTGTGAGGGAGTCAGAGTGGTAGTGACGCAGTAAGTATGAGGCTGTCAAGGTAACAGTGATGCAGTAATTGTGAGAGGGGTCAGGGCGAGAGTGTCGCAGTAAGTTTGAGGTGATCAGAGAGATAGTGACGTGGTAATTCTGAAGGGTCAGAGTGATAGTTATGCAGTAAGTGTGAGGGGGTCAGGGTGATAGTAACGCAGTAAGTGTGAGGTGTCAGGTGAAAGTGACACAGTAAGTGTGAGGGGGCTCAGGGTGATAGTGACGCAGTCAGTGTGAGGGGCTCAGGGAGACTGTGACGCAGTAAGTGTGATGGGGTCAGGGTGATAGTGACGCAGTCAGTGTGAGGGGTTCAGGGTGATAGTGATGCAGTAAGTGTGAGAGGTACAGGGTAACACTGACGCAGTAAGTGTGAGGGGGTCAGGGTGATAGTGATGCAGTAGGTGTGAGTGAGAGATGCTAGTAGTGATGCAGTAAGTGTGAGGGGCTCAGTCTGATAGTTGCGCAGTAGGTGTGAGTGTGCCCAGCTTGAGGTGAAGCAGTAAGCGTGTGGGGGTCAGGGTGACAGTGACGCAGTAAGTGTGAGGGGGTCAGGGTGACAGTGATACATAAATTGCGAGGAGGTCAGGGTGATAGTGACGCAGTAAGTGTGAGGGGGTCAGGGCGATAACGACGCAGTCAGTATGAGGATTTCTGGGTGATAGTGATGCAGTCAGTGTGAAGGTGTCAGGGTGATCGGGAAACAGTAAGTGTGAGGTGTCAGGGTGTCAGTGGCGCAGTCAGTGTGAGGGAGTCAGGGTGATAGTGACGCAGTAAGTGTGAAGGGGTAAGTGTAATAATGACGCAATAAGTGTGAGGGAGTCAGAGTGATAGTGATGCACTAAGTATGAGGGTGTGAAGGTGACAGTGATGCAGTACGTGTGAGGGGGGTCAGGGCGAGAGTGACGCAGTAAGTGTGAGGTGATCAAAGAGATAGTGACGTGGTAATTGTGAGGGGTCAGGGTGATAGTGACGCAGTAAGTGTGAGGGGGTCAGGGTGATAGTAACGTAGTCAGTGTGAGGTGCCAGGGTGACAGTGACGCAGTAAGTGTGATGGGGTCAGGGTGATAGTGATGCAGTAAGTGTGATTATGCCTGGGTGATAGTGATGTAGCAAGTGTGAGGAGGAGAGGCTGGTAGTGATGCAGTAAGTGTGTGGGACTCAGTCTGATACTGACGCAGTAGGTGTGAGTGTGTCCAGCTCGTAGTGAAACTGGAAGTGTGAGGGGGTCAGGGTGATAGTGATGCAGTAAGTGTGAGGGGGTGAGGGTGACAGTGAACCAGTAAGTGTGAAGGGGTCAGGGTGGTAGTGACGCAGTCAGTGTGAGGTGGTCAGTGTGATAGTGATGCAGTAAGTGTGAGCGGGTCAGGCTGACAGTGACGGAGTAAGTGTGAGGGGTTCAGCGTGACAGTGACGCAGTAAGTGTCAGGGGGTCAGTGTGACAGTGATGCAGTAAGTGAGAGGGCGTCAGTTTGACAGTGATGCAGTAATAGTGAGGAGG
Source organism: Chiloscyllium plagiosum (assembly GCF_037043375.1). Lineage (NCBI taxonomy): Eukaryota > Metazoa > Chordata > Chondrichthyes > Orectolobiformes > Hemiscylliidae > Chiloscyllium > Chiloscyllium plagiosum. Next base: position 99,614,470 of record NW_028270156.1, on the reverse strand, counting down.
TCAGGGTGACAGTGACGCAGTAAGTGTGAGCGGGCAGGATGAATTGATGCAGTAAGTGTGAGGGCTTCAGGGTGATAGTGATACAGTAAGTGTGAGGAGGTCAGGGTGATAGTGAAGTAGTCACTGTTAGGGGGTCAGGCTGATAGTGACGCAGGAAGTTTAGGGGTTTTAGGGTGAAAGTGACACAGTCAGTGTGGGTGTGTAAGGGTGACAGTGACATAGTAAATGTGAGGGGTCAGGATGATATTGATTCAATAAGCGTGAGGTGGTCAGTTTGATAGTGACGCAATAAGTGTGAGAGGGTCAGGGTGACAGTGATGCAAAAAGTGTGAGGTCGTCCGGCTGACAGTGACACATTAATTGTGATGGGTCAGGGTGATACTGATACAGTTAGTGTGAGGTTGTCAGGGTGATGGTGACACAGTTGGTGTGAGGGGGTCAGGGTGATAGTGACACATTCTGTGTAAGGATGGTCCTGTTGATAGTGATGCAGTAACTCTGAGGTTTCTCTCTGACTGAATCTGTCTCCCTCCTGTCCCTCCCTCCCTCTCTCTCTGACACACTCTGTCTCCCTGGTCCTACCCCCTCCCTCTGACCCAGAGCAGGGTGGTTTGGGGGCGAGGTTCCATTTGTGGCAGTTGGGGTGAGATGTGGGAGAAAGGGAAAATTGTGGGAGGCAGACAGCGACAGCAGGACAGTGAGAGTGAGCGGGAGGGGGTGGGGATAGGAAAGCGTGGAGGCAGGTGGAGAAACCAGGGTTGGGGGTGAGAGAGGGGGTACGAGAGAGAGTGAAAGGGAGAGGAGTGAGAAAGAGTGAATGTGCAGAGAGGGGGGCAGAGAAATGAGGAGAAAGCGTATGGGAGAGGAAATGGGGAGGTCAGATTGGAGTGGGGGAGACAGAGGGAGTTAATCCCAGCTCCTGAGCTCAGGGCGCGATATCTTTCCCTTCGCTGAGAGCCAGGACTTGGGGCTGAGTCTGTTTCTCTCCAGCTCAGCTTCTCCAACACAAAGACACACAACAACATCGGTCACTCTGCTGCTCGGCATGCTTTAATCAACATTTTTATTGTTTATAAATGGAAGTGATGTTTACAGTCAGTGGGATGGTGCCTTTTCTCACTGGCACCTGAGTTGTGAGAAACATTGAAATGTTTCCCTGTAACTCTCCTGGGGGATAAGGATGGACAAACCAGCGCTACCCTCAGTCTGTTACCATAGCGACAGGCTGCTCCATCGCTGAAACACTGAACTGAAATGAGAAAATCCCGGATGGATTGATTAATGAGGGAATTTGATGGATGGATGGATCTGGGTGAAGGGATATTTCAGCACATTCTTCAGCTGCTGCCTGAACTTAGTCTGGGTCACGGCATAAATCGCGGTGTTTGTGCAGCAACTGAGGAGCTGCAGCATGAAGCCCAATTCCCGCACAAAGCCAGGGAGAGACACAGAGGTATTCACAATCCACCCCATCCGTATCCATATAGAATACAGCATTAACGTTGACCATAACAGGATCAAATTGGCCGAGATCACAAACAGTAAAATGATGGATTTTTTTCGGTTCCTCATTTCAGTGTCAGACTGAGCGTCCCCATTGGTGTGAGCGCGGAGCCTCCTGCGGGCTCTGCTGGTCATTAAAATGTGTCTGACGGTGAGAACATTGAGCAGCAGAATCAGGAGAAATGGGACACACGGGGTTAGAATGTGGTGGAGGGAATCGATTGAGGTCCAGACAATGGAGTAAAGAACAACGACTTTTACCGCACAAAACCAGGGGCGGTTCATCAGCGAATACCGAGCCGTGAGAATAAAATACCAGGAAATGTTCTTTAAACAGCTCAGCACAGTCACTGCTCCCAGAACCACAGCCGCCGTTTTCTCACTGCAACATTTACTTTTCAGCTTCTGGCAACAAATGGCCACAAACCGATCAAAGGTGAAAGTGACGGTGAACCAGACAGAGCAGTCAGTGGCTGCATAAAGTAGGACATCGTAGATATTACACACGGGGACGGAGACTCTCAGGAAATAAAACTGTTCCCGATAAACAATGGGAATGTGTCTCAGTATCAGGTCGAGGATAATGACCAGGAGATCCTCGGCTGCCATGGCCCCCAGGTAACGTCTGACACATGGAGACAATCCACAATCTTTATAAAGCAGGACGTAGATGGTCACGACGTTAACTGTGAGGAAGGAAAACAAACCCATTATCCATCAGCCTGGAGGCAAAGGAACCCGTTTGATTGGGACCCAGTGAGATTTTCAAATGTGTCCTTGTATTCAGGGATTTATTAAAATAATTGGAGTTGGAATAACAAATGGGAAGGTCGGAATTACTGACAAAAATGTGACATAAACCACAGGAAACCCTCCCACTTCAAACACACAGAAACACATCCATAAGGACAGATGGTTTCTAGAACATTCCCACACACTCGATCACTCGAGAGCAGACACAGGTCACTCCTTCCCAGTTCCTAATACGGAGGGTGGGAACGTTGCTGTCCTGAAGGATTCTCTCCCAGTTTCCTGAAGACAAACGGAATTTGGGAATTTCTTTGTTTTGGTCTAAATTGTGGTCGATCCTGTGTCGGGAAGAAATGTAAACGCAGGGAAAACTTATTCACCCCTTTAACTGCCTGAGGGGCCTTCGGAACAGTGTCTCCTTCTCCCTGCAACGGGATCTCTACCCTCAGGATCTTATCGTTTGTTCAATTCACTGACGTCCGGGCGTTCACAAACAATGTCAGGGACAGAACGTTCCGGGGAATGGTGGTTATAGAATGCCGGGGACAGAACGTTCCGGGGAATGTCAGTTATAGAATGTCAGGGGCAGAACGTTCCGGGGAATGTCAGTTATAAAACGTTGGGGAAAGAACGTTCCGGCGGATGTCAGTTATAGAATGTCCGGGACAGAACGTTCCGGGGAATGTCAGTTGTAGGATGTTGGGGATAGAACGTTCCGGGGAACGTCAGTTATAGAATGTCAGTGACAGAACATTACAAGAAATGTCTGTTATAGAATGTCGGGGACAGAATGTTCTGGGGAATGTCCGTTATAGAATTTCAGGGACAGAACATTCCGGGGAATGTCAGTTATGGAATGCCAGGAACAGAACGTTCCGGGGAATGGCAGTTATAGAATGTTGGGGATAGAACGTTCCAGGGAATATAAGTTATAGAATGTCAGGGACAGAACTTTCCGGGGAAGGTCATTTATAGAATGTCGGGGACAGAAAGTTCCGGGAAATGGCAGTTATAGAATGCTGGGGATAGAACGTTCCGGGGAATATCAGCTATAGAATGTCAGGGACAGAACTTTCCGGGGAAGGTCATTTATAGAACTCATTGACCTGGCCATCACCTTCCCCCCCCCCCCCCCCCCCCGCCAATCCACCCCACCAACATGACGTACTGTACCTGGACACACTGTAACATTAGTGGGGAAAGAGATTGAAGGTCCAATCACAGGAATGGGAACTAAAGGCATTGCCAGATCAACTGAAATGGTTAGATATACCACATTCTCAATCCACCTCACAGAACCAGCCCAGACACCATACACCCAGAGGAGATATCTGTTCGCCGTGGAACACTGTGCAGACCAGGCCTGTGTACTGCTCAGTACAACCCAGCAACCTCTCCAGATTCATCCATTACACTGGTCAATCCAATCCAGGCAATCTGTCCAGGGTGAAACATTGCACAGCTCCTGTCACAGCACTTATCTTCAAACGCAGACTAGACATCTGTCCAGTTTGGGAATCTGGGATAGAGACAGAAAAGGTGCAGATGCTGGAGAGCAAAGTAGACAGGCAGGAAGCTGGTAGAACACAACAATCGATCAGGAGTTGGAGAAGTCGACATTTCGGGTGTTACCGTTCTGTAAGATTCCTGAAGAAGGGCTACACCTGAAACATCAACTTCTACACCTCCTGATGCTGCCTGGATTGCTGTGTTCCCCTAGCAAGTATACAGCATGAGACGCAGTGGAGACCACACCCGTGCATTGATCTATAAACCCCAACTAGATATCTGTCCAGCACGGGGAGCTGTGCAGACCACAGTAGGGCCCTAATGTGTAAACCTGAAACAAATATCCATCCAGCATAAGGAACTACACAAACCACATCATTGTATTATCTATAAACCTCAATCAGATAGTCTGACCAGCACAGGGAACTGTGCAGTTATCGGCCATGAATTAATCTGTAAACCAGGAGCAGTTACCCTCCCAGCATGTAGGACTGTGTACACCACTCCAGTGCATTGATCTGTAAACCAGGAGCATTTAACCTCCCAGCATGTAGGACTGTGTACACCACCCCAGTGCATTGATCTGTAAACCAGAAGCAGTTACCCTCCCAGCATGTAGGACTATGTACATCTCCTCAGTGCATTGATCTGTAACCCAGGAGCAGTTACCCTCCCAGCATGCAGAGCTGTGTACCCCACCCCAGTGCATTGACCTGTAACCCAGGAGCAGTTACCCTCACAGCATGTAGGGCTGTGTACACCACCCCAGTGCATTGCTCAGTAACATTGTGTTAGATACCTGCCCAGTGTGTGGAAACTTGCAGCCCATGCTGGAAGTGACATGATGTGCAGCTCCCACCCATTTACAGCTCCATATCTCCATTGTGCCATGACAAGGGGGTGCTGTGGCTATGAACATCACTGCCAGAGAGAGATGGCAGGGGAATAAGTTTAAATATCACCACATGGGAGGGGTTTTGGAAATAGACAGAGACAGGGTGACTGAGAGACAGTGTCATGGAAGGATGTGTTCCCAGGTTTCAGAATACTGAAATGTAAACACATCGATAACATCCTGTAACATGAGCCAGTCTTCCCAGGAAAGATGGGAAAATGGGATATTGGTGTGAGGTCAGATGAAACAACAGCTGCTGCGTGATTTTGAAGTTACGTTTATGTAATTTTAATAAGTGTCTTTTTGAAACAGTATATTGTTATAGAGTTGGAGTAGGGTAATAAGCAGTTAAGAGAAATGGGGTCCCAGAGTTGTGAATAGTTGATGTACAATGTTCACTTTCAGAGTTAAAAAAAATTGGGAGTGGAATTTGGGAGTTCTTTCTGACTCATATTTTAACAGTTTACAAGGCAAATTGAGCATTTCTTTATGTTTAGTGTAAATTACCAGATAAGCTCAATGCTGTGTCCTAACAATTGCTGTGTGTGTAACTGTGTGTCTCTGTGTGGGGCAGGTCTGGCAGTCTCTGTGGTGCTTAAAGCGATGCAATGCCAACCTCTGCTGGCCTCCTCACGCCACAGCACAGACATTGGCAGAGGGTGAAAACCAACATGGATCCATTCAGAGAAGGGGAGGGGGAGGGAGAGGGCAGCTGCTCACAGCACCATTCAAACTGATGTCTTATCCATGGACTGATCTAAATGTCCTTTAAACGTTGTAACTGTCCCTGCTTTCACCACTTCCTCTGAAAGTTCATTCCACACACAAGCCAGCTTCTGTCTAACATAATTACCTCTCGTGACTTTTGTAAATCTTTTTTCCTCGCACCTTAAAATATCCCTCAGTTTTGAATCCCCATCTCCAGTGAAAAGACATCAGCCCTTCAACGTTTCTGTAACCCTCATTATTTTATAAACCTCTGTAAAGTTACTGCTTAATCTCATATTCTTCAGTGAAAAAAATCCCAGCCTATCCAGCCTCTCCTTATAGCTCACTCCCTCCTTTCCCAGCAACATTCAGGTTAAATTCTTCTCAATCCTCTCCAGCTTAATAATATCAAGGTTAATACTATCAAAATGAAGAGTCAAGGTATTTTCTAAGGGTATGGGGAGTCCAACACTAGAGGACATAGGCTTAAGTGGGCGGCACGGTGGCACAGTGGTTAACACTGCTGCCTCTCAGCGCCAAAGACCCGGGTTCAATTCCTGCCTCAGACGACTCTCTGTGTGAATTTTGCGCATTGTCCCCGTGTCTGTTTGGGTTTCCTCCGGGTGCTCCGGTTTTCTCCCACAATCCAAAAATATGCAGATCAGGTGAATTGGCCAGGCTAAATTGCCCGTAGTGTTAGGTGAAAGGTTAAATGTAGGAGAACGGGTCTGGGTGGGTTATGCTTCGGCGGGTCGGTGTGGACTTGTTGGGCCGAAGGGCCTGTTTCCACACTGTATGTAATCTAATCTAATCTAATTTAAAAGTGACCTAAGGGGCAGCTTTTTCACCCAGAGAGTGGTGTGCCTATGGAATGGGCGGGCAGGGTGACCAGACTGGACACAGTATTCCAGAAGAGGTCTCACCAATGTCCTGGACAACCACAACATGACGTCCCAATTCTGATACTCAAACGTCTGTCCTATGAAGACATGTGCGTTAAAAACCTTCTTAACCACGCTATCAATATGAGATGCAAACTTTAAAGAATTAAACCTGACGGCCTAGGTTTCTGTACTACAGCACTGCCAAAGGCTCTACTTTTAATTGTATAGGTCCTGTTGTTTGATTTACCAAACCCAATACCTCGCATTAATCCAAATTAAACTCCATAAGCAACCCCTCAGCTCAGTGTGTGATATTACTGCCACCTCACCCTCCCCCTTCAATTTTAAAATGCCTATCCCTCTCCAGGATGCCTGCACACTCCGGCCTTGATTTTCACAAAGACCCTGAGCATGGGATGCCTTGTGTGGTTAGGGGGAGAAGAGACAGATTGCAAGCACAGTCAGTGGGGAGGAGAAGCTGGACAGTAATCAGCGGCCTGGTGTCATTTCATGGTTTTAGGAAGAGTGCAGTCGCACGTGAGAGTTGGGTAAGAGTGTTCGGTGTTTTGGGGTCAGAAATTAAGCTCTTCCTTCGTCTGTGGTGTTCAGTCATAAATATCTATTTGAGACCTTTCATTTGGCAGAGTGTGTCTGCAGGATTTCTTTCCTTAATATTGCAGACTACAGATAATAGCAATTAAAGATGTTTATAGTTAATTTGATGGCACAGCACGTACACTCAATATTCTACAGTTGCGACAATATCTTGCATTTGTTTAATAATACAAAGTGTTTTTTTGTAATTCAGTAACGGTAACCTGATTATAATAAATCTCACCAAGCTGAAAACGGGCACTTAAAATATTACCCAAAATCTGGGTATGGTAGTTGTAGTGGGTAGTGTCCCTGTCTCTGAGCCAGAGGTCTGGATTTGATTCCAATTCCTGAATATGTGTGGTCGTGTTCCTAGCTCTGGACTAGAAGGCCTGGATTCAAGTCCTGCCTGTAGCAGAGGTATGTCACAGCATATCAGAACAGGCTGATGAGCAAACACACAGGAGAATAATGTTACAGCTTTATGGGTATTGCTGAGTGATGCTAGTGTCCCCACCTCTGGGCACAAAGGTCCAGGCGAAAAGCCCACAGAAGTGTCTCATGATACATCTGTGCAACCTGATTAAAATAGATTTAGAATTGTGACTTGATCGAGAAGGAAGTGGAGTCAGTATTGAATTTCAGAATTTCGGCCCGGGATGATTGAAAGTACGACTATTCGTGTTGATTGGAGGCATATTTCGCAGCAGTAAAGGTTTATAAAATCAGAACGGTCCTGTATAGGGTGACTAGTCAGGGTTTTTCCCCAGGTTAGGCGCGCCCAAAACCTGAGGGCATTGGTTAAAAGTGAGAGGGGAAAGGTTTTGATGAGGCCTAAAGGGCACTTTTTCACACAGAGGGTGGTGTGCATATGGAATGAGCTGCCAGAGGAAGTGGTGAAGGCTGGTACAACTAAAACATGTAAAAGGCATCTGGATGCTGACAGACCTGCCGAGCTTTTCCAGCAATTTCTGTATTTCTTTAAAAAATGCATTCAGTTTAACACAGGTATTCTGAATAAATTAAACATTTTTATTTTTTTAATATCTTCAAATTGACCGAGACCATTTTCTGGGAAGCATATGGCTCTGTTTATGACAGCAGCAATGATGCATCTACATTGAACAGGGATGTGATGGAGACATAGTTTGGACAATGTACAAGGAGACCTCACATGGTCCAGTTTGGGAGAGGATGACATTCCTGTGTGATTCAGCTCAGAGAGGGAGAAAATGTCATCTGCCCGAGAAGGAATGGCTTATTGCACTCGCTCTCCTTCAGTGTTCCTCATCACAGCAATGTGTGCAAGCTAAAAATAAAACCTCGACAGTCACCGATGCCATTCTTATTTTTATGGAATCACTGCAGTGTTGAAACAGGCCCTTCGGCCCAACAAGTCCACAACAACATTACCAACCCTTTTCCCTATATTTACCCCTGACTATTGCACATAACCTAGAAATCCCTGAACACTACAGACAATTTAGCATGACCAATCCACCAAACCTACACCGTTTGTGGGAGGAAATTGGATCACCAATTAGAAGCTCACATAGACAAGGGGAGAATGTGCAGACTCCACACAGAAAGTCACCCAAGGCTGGAACTAGGGCTGAAATCCCTAGTTCTGTGAGGCAGCAGTGCTAACCACCGTGCTACCCTTTGGATGATCCCGAACCAGAATTCACTGGAATCTAATCACTGCCTAAAGCAAAGGGAATTCAGCCAAATCCAAACTCTACTAGGATGAAATCCCATTGCTAGCAGCTTGTGTGAGTACAATATCTTCAGAAGCAGAATAACGTTTTGGACAATCTCACAATTTTTCCTTGCAATGAGATCCAATAATATCTGGACAAAGTTCTTTCAAGTTAAAATTGCAGAGATTGTGTGTGTGTGTGTGTGTGTGTGTGTGTGTGTGTGTGTGTGTGTGTGTGTGTGTGTGTGTGTGTGTGTGTGTGTGTGTGTGTGTGTGTGTGTGTGTGTGTGTGTGTGTGTGTGTGTGTGTGTGTGTTTTTGAGAAAGGGAAATATTGATTATATAATTGCAATACCCAAACAGTTTGCCACTCATCTTTCCATCATAGTTTGAGTAACATTGCTCTGGATCATAAATGTGTTGTTTTAGCAGATTAAAGAAACGAGCCTGACTTATTTCTAAAGCTGACCCTGACCCAGTCTGAGACCGATATCATCGGCCATATCACCCACCTGGTTACATTTAACATTTGTTGTGAGCAGTGGAGGAATGGGACTAGAGGAAACAGTGACCCACAAAGCTGGGGAACTATCGACCGGTAAGCCTGATATCAGTGGTGGGTAAGTTGTTGGAGGGGATACTGAGGGACAGGATTTACATACATTTGCGAAGGCAAGGGCTGATCGGGGTCGACAACGTAGCTGTCTGCTTGGGAAATCATGTCTCACTAATTTCGTTAAGTTTTTTGAAGACGTCATAAAGAAGATTGATGAAGGATGTTTGTTAGACATTGTCTATATGGACCTCAGCAAGGTGTTCATTTAAAGAACAAAGCGCAAAGAAAATTTCCAGGCCAGGAACAGGCCCTTTGCCCTCCAAACCTGAGCCGATCCAAATGTACTGTCTAAGTCTGTCGGTCAATTCCTAAGCATCTGTATCCCTCTGCTCCCCACCTACTCATCCATCTGCCCAGACGCATCTTAAATGAATCTGCCTTGCCTGCCTCTACAACCTATGCTGGCAACACGTTCCAAACGGCCACCATCCCTCTGTGTGATGTACTTACCGCGTATATCCCCTTAAACTTTCCACCTCTCACTTTGAAAGCACGACCTCTCGTTATTGAATCCCTCAACCTGGGAAAAAGCTTGTCTCTGTCCATCCTGGCTGTACCCTTCTTGATTTTGCAAATCTCAATCAGGTCCCCCCTCAATTTCCTTTTTTCAAGTGAAAATAAACCTAACCTACTCAGTTTCTCTTCATAGCTAGTATTTCATTCTGATTGGTAGACAGATTAGTAAGTTTCAGTCACATGGGATACAGAAGAAGCTAGTCACAATTGGTTTGAAGGAAGAGGGATATATTTCAGACTGGAGGCTTGTGAGAAGCAGTGTGCTGTAAGAATCAGTACTGAGTTCACTGCATTTCATCATTTATGTAAAGGATTTAGATGTGAATATAGAGGCAATATTTAGTAAGTATAGAGATGACATCAGAAAGGTGGTGCAGTTGATTATCTCAGATTACAACAAGACGGCAATTAGATGAGACAAAGAGGCAAGGAGTAACAGATGAAGGTTAATTTAGATAAATATGAGGTTTTGCATTTTGGGAAGGCAAACCAGGGCAGACATTATATACTTCATGGTCAGGTCCTGGGGCATGTTGTGAAACAAAGGGACCGAGGACTGCAGGTACATTGTTCCTTGAAAGTGGAGTCGCAGGTAGACAGTGGTGCTGAACACATTTGGCACATTTGCCTTAATCAGTCAGAGCATTGAGTTTAAGAGTTGTGGTGACATGTTGCATCTATAAAGGACGTTGGTGAGACCACTTTAAGAATACTGAGTACAACTCGGTTTTCTGCAAAAATGACTTACACAGATATGTAAGCTTTAGGGAGAGGTTGATTAGGTTGAGGTATTTTCGCTTGGAGTGTCAGAGGCTGAAGGGTGCCATTACAGAGGTTTATGTAATCATCAGGGGCATGGATATTCTGAACAGCCATGTTCTGCTCTCCAGGACAGGGGAGTCCAGAACAAGAGGGCATAGGTTGAAGGCGAGGGCGAATGATTTAGAAGGGACCTGAAGATAAATGTTTCACACAGGGAGTGGTGTGTGTCCAGAAAGTGCTGTCAGAGAAAGTGGTGAAGGCAGTTACAATTGCACATTTAAAAAGAATCAGAAAGAGGAGGGGTATTAGCCAAATGCTGGCAATTGGGACTGAATCAGATTTGATATCTGATCGGAGTCAACAGATTGGACTAACGGGTCTGTTTCCGGTTTGCTTGACTCTCTGATTCTATAAGAGGGATGATGAAAAATTCTGTCAGGTCCTTTCAAGTCGTACTTCTCTTCTCTGGAAGTTTATCGTGCCTCTATGTTCACATTGATCGAAAGCTGAATTAGTTAAATGTTTGACAAAGAAGTGAATCATGCACAATGGGATGCAGAGAGGAAAGTGGGGCTGAGACGCCAGCCTGATCAGCCACAATCTTACTACCTGGTCGAGAAGGCTCAAAGTATCTAATGACCCACTCCTGCTCCTCAGTCCCATGTTCCTGTGTTCCATTCAGCCCCTCAAACCTGCTAGACAGGAACAGTTGGAGGCCACTTACTCCTATAAACTGGTGCACAGAAACAGAGGAGACCATTCAGCCTCTCAAGACTGTCACACACGCTTTGAGGTGATTTGGGAAATGTAATTGGAAAATCCAGACTGGGTATGAAAGAGGCCCCTCAGCTCGCTTTACAGAGGTTCCCCTATCTGCAGCTTGTACTTCGTTTGTTGGTCGTGTTGTAGACCCAGATTCACTGTGACGACAGCTCACATACCTCACCCAGAGATGGATCAAAAAATCATTTGGTCTCCCTGACTGCAATATGCAATACCAGAACATTCATAAAAATAACACCCACTAACTTTCCAATAACAGAATGTGAGAACATCAGAAACAGGGGCATGTCGTTCACTCCCCAAGCCTGCCTTGCCCTTCACTAAGATCATGGCTGATCTGCTCCTGGCCTCAAATCCTCTTTCATAACCAATTCCTCATAGCCCTCAACTCTCTGACAGGTCAATATCCATTTATTTCCTCTTCAAATGCTTTCAGTCATCTAGCTCCCGGAACACTCTTGAGAAGAAAAATCTTGACATTCAATACCACCTGTTTGAAGAAAACACTTGCTGCTCCTATATCATGGCCTATTGATGTGAACAAAAGAGGTTGGCTTAAGGGTTCAGGTAAAAATGACTGGCCCTGATATCAAGGCAATGGTTGACTTCTGTTGACATCAAGGAGCTGGACTTAATGGGAATCAGAGTAAACTCTCCAGTATTTGGAGTCAAACATGGCACAAAGGAAGATGTTCATCATCTTAGTCCTGGGTCACTTCTGTGGGAGATTCTCAGAGTAGCTTCCTCTTCACAAACATTTTCAACTGCTTCATCAATGTCTCCCCGCACCCACCTTCCCCACCATAAGATCAGAAGTGGGGATGGTCACTGAAGATTCTACAATGTTCAGAATGTTTTGTCCCCCGTCAGCTCCTGAACTGGTCTGTGACCATGTGCAGCAAGACCCAGACTCCATTGAGACTTGTGCTGTTAAAGTGTCTGTAACATTCATGTATGTGCACTGCCTGATACTGCGCATTGCCACAGTAAAATAAGAGTTCATTCAGCACCTAACGCTGGTTTCACAGGAATATGAGGAAGCCATTCAGCCCATTGACACTATTGGAGAAGAAGAGGGACAGCCCATTCAGTGCCTCCAGCCTATTACTCAGGAAGAGAAGGAGTCTAGTGTGATGGACCACACCAGAGCCCCTCGAAAATATTTGATGGCAATAACCTAGACTCTAATGTTTTTTTTTGCTTTAAAGGAAATGTAATTTTTCTGTTACAGATGCAGTGTGACTGGTCAAACAACTCGGTGTGAAGCAAAATACCATCTATTTCAATACGAAAGACGAAATAAAACCACAGAAAGAGGAATGTAGAATAACGTAATTCTATTGGACAGTTTAGGAGAATAATAGAATTAGGAGCTGTTACTAATGAACTATTCCAACATAGGAAAATTCCAGAAACAGAGCCCTTGGCAAAAACGAAAATTCAGACACAGAATGTCACAAATATTTCTCCATTCTAGGAATAAAAAACAGCATCAAGAGAAAATTCAGAGAGAGTAGCAGCCGGGAGATAGTCACTGACGCTTCCAACTCTTGGAGACCCCTATAACTTTTGATGTTACTGAGAAACCAAAACCCAGAGATCCTAACCTGTGAGAGCTGGCCACACCCATTCAGGCTGCATTAAAATTAACCTAAGGACTCCCTCGCTGTTTACTCAAGTGGTCTGAACTAGCCATATTTGTAACAATCTTTCTTTTAAAATAAACCAGGACAAAATAACCTCTTAAAGCTGCAGCATTGTCACACTGGTCAGTACATTGAGCTGTCAAACAGGAACCGGGGGAACCCAGTCAGGCCTCGGCCCTGTCCAATTGGACGAGGAAGAAGCCAGTCAGTCCCTTGAGTCACTTATACAGGAACAGTAGGAGACCATTCCCACCTCAATGCACTTACACGGGGGCAGAATGAGGTAATTTATGCTGATTCCTGATGATTTATGTATGCCCAAAACGTCAATTATCCTGCTTCTAGGATATTTCCTGACCTGCTGTGCTTTTCCTTCAATCGATTCTCTACTCTGATCTCCAGCATCTGCAGTCTTGAGTGTCTCCTCAATAATGCTCTGACATGATGAACAAGTGGAGCAGAGGCTGCACAGACAGACTGCTCCACGTTGTTCCTCCTGGGTCCGTTGCTCATTCTACACATGTGGGACTTTAACGTGGTCTTGTATGAAGTCTCAAGAAGGCATCTTTCAGCTCCGAGAAGACAGCCAGGTGTTCTCTATGTAGGGCGGAAGCTGGTGGGAATGGCTACCTGTTTCAGATGGAAGGTATTGTGGCTGCTGTTGGGGATTGTGAACAACATGATGTTGAGTACGGGTTCACACGCCGACTGCACAATAACGTGGAGAGAGTTAATTTAGGCATATAAACTATTAGGAAAGCCATGTTAGACTGATAAATGGAGATTCTAAGTTCAAACAATGGTGATCTTGTTCATGTTGATCTTGTCTAGTGCACGTCGTGTTGCCTTACTCTGTCCAAGTCTATTTCCACCCTATGATGTGCCTGGGCATGTTCACTATGATCTTCCTCCACTGCTCATAAATAATGTGTTTCCCTGTACTGACGTGCACGTGGCAATAAATGAAACAAATCAATCCTGGTAAAGTATGGAACTTCTCACCCTATCAATGTCTCTTTTGGAAATAAGTGATCGCTGCCACTCCTCATGTTTCAGCATCGCCATTTCTTTGTCTCTCACAGCTCTGCAGATTAAACACTCAGCTTATTCACTCTCTCCTCATGTTACCATGACCCGTGTCTGTGGTAAGGAGATCATTCCTTACAAAGGAGATCAAATCTGTAGAGAGTGCCCCAAGTGCTCTCTCAGCATGGCTCTACAACAGCAGGAAGATGGCTTTACTTATGTACTCGAATCATCTTACAATGAAGGACAGCATACCCTTGACTGCACCCATGACTGACACAGGTTTTGATTCAGACCGGTCAGCATAAACTTGTGAGTGGGAGATCATGCTTGCCCAATTTCTTAGAGTCCTTTGGTGAAGTGACCAAGAAGGTTGATGAGGGCAGAGTGGTAAACGTAGTACCTATGGATTTCAGTCAGGCCTTTGATAAGGTTCCACATGGGCAGGCTCCTCTTCTATGAAATTGAGGTCGCGGGTACATCGGATAACGAAGAATGCGTTTGGTATGCTTTCCTTTATTGGTCAGAGTACCGAGTACAGGAGTTGGGAGGTCATCTTGCGGGTGTACAGGACATTGGTTAGGTCACTCTTGGAATATTGCGTGTAATTCTGGTCCCTTTCCTATCGAAAATATGTTGTGAAATTTGAAAGGGTTCAGAAAAGATTTACAAGGATGTTGCCAGGGTTGGAGGATATGAGCTACAGAGAGAGGCTGAACAGGCTGGGTGTGTCTTCCCTGGAGTGTCGGTGGCTGAGGGGTGACCTGATCGAGGTTGACCCTGGGGTCAGAGATTCTAGAACTAGAGGGCATAGGTTTAGTTTGAGAGGGAAAGACATGAAAGAGACCTAAGGGGCAACTTTTTCACAGAGAAAGTGGTACGTGTATGGAGTGAGCTGCCACAGGATGTGGTGGAGGCTGGTACAATTGCAACGTTTAAGAGGAATTTCGATGAGCATATGAATAGGAAGGGTTTGGAGAGACATGGGCCAGGTGCTGGCAGGTGGAACTAGATTGGTTTGGGATATCTGGTCGGCATGGACAGGTTGGAACGAAGGGTGTGTTTCCATGCTGTACATCTCTATGAATCTAACACTCTGTAACTCACTCCGGGCTACCTGTTTTTCTGCATAGAAACCACCCTGAAACTCTCGATTAGATTCCAATCTGTAACTAACTCTGGGGTATCTGTTATTGTACTCATGATCGTCCTGAATCCCCTTGATAAAATTCCAATCTGTAACTGACTTCCATTTTTAAGGGACTCTGTACATGAGCCACCTCAATCCTTGAATTAGATTCCAGTCTGTATCACACTCCTGGATATCTGTTAGTCTGTATATTAATCATCCAATCCAAACCCTGTTAAAATTGCCCACAGTGTTCAGGGATGTGTATGTGAGGTGCATTAGTCAGGGGTAAATGTGGGGAAATGGCTCTGAATGGGTTATTCTTCTGAGGGTCAGTGTGTTCTTGTTGGGCTGAAGGGCTTGTTTCCCCACTGTCGGGATTATATGAATCACCCGGAACCCTCTCGTTTAGATTCCAACGTGTAACTCACTTCCATGTATGTGTGAGTGGCATGTTTCAAAAACACCCCAAAACCTTCAATTCTATTCCACTTCGATAAACACGAGGTGCTGTATTTTGGGAAAGCAAATTTGAGCAGGACTTACACACTTAATGGTCAGGTCCGAGAGAGAGTTGCTGAACAAAGAGACTTTGAAGTACAGGTTCGTAGCTCCTTGGAAGGAGAGTGGAAGGTGCATAAGAGAATGAAGGCAGCGTTTGGTATGCTTTCCTTTATTGGTCAGAGTTTTGAGTATAGGCATTGAGAGGTCATGTTGCGGCTGGACTGGACATAGTTTAGTCCACTGTTGGAATATGGCGTGCAATTCTGGTCTCCTTCCTACCGGAAGGATGTTATGAAACTTGAAAGGATTCAGAAAAGATTTACAAGGAGGTTGCCAGTGTTAGAGGATGTGAGCTACAGGGAGAGGCTGAATAGGCTGGGGCTGTTTTCCCCGGAGCATCAGAGGTTGAGGGGTGACCTTATCAAGGTTTATAAAATCATGAGGGGCATGGATAGGGTAAATAGACAAAGCATTTTCCTTGGGGTGGGGGAGTCCAGAACTAGAGGGCATAGGTTTACTGTGAGAGGGGAAAGATATGAAAGAGACCTAAGGGGAAACGTGTTCACTCAGAGGGTGGTATATGAATGGAATAAACTGTCAGACGAAGTGGTGGAGGCTGGTATAATTGCAACATTGAAAATACAGCTCGATGGGTATATGAATGGGAAGGTTTGGAGGGAGATGGGCCAAGTGCTTGAAAAAGAGACGAGAGTAGGTTAGGATATCTGATCGGCATGGTGGGATTGTACTAAAGGGTCTGTTTCTATGCTGTACATCTATATGACTGTATGATTCCGCGATTTTGTGACTCACTCCTTGTTATCTGTTATTCCGTATGTAAACCACCTCAAACCTCTCGATTAGACTCCACTTTGTCCCTCACTCCTGGGTACCTCATATGCTGTATGTAAATCCTAAACCCCTCAATTAGATTCCAGTCTGGACCTCACTCCTGGGTTATCTGTTATTGGATCTGTGAAGTGATCCTTGTTGAATGTTAGACTGAAGACAAGATGAACTAAATGGTCAAATGCTACATTGGGAGCAGGAACACAGGAAGCTGCTGGTTCATTTGTGTTCTGTTACATATCTCCAAATTTCAGATTGGGGCTGAATTTCTGCCACAATGGTGAAAGTCTCAAAAGCTGTTTACTGTCCTGCATAAATGCATCGTCATAACATGAATTCCCTTGCAAGATAGGAAATTGAGAAGCTCCTGGGAGGTGTCTGTATCTCTGTGTGTCTGTGTATGTCAGTTTGTATGTGATTCTGTCTGCGTGTTCAATGTTTCATATAATTTCAAACTGTATTGATGTTGCCCGTCTCTCTTGCTTTTCCTTATTTATGAACTCAATGTCATCGTTTTGCTGATACAAAATGGTGGCTGAGGACGAATCTAAAATGTCTGCCTGACTGATTTGTGTCAGGAATACTTTCAGCAAGGGCGAGGGGGCAATGTGTCAAAGGCCATTTCCATTCATTGATGCTCGCAGAGATAGGAAATGGAGACAGCTCTTTGAAGGTGATCAAAATTCAAATCCCAGAACCTGTTTACAGTGAATGCGGAGAGACAATGTGACATTCCAGTAAGGTCTGCCTTACTTTCCAAGCTCCTAATATATGAGAGAAACGTAAGATCCAAAACCTGATAGAGCTCAGCCACTGAATTGTAGATTTGCAGCGTTGGATCAGAATCCTGCCTGGCTAGGCCTCAGCCCAAATTGAAGGGCTTCTCAAATACCACATGATCTTCTGTGGGTTCAAATTGTGTGTTGTCTACAAATAAAAGAAAATAATGCACCTGCAATTGAACAAAACTCTTTCTGGAACTTTGTATGTCTGTTGGTTTAAGTATCTTTCAACACGATTGAAGATAAATGAGACAGTTAGAGATAGGCAGCACTGTAACCAGAATGGCAGTGCATTATAAAAGATATATTAGTATCTTCAGTGAAAGGGGAAAACAGGGAAGGATAGTCCTCAAACTAGTACCGTGGGGAGTCAGTAAAGTCGTGTAGTTTGTGACTGCATTATGTTTCTGTGAGTCAAGATTTGAAACCACTTGGCCAATAGTACACTTTGTGACTCACTTCCAGTTACACGTTAATACACGTAAAAAGGTTAACATATCCCTCGATTAGATTCCAGACTGTAACTCACTCCGGGCTATCTGTTATTCCATATATAACGACCCTGAACTCGATTAGATTCCAGGCTGTTACTCATTCCGGGCTATCTGTTATTTTGTATATAAACGACCCTGAACCCCTCGATTAGATTCCAGGCTGTAACTCTCTCCAGCCTTTCTGTTATTCTGTATATAAACCACCATGAACCCCTCGATTAGATTCCAGGCTGTAACTCACTCTGGGCTATCTGTTATTCTGTATATAGAACACCCTGAAACCCTCGATTAGATTCCAGGCTATAACTCACTCTGGGGTATCTGTTATTCGTATATAAACCACCCTGAACCCCTTGATTGGATTCCAGATTGTAACTCAATACGGGGTATCTCGTATTCTGTATATTAACCACTGAACCCCTCGATTAGATTCCAGTCTGTAACTCACTCCGGGCTATCTGTTGTTTTGTATATTAACCACCCTGAACCCATTGATTTGATTTCACTTCCTGAAATGTTAAGCTCATGTTCCCAACAAAATCTAATATCAATAATGATCAGTGCATGAGGAGAAAGTGAGGACTGCAGATGCTGGAAATCAGAGCTGAAAATGTGTTGCTGGAAAAGCGCAGCAGGTCAGGCAGCATTCAAGGAGAAGTAGAATCGATGTTTCCGGCATGAGCCCTTCTTCAAGAATGAGGCAAGTGTGCCCAGCAGGTTAAGATAAAAGGTCAACTTGGATGCAGCCGGACCTGCTGCGCTTTTCCAGCAACATATTTTCAGCAATGATCAATGTATCACTGGTCCTCCTGTCTGCTGCCACTACCATCATGTTAACTTTCTGATGTTTACGGAGATGATTAGCTGTAGCAGTGAGTCGCAGGTAGACAGAGTGGTGCAGAACACATTTGGCACATTTGCCTTAATCAGTCAGAGCATTGAGTATAGGAGAGGCTGATTACGTTGAGGTGTTTACCCCTGGACTGACAGAGGTTGAGAGGTAACATTACCGAGGTTTATAAAATCATCAGTGGCATGGATATTCTGAACAGCCATGTTCTGCTCCCAAGGATAGGGTATTCCAGAACAAGAGGGCATAGGCTGAAGGCGAGAAGGCGAATGATTTCGAATATTTCACACAGAGAGTGGTGTGTGTAAGGAAAGTGCAGTCAGAGGAAGTGACTGCACTATGCGATTTTCCTATATTGGAACAGTTCATTAGTTATAGTTCCTAGATCTATTATTCTGTTAACTTGGCCAATAGAATTATGTTATTCTAAATTCCTCTTTCTTTGGTTTCATTTTCTCTTTTGTGTTTAAATAGATAGTGTTTTGCTTCCCACAGAGGAGTTTGACCAGTCACATTGCATCTGGAACAGACACTTTACATTTGCTTTAAAATTAAAAAAAAAACATGAGAGTCCAGGTTACCAACTTTAAATATTTTTGAGGGGCTCTGGTGTGGCCCATCTCACTAGACTCCCTCTCTTCCTGAGTAATAGGCTGGAGGCATTGAATGGGCTGTCCCTGTTCATCTCCAATAGTGTCAGTGGGCTGAATGGCTTCCCATTCAGCATGAGATGCTGAAGGAACTCTTGTTTTACTGTGGCAATGTGCAGTGTCCGGCAGTGCTGTTACATGAATATTACGGACACTTTAACAGCATAAGTCTCAATGGAGTCTGGATCCTGCTACACACGGACACAGACCAGTTCAGGAGCAGACGGGGGACAAAATGTTCTGAACATTGTGGAATCTTCAGTGACCATCCCCACTTCTGATCTTATGGTGGGGAGGGTGGGCATGGGGAGACTTGATGAAGCAGCTGAAGATGTTTGTGAAGGGTAAGCTACTCTGAGGATCTCGCACAGAGGTGACACAGGACGGAGATGATGAACATCTTTCTTGGTGCCATGTTAACAGCATAAGTCTCAATGGATCTTAAGGGGTGCAGTGGGCAGAGAGACCTTGGTGTTCAGGTGCACGGTTCTCTAAGAGTGGAATCACAGGTAGACAGGATAGTGAAGAAGGCTTTTGGCACATTGGCCTTCATCAGGCAGGATATTGAGTATAGAAGTTGGGAACTTATGATGCAGTTACACAGGACTTTGGTAAGGCCGCACTTGGAGTATTGTGTTCAGTTTTGTCACCTTGTTATGGGGAGAATGTTATTAAATTAGAAAGAGTGCAGAAGAAATTTACAAAGACGTTGGCAGGACCCAATGATCTGAGTTATAGGGAGAGGTTGGACAAGGTAGGACATGTTATTTCGCATGTAGGAAACTGAGGGAGTCCTCATAGAGCTGTATAAAGTCACGAGGTGTAACGATAGGGTTCTTGCTCTCAGTCTTTTTCCAAGGTGTAGAGAATCGAGGATTAGAGGGGATCAGTTTAAGGTTAAAGGAGAAGGGATAAAAGGGAACCTGAGGGGCCACTTCTTTACACAGAGGGCTGGTACGTGGATGAGCTGTCAGCAGATGTGTTTGGGGTTTATATTAACAACATTTCAAAAGCATTCGGATAAATTTGTGGACAGGAAAGGAATGGAAGGATATGGGCTAACTGCAGGGAAATCGGTTTAGTGTGGATGGACATTTACAAGGTGGAGTTGAACTCTTCTGTTAATTAAAACCTAACACTCAGAAAAGCTCACCTCACCTCGTTATCTTTTAAAATATGAGTGATGCAGATCTCCTACATTCCACTATTTAAACAAAAAATAACAAGTTAGTTTCTTAACTTTAATAGTGAACACTAAACAACAACTATTCACAAATACAAGCCCCTCTTTTCTTAGCTACTTGCTATCTGACTCCAACTCTGTAAAACTTTGCTGTTCCAAAAACCCACATACTAAACATTACAATCTCAAGACCATACAGTCTCTATCTTCCCCGCTGTGTTCACTCTTTCAGCTACTGATCTTGCGGGGTCATTATCTTTTATTGCAAATAGGTTTGCATGAACATGTGTCTTTGATAGAGAGTGTTTGAGATGGCCAGTTAGCACTCCTGCTCTACAACAGTTACCCTGCTGTTGGATGGCAGTACCTCTCCCTCCAGTGTTCAAAATGCTGGGTTCATATACTCCCCATGATACAGCAATTCTCATAATTTGATTGCTTTCCAGGTGTCCAAACAATAATATTCAAATTCTGTTGGTTTCTGCTATCCTGAGCGTTATTTAAACTCTTTGGTTGCATTTGAATGGCTGTCAAAACAGCAACCAAAACTCAGGTATCCATTTCTCAGCTAATGGTGACATGTGGAACAGTGTGACATTCAGCTGGAATCTGTGGCTTTAATTTCTATTCAGCAAAACCCGATCTGTCTTAAAGTACCCATACATGTTTTTGTCTTCATAACATCTCCCCGCTTCAGAAAATAAAATGAACCAGCAGAATGAAAAGATGGCTACATTTCTTTTCCTCTAATTCTTAATCCCAATGTTATGAAATACAAAAGTACTAATCTCAGTTATATCATTCATATTAATTCGGCACACCAATACAACATTGGAATAAGTCAAATCTTATCTACACTGTTTTCCTTTAAATCCGCAATAACACATCTGCTATCACATTGTCGGAACCACAGCATGTACATTTTGTGAGTTTAAAGTCAGTAAGGTAAGACTCCAATTAAATAGTCTCATATTCTGGTCTTTAAATATTCCAAAAAATGCGAGAGATTTGTCGTTGTCCACAACCATCTCCGACAATTTGTCATATACACATTAAAATATTGACAGGCCAGTGTGAAACATAATCATTCTTGTTCAATAATGGAGATTTTGTACTTTTTTTTTCTGGTGGATATTGAGCTTTTTCGACAAGTAGCCAATTAACCATTCAATTCCATCATCCTCTTTCTGTATCAATACATCTCCGAGCCCTATATCCCGAGCATCAAACACAATTTTCAAAGGGTTTCAAAATATTTGGTGGAGCTAAAACTGGTGTGGTGATTAATCCTGCTTTAAAATTCTCAAATGCCTCCTGGCATTGTTCTGTCCACCACAATTCTGTGTCTTTCTTCAGTAAATCCATCAGTGGTGCCGATATGCTGCTGAAGTTTGGAACAAACTTTCAATAGAATCCACTCAGTTCCAAAAATCGAAGCACCTCTTTCTTCGAGGATGGTTGTGGAAATTCCTCAAAGTCCTTCGTTTTTGTGTTGCATGGGGTCAACCTTCCATGGCCAATGTAATGTCCCAAGAACGTCACCTCTGCCTTCACGAATTCTGTTTTCCTTCAGTTTTATACCAAGTTTGCTCATTGTAATCGTTCAACATGCTCTGCCAGCTGTAACATGTGAGCTTTCAATCACTTGCTAAAGACCACTACATCATTCAGATAAGCTGCACAATTTGTCCATATGGCCACACCTCTGTTCTTGAGTCTTAAATGTGGCTGGTGCATTATTCATCCATATTAAATAGTCAATAAAGTTTTTTGTCATCTCCGGTATCTTTACCAGATAGTTGAACTGACTCCACATTTTTTTTATTTGAAAGGGGCCACGAAACGCGGCTTTGAAGGGATTTCTTACCACTGGTGGCAATACTAATAACTCATCCCCACGGGAAATCGTCAAAGTTTCAGAGTTTTTATCTGCCACTTGCATCACTCTGTACTGTGCCCACTTCAGGTGCTGTTGAGCTCACTCACCTACTTCATCAAATCTATCCCTCACCTCAGATACATGATCCGACTTTGGTCCAGTCAATTTATATTTAATTAATTTCAAAGGACCTCTCACTTCATGTACGAACATTAAACCAAAGGAAGTAAAGTGAGTAGATTTAGTTGGGGAATCTCTAATGGCAAACAATATAATGGGGCACCTTTATCCGAATCATTCAGGTACTCCTGACAGTATGCTGTTAACATGGTCCTCAGTGTGTGATGCGAACTTTCCAAGGCTCCCTGGGATTCAGGATGGGACGCACTTGATTTCAAGTGCTGTATGCCTAAGCTATCCATGATTCCTAAAACAGCTGAGCGATAAAAATGAGACCCTTGGTCTGACTGAATCTCTCTGGGCAGTCCACAGTGAGTAAAGAAAGCTACCAACCCCTCCACCTCAATTTTTGCCTTAACACGCCAATAATAGATTTGCCTCTGGAAATCTGGTAGGCACATCCATTATGGTCAGCAAATATTGGTTTCCACTTTTACTTTAGAAAGGGGAGCTACACAATTGACCATAATCCATGTGAAAGGTTCTTCGAATGCAGTAATCCGCAACAAAGGTGCTGGTTTTATTACTGCCTGTGACTTACCTACCATTTGGTATGTATGTCACGTACAACCAAAATTAACAGCGTCCTTGTGCATTCCAGGTCACTAGAAATGCTTCTGTACCTTAGCCTGAGTCTTCTGTACACCTAAGTGACGGCCTACAGTTAGTTTATGAGCTACCCGTAACACTGTACGTTACTGCAGTATCCGAGGGGCAGGAGCGTTGACGTTTCAGGCATAAATCCTTCATCAGGAAAGTGGGGGATAAGGGAGGGGGAAGAGGTTGAGAAATAAATGGGAGGGTGGGGGTGGTGCTGGGTGGAAGGGATCTTGGAAGGCGAGAGGTAGATGCAGGTGGAGTGTAATGGTGATAGGTCGGAGAGGATGGTGATAGACACCTATCGGTGATAGGACAGCTGAAACCCTCAAACTGTACAGCATCAACGTTGACTTCACCAAATTCCAAATCTCCCCTCCACCAACCTCTCCCAGATCCAACCGTTCAAACTCGCACTGCCCTCTTAAACTGCCCTAACTGGCCATCTTCCTTTCCATCTATCGACTCCACCCTCCCCTGCGACATATCACTATCATTCCCAAATACATCTTCTTATCGCCTTCCCAGTGACCCTCCCACCAGCTCAGCTACTACCCTCGTATTTATCTTTCAGCCCCCTTGTCCCCCCACCATGTTCCTGACGATGAGTTTCCGCCTGATATTCGATTGTCCTGCTGTTCGGATGCTGCCTGAACTGTTGTGCCTTTCTGGCGCCCCACTTCTCAACTATTACAGACTGAGCAGATCCCGCATCTCACAAAAATTTAGGCGGCACGGCGGCACAGTGGTTAGCACTGCTGCCTCACAGCGCCAGAGACCTGGGTTTAATTCCCGATTCAGGCGACTGACTGTGTGGAGTTTGCACATTCTCCCCGTGTCTGTGTGGTTTTCCTCCGGGTGCTCCGGTTTCCTCCCACAGTCCAAAGATGTGCAAGTTATGTGAATTGGTCATGCTAAATTGCCCGTAGTGTTAGGTAAAGGGGTAAATGTAGGGGAATGGGTGCATTACGCTTCGGCGGGTCGGTGTGGACTTGTTGGGCCGAAGGGGCTGTTTCCACACTGTAAGTAATCTAATCTAATCTAATCTAATCTAATCTAATCTAATCTAATCTAATAACTTCTTGTCCTTCTCCCCCTGTTCTTTCGGAGTAAACTTTATCTACAGAGGCGAATTCTTGAGAGAGATCAGGCACTGCCTCCATACCCAGCCCTTGCTGAGGCTGTGCAATTTCCTGCAGCTCCTCGGCTCCACTTGGGCTCTCCTTTACCAGTTTCACTAATGCCACTGGGCTTAGCCTCTTCTACCCCATCTTTCCTCAAAGTGTCATCCTTTAACGCCCAGCACGGTGTGTGCCAGCTTACTGCAGTGAAAACAACTTTTTCCCTGTGCCCTTCTTAAACCAGCAGCACTGTAATATTATGTGTTCCACTCCCTTATTAGTGAGAACACCTGAGGCATTTCACCTCCTGTCAACGCTCTTGGGCTTCTTTCTTCACCTGTGGTAAACTATTGTGAACTAATGTTCGCTTTGTAATGTGTGATCTTCCCTTCTCCCAATTTCTATCCCTCCCAGGATGAAATTCCTGCCAGAAGCTAAATTTCATCACATGCCACAATGCATATTTACCTGCCATTTCTGCCTCGCTTCTCACTTCTTGAACTTTCTATTCATTCACATGAATTCTTATTATCTCTGGAAGTGAGTCTTTTAACTTCTCCAGCAGATTAATCTCCCTTCGAGCCTCACAGGTCTTATCTATTTTTATTTTTATTTTTTATATATTTTTAATAGATATTTGTATTAGAAATTTAACATTTTTACAAGTTTACAAAAATAAACAAAACTTTCAGATATAAACATTGATATACTATTAGCTCAAATATACAATAGCCAAAATTTAGCAAAAAAATCAAAACAACAACAAAAATAAACCGAAAAGAAAAACAAACAAACAAACAAAACTCAACTATCTACTAATCTAACCTACAACTAACCAGGGTGGATATTTAAGTCTCTTACATGCTCGGGATGTGTTAGCATCAGATATAATAAAACCCGTATTCGTGCGGGATTCCTCCCCCGAGGGGCCGCGGACCAGCCAGGTTTGTAATCTCGATGAAATAAAAGCCCTTGTTAGGATAGCCGAAATATCTGTATTTATGTAATTCAAAAAGGGCTGCCATATTTTATAAAATAATTCGGTCTTTCGGTACACCATATTTGTAAGGAAGTCAAGGGGAATACATTCCATAATTAGTCTGTGCCAATTTGAAAGTCCGGGGGGGCCCTCAGCCGCCCAGTTCACCAAAATATTTTTCCTTGCACAGAAAGAAAGAATAGAAAATAGTCTCTTCTAGGGAGGGAAAGTTCGAAAAGCCCAAGAGGAGAGATACAGGGTCCACTTTAATTTCCATTCCTAAAATTTCTGTCAGGGTACTTGCTACTTTAGTCCAATATCTATGGATCTTATGACAGGTACATAAGCAATGTACAAGAGTGCCCACCTCTATTTTACATTTAGGACACATTGGAGATGCTCCTGCCTTAAATTTTGCCAATCGAACCGGTGCTATATGGGCCCTATGAAGTATCTTCAGCTGGATAGCCAGGGTTCTGTTACAAATAGTAATTCTTCTAGCATTTTCCCAGATATCATTCCACGTTTCTGTGGAGATTTCTAGTCCCAGATCCTGATCCCATGTTTTAAGCAGATTATCCATATATCCCGATACTTCATCATGTAGTAAATGATAAATATTACTGACGGAAGATACCCACATTGGTCGGAGGACACTACATTCTCTATCGGATTTATAAAGACTATCTAATAACGTAGTCTTCTTCTGTATATAATCTCGAATTTGGAATTATCGAAAGAGGTCTCCATTGTGTATCCGAATTTCTGACGCAGCTGTCCGAAAGTCATCAGGACCCCATCTTTAAATAAATCCCCTAGACATGAGATACCCCTGGATCTCCAGAGTTTAAAAGTGGCATCTGTTAACCCCGGTTGGAATCCCCATGCTCCCACTAAAGGTGCATAGGTGGATGTTTTATGTGAATTACCCTCATTTTACCGCATTATATTCCAAGCCTTGATTGTATTTAGTGTTATAGGGTTTTTACAGTGATCTGTAATGATTTTCCTCTTGTCTGAGATTAAAAGGTTAATAAGTGGGTGTTTTACTTGAGAAGCCTCGATGTCCAACCAGATTGATTGTGGATCAGACAAGACCCAATCAGCTATGTAACTTAATAGGGAACTTAACTGATATTTCCTAAAGTCTGGGAAGTCCAATCCACCCCTTGCCTGTGGAAGCTGTAGCTTCTTCAGCTTAATGAGGGGCCGCCTATGATTCCAGATAAAGGAACTCAGCCAGCCATATATTTTACATAAAGCCGTCCTCGGCAGCATCACCGGAAGCATTCTCATAGGATATAGGAGACGGGGCAGGATATTCATTTTGATTAATGCTATTCTACCCAACCAGGAAATTGGTAGGTCTCCCCATTGCTAGGAGGTCCTGCCTTATCCTTTCCAATAAATACACAAAATTAGCCTTATACAACTGACCAAATACTGGAGTAATAAAAATGCCTAAATATAAGAAACCCTCCAGGGACCAGCGAAAGGGAAAAAGGGAACCGTCCGCTAAGCGGGGTATCATAGCAAGGCCACCCATTGGCATAGCCTCCGATTTTGAAAAATTAATTTTATAGCCTGAGAATGCACTAAATGTATTAATAACTTGGATTAAGCGAGGTATGGACATCAAAGGGTTACTGAGGAATAGAAGAACATCATCTGCATAAAGGGTAATTTTATGTTTATCTGTACCAATCCTTGGGGCCACTATATTAGGATCAGCTCGTATAGCTTCTGCTAGTGGTTCAATTATTAGCGTGAATAACAATGGCGAGAGGGGACATCCCTGACGGCAGCCACTACCCACACTGAAGCTATCCGAGCCTAATCCATTGGTAACCACAACTGCTTTGGGATCACTATACAATGTTGAGACCCATTTGGTAAACACCTGTCCAATGCCAAACCTCTCCAATGTGTAAAACAAATATGACCATTCGACCCTATCAAATGCCTTTTCCGGGTCAAATGAAACCACTACTCCTGGTATCTTTCCCTGATGACAAGCTTGAATCATATTCAGAGCCCTTCTAACATTATTGGATGATCTACGCCCCTTAATAAACCCCGTCTGATCCTCCTTTATAATATGTGGCAGTATCCTTTCTAGTCTCAGTGCTAACGTTTTAGAGAGGATTTTAAAATCTACATTTAGCAAGGATATTGGTCTGTATGATGTACAATCTTCTGGGTCCTTTCCTTTTTTAAGGATAAGAGAGATATTTGCCTCTTTCAGCGAAGGCGGGAGACAGCCCTGACTATATGCATAGTTATACATGTCCATAAGTGGACCAGCCAGTATTTCTGTAAATTATTTATAGAATTCAGCTTGAAAACCATCTGGGCCCGGCGCCTTACCATTTTGAAGGTGCCTAATTGCATCAACTATTTCTTGGGGTGTAAGAGGAGCATTTAGGACCGATACTTGTTCCGGAGTAAGGTCTGGAAAAGTCAAACTTTTAAAAAATGACTGTATCCTCTTCGTCCTAGCTTCACAATCCTGTGATTTATATAACTCAGAATAGAATTCTCTAAAGGTCGCATTAATCTTTTTGTGATCATGAGTCAAAATACCCGTACTTTCCTTGATAGACATAATAGTCTGAGGGGCCTTTTTTTCTTTTACAAGAAATGCTAAGTATATACCCGGTTTGTCACCATATTCATATAACCTTTGCTTTGCAAATAATATTTCCCTCTTAGCCGTTTGAGTAAGTGTAGATTTTAGAGCTGTCCTAAGAGCTGTAATCCTTTGCAATTTAATAATAAATAAGGTCTATCAGTGTATGCTGTTTCAGCCGCTTTTAAGCGGGCTTCAAGCAGACGCTGTTGTTCTCCCTTTAATTTCTTCTGGGTCGCTGAGTAGGAGATGATCAAGCCTCGCGTCTAAGCTTTGATGGTCTCCCACATCATTGACGGGTTGCTAGCTGTACCTGAATTAATTTTTTAAAAAGTTTTAAATTCTTGAGAGAAGTACTTTACAAATTTACTATCTTTCATTAGGAAGGGGTCCATACGCCAATGCCGAGGGGATGTCCCACTGTTCCTCGCCTTAGTTTCCATATATACAGCAGCGTGGTCAGAAATTGCTATATTACCTATTTTACAGGATAATATGGAATTTAAAAAAATCGAGGGGGCCAAAAAACATATCAATTCTGGTATGACATTCATGTGGATTAGAGTAGAAAGAAAAATCTCTACCCTGTGGATGAAGACATCTCCATACATCTACTAATCCTAATTCTTTGTTCAGATCCATCAATTGTCTAGATCTGGGAGATACTCCTGCAGTACTCTTGGGAATCCTATCTATTTCCGGATCCATAATACAATTAAAGTCTCCCCCTATAATTATATGACGGGCATCAAAAGCCATCAATTTTGAAAAGGCTTCCGTTATAAATTTAAAGGGGTGTGGCGGGGGGCAGTACAAATTTAAAATCCCATATTCCTCTCCATTTATGAGGGCTTCAATCAAGATATATCGTCCAGATTCGTCTTTTATCTGCTTTAGGATTTTGAAAGGGAAATTCTTCCGAACAAGAATAACAACTCCCCTGCTTTTTGAGCTAAAAGAAGAAAAAAAGGCCTGATCAAATCCGCACTGTCGTAATTTCAAGTGTTCTTTATCTGACAGGTGTGTCTCCTGTAGGAGAGCTATATCAACTCTTTCCTTCTTAAGATTTGATAATATTTTCTTCCTTTTGAGTGGCGAATTACTCCCCTTGACATTCCAGGTGCACCACCTAACCGACTGATCAACCATAATCCTCTGGGCCAATCCGAGACCCCTCGGGAGGGGCAACCCTATCCAGAACATCCCGAGCGTGGAACATGTAAAATTTACAAAAATAAAGCCTCTTTAATACACCCACAACAATTTTCTAAATAAAAAAATATAAAACGTATCTAAGTGGAGATTTTCCCCCTTGTTCCCATGGGGCGTCATTTCCTCTCCAAAAGTCCCTCATATCCTCTCCCAACCAATGCCCCACCCTTGACCCAGGCACCCCTCAGTAAAATGAGGAGAATTCAAATATAATACAAAGCTAGAGTTAACAGTGAGCACCCTACCCCCACCCATACCAACACCTGGGTATATTTGGTAATGTTAATACCATATATAAACATATAACTATAAAATGACCACTTCAACAAATAATAATTAAATAATTAAATACAAAATAACGAAGGGAAAACAACCCCGCTCCTAAAGGCAGAGGTAAAATTGAATAAGGTAACCACTTCCCCCCACCAACATTAACCAAACCCTCCAGCTTTTATATATACACACATACATATATATATATATACATACATATATGTATATACACACATACACACATATACATACATCCCTCATATATACATAAAATAATAACAGAAAACAACTCCGGGGGGGGGGGAGAAAATCAAATCCCTCTCCCCACCCCCTATGATAATATTAAGCAGTAAGGTAAGAGAAAGAAAAAAAAAAGGAGGGGATATAAACCAAAGCTGGGGGGGGGGGGGGGGGGGGGTGGAAGGCAGACCAACATCCATTATGTCTTACAGTTTATCTAAGAGAGTCCAAGAATTCCTTAGCCTTTTCTGGTGATCCAAAGTTATATACGGATCCTTCATGGTTAAAGTGTAACATCGCTGGGTAGCGTAAGGAGTACTGAATATTTAAATCCCTTAAACGCTTCTTCACCTCGTCGAATGCCTTCCTCTTTCGAACCAGAGCTGGGGAAAAGTCCTGAAATAGCATGATCTTGGATCCTTTGTAGATCATAGCTTGGGGGTCTTTTCCGAGATTTCTAGAGGCTTCTAGGAGTATCTGCCTCTCCCTGTAGCTCTGCAGCCGGAACAGGACCGGGCGTGGGCGCTGGTTCGAGCCGGGCCCGCGTATTGCAACCCGGTAGGCCCATTCCACCCTTACCTGGCCTGATCCAGCTTGCAGATTTAAAAGCTGTGGCAGCCACTGCTCCAGGAATGCTGTAAGCTGGCCTTCCTCTTCCCGTTCGGGAAGTCCCAGCAAACGAATATTTTTTTGACGACCTCGATTATCGAGGTCGTCAATATGATTTTCCAAGGTCCGGACTCGCTGCTCGAGAGTCCGGACCTGATCCACGGCCAATTGAGCGGTATTTTCGGAGGTCGCGGCCTTTAGCTCCACCCCTCCGACTCGGCGTTCAATTTCTTGAATCTCTCGGTCGTGCTTCTGCAGCGCGGCCGAGAGCGACTCCCAACGATTTCTGGATTCTGCAATAAAGGCATCGATCTTCGAGTCAAGCTTGGAAATCATTTCTGCAAGGCTTGTTACTGTTGGTAAGTCCCCCGGGGCGGCTGTGGACGCCTCTGCTGCAGCTGGAGAGGGTGGGGGAGGGGTTCCTGCTTGCTGAGAGCTGCGGGCTCCCTTCCCTTTTGTCATTTTAATTTAGGATTAAATTGTTTAAATATAATATTACACAACTAATTAAATTACACAACTATTATAAATGATTTGGTGAGCGTGGTAGGGGGTGGGTGACCCACTGTACCCAAGTTTTGGGAGGAGCACCATCTTGGATCCCCTCGAATTGATTTTTTAAGGATGTTGCCAGGGTTGGAGGATTTGAGTTGCAGGGAGAGGCATAATCGGCTGGGGCCATTTTCCCTGGAGTGTCATAGGCTGGGGTGTGATGTTGAAGAGGTTTATAAAATCGTGAGGGGCATGGATAGCGTAAATAGACAAGGTGTTTACCGTGGGGTGGTGGAGCCCAGAACTAGAGGATATAGGTTTAGGATGAGAGGGGAAAATTCAAAAGGACCTAAAGGGCAACCAAAATGGCATTTGAATAGGAAGGGTTCAGAGGGATGGTGGTTAAGTGCTGACAAATGGGAATAGTTTAGGTTAGAATATCTGGTTTGCATAGATGGGTTGGACTGAAGAGTCTGTTTTTGTGCTAGACATCTCTGACTGTGGGATCATAAAAGTGAACACTGCTCTGATTCACCTCTGGGCTCCTTGATGTCCACTTGTTCGTTATCTAGCTTCCTCAGTCTCACATGAGTGTATTTTTGTCATGTTTAGTATTTTACTCCTACGTTCACAGACCTTTTTGTAAATGAATTGTCCACTGCTGCCCGACTCCTGACCGTATGCTGCTCCATTATCAGGTTGTTTTTTCCACAATATCTTTGACAGTCAAGAATTCTTTTTTCCAATAGTGAGTGGATTTTTCTTCCATTTCTGACAGTCACATTCTGCACCATTTTCATTCCCTATAATTCACATTGCACTCCCTGAAACATCATGTGTATTTCTCCTTCCACAGACACCAGTGATCATTGCCAAAGCCCTGTTGCCTGTGGAGCGGGTGATGTTTGACGTCCTTGTACAGCTGCAGTTTGAATGGTGAAGGCGCGCCCACAACGTGGTTGGGTAAGAGACATTACAGATTATTCACTCAGCGATAGTGAAAAGTAGAAGATATCTGTACAAATCAACATGTTTTTAATTTCACAAAAATATTGAGAACCTTTGACATAAGGCTACAGCTGGACAATACTATGTCCAGTGACCAAAACCATTGCCAAATATGCAATTTTTCAGTAACGCCTTAAAGGAAGAAAGCAGATCTCAGAGGGTGGGAATTCCAGACCATGCTGTCTTGGAATCTATGGAAACAGTCACACAGCTGAACTAAAAAATAAACACATCATTGGGAGTCTAAACTAAAATGAGTTCTTGAGATATGAAAGGGTGTGTGGTGCAGGAAGATAGGAATGATTACAGCCAGGAATTAAGTCAAGGGTGTGAAAGTAAATTGTTGTTGCTCATAAATGGGAGCCTTTTGATGGATCAGCAAGTTCTGGAACAAGTGAGCACTTGGGCAGTAGAGTTTTCAATAATTCTGGAGATTAGAGGGAGGGTGATTGTGGGATTCTGGCCAGGAGTGGGTTTAGATAATGAAATCTAGAGTTAGCAAAATGAATGAATGAGAGTTTCAGTAAATGAGCTGAGACTGTGGTGAGGTCGGGTGATATCACTGAAGTCGAAATAGTGGTCTTGGAGTGGGACTGGGCTATCACCCTCACCTCACCTCTGGAATTCAGCTGTTTGTCAGTTTGTGAATCAAGTCTGTAACAAGATCAGGAACTGAGTGGCCCTGACAGACCCCAAACTGGGTGTCACAGAAGGTTATTGCTGAGCAGCTGCGTGACAGCACTGTTGATGACACCTTCCATCACTTCACTGCTGAGCGAGTGTGGACTGATGGAGGGAAATTGGCTGGGTTGGCTCTGTCCTGAGTTTTTGTGTTGAACATCCCTGGGAAATGTTCCACAATGTCAGTAGGTGCCAGTACTGGACTTGTCTTGTTGGGCAGCAATTTCTGGAGCACAGCCATCAGTATTATTGCCACAATGTTGGTAGGGCCGACAGCCTTTACACTACTTCTCCATTTCTTGATCTGATTTGAAATAAGTTTTCAACCAAATTGATTCACGTCTGTGATGTCAGGGACCAATGTAAAAGGCTTATCCACTTGGCACTGCTGGCTGAAGATTGCTGCAAATGCTGTTGTCTTGTCTGTTGCATGGATGTGGAAAGATGTGGAAGCTTTGGAGAGGGTGCAGAGAAGATTTACCAGGATGTTGCCTGGAATGGAGAGGAAGTCGTACGAGAATAGGTTGAGAGTTCTCGGCCTTTTCTCGTTGGAACGGCGAAGGATGAGGGGTGACTTGATAGAGGTTTATAAGATGATCAGAGGAATAGATAGAGTAGACAGTCAGAAACTTTTTCCCCGGGTACAACAGAGTGTTACAAGGGGACATAAATTTAAGGTGAAGGGTGGAAGGTATAGGGGAGATGTCAGGGGTGGGTTCTTTACTCAGAGAGTGGTGGGGGCATGGAATGCGCTGCCTGTGGGAGTGGTAGAGTCGGAATCATTGGCGACCTTTAAGCGGCATTTGGATAGGTACATGGATGGGTACTTAATCTAGGTTAGAAGTTCGGCAGAACATCGTGGGCCGAAGGGCCTGTTCTGTGCTGTATTGTTCTATGTTCTATGTTTCTATGATGTGTGAGACCCCTCCATCAGTAAGATGGGGGATATCTGTGATGCTTCCTGCAGTGAGTTGTTTAATTGCCCATCACCATTCCTGACTAGGTGTGGCAGAACTGCAGAGCTCAGATCTGATCCATTGGTTGTTGGATCACATAGTTCTATTTGGTGTTGCTTGCACTGTTCGGCATGCAGGTTGGGTAGCTTCACCAATTTGGCACCACATTTGTAGGTATCCCTGGTATTGCTCCTGGCATGCCCTGCGGAACTCTCCATTGAACCAGGATTGATCCCCTGGCTTGATGTTAATAGTTGAATGGGGGATATACCAGGCCATGAGATTTCAGATTGGGCTGGAGTACAGTTTTGTTGTTGTTGGCACACAGTGAGACAGAAGTTGCAGGGTCAAGAGGGCTGATTGTGTGGTTGTATTTGCTAGTGCATTGGTAGATGTAATGTGGTCCATCCAGTTTCATTCCTTTGTTGAGACTGTGCAGTGACTAACACAATGAGTGATTTGATGGGCCACTGACAGGAATACAACTTTTCAAAAAAGGTTTTGTGATTTACACATGAAAGAAATGAAACTATCATGGTATTCGAACAGATGAAAGACTCAACAGACAATCAAGGTATTTTTCAATGGGATAATTTCATTTACATCACACTAAATTTTTGCTATAAATTCTGTGCCTTAGAATTGTGTCCTCCACAATCTCCTGATGAAGAAGCGGCGCTCTGAAAGCTTCCAATTAAACCTGTCGAACTATAACCTGGTGTTGTGTGATTATTAACTGAGAATATTACAGCACTACTAACAGGGCTGCATGTAAAGAGGCTCAGTCCAGTTAATCAATACATTCGGAAGGATTTCCTCCAAGTTTGATGACGCAATATTCGTCAAAACCGTCAACTTCAACCTGCAATGTTGTTATTAACAAAAACTTCAGGCTGACACAACGCTCCCTTACCCAACTGCAATGTGGTAACTGGGCCCGGCCCAGGAATTGGAACTGGGACATTTGTGGACTATGATCTCAAAGGAAGCGAGATGTGATGGTACAGAGAACACCGAACGGAGAATTCTCCACAAAGGTTGACAGGAAAGCCACACACACAGACCAAGTCCTGAACTACGAAAGCAACCACCCCAACACGCACAAACGAAGTTGCATCAAGACACTATTCAAAAAGGTCCACAACACACTGCAGCACACCAGAACTGCAAAAAGAGGAAGACAAACACCTGTACAAGGTATTCGCCAAAAACGGATACCCTCGCAATTTCATCAACAGATGCAGAAGGGAAAGACAATGGAACGAGAACATGCCACAACCCAAAGGACGAGCCACACTACCATACATCAGGAGCATTTCCGAACTGACATCCAGACTACTGCAACCACTAGGACTCATAACAGCACACAAACCAACAGCCACTCTCAGACAATAACTTACCAGAACGAAGGACCCGATATCCAACATGAGCAAAACCAATGTAGTGTACAAAATCCCATGCAAGAACTGCACAAAACACTACATAGGACAAACAGGAAGACAGCTAACGATCCGCATCCATGAAACCAACTAGCCACGAAATGACACGACCAGCTATCCTTCGTAGCCACACATGCAGATGACAAGCAACATGAATTCGACTGGGACAACACTACCACTATAGGGCAAGGCAAACAGAGAACAGCCAGGGAATTCTTAGAGGCATGGCACTCATCCACAGACTCTATCAACAAACATATCGACCTGGACCCAATATACCGGCCACTACAGCGGACAGATGGAACTGAAAACCGGAAGCGGTAGAGACAGGCCACTATAAATGCCGGAGGAAACATCACAGAAGCACTTCACAGGAGGCTCCCAAGCACTGAGGATGTCACCAAGACAGGGGACAAAACGTTTGCAACACAAATTCCCAGCTTGGCGAACAGAACCACAGCAACGAGCTCCCGAGCTACAAATCTTCTCCCAAAAATTGAAAACTCAATTTTTGGAAGGATTTTTATTAAACCTGATTGAACATTTAAATCTTTGTTTTTTTAAACAAAGTGTGTGGGAACCAACCCACATCTTGCTAGAGGTTCAGTTCGGCCTGATACATAGAGCCAAAGGTCAAGCAAACATCACACTTTCCATTCACTTCTACAAAGGGCTGACATCACATTTCCTCAGGACTTAAAGTATTTTATAAATTGTTTGTAAAATCATTTGTCACGTTAAAGAACTGGACAATAAATGTCATTGTATACAATAAGAGTGAAGCCTGTGACAGCAGATTTAGCTTTGGAGGGCAGTGTGTGCGCTTCCTAAATTCTGGGAGCATTTTGGGATACTGCTCCCAGATGGTGATAGTGAGCATATCTGCAATGCACTGTTTAGATTTGGGAATCCATGGGGAACAATCTGTGGTTTCACTAATACTTGGCTTGCGTTGTTGGTGTACAGTAAGCAATCCATAAAGTTACTTATGTATTGTTGTTGACTACCTGAAAGGTATTCAAATCTGCCAGGATGCCTTCAATATGTAAATGCATCTATTGTAAATATTTGGAATATCCCAGAACTGCCCAGTGCTTGGCAAATTCAGGGGGGACAAAAAAATCACATTGAGTAATTTGAAATTAAGAATCCAAGAGGACGTAACCACTGAAGTATTCAATTCAAATAGTTAAATGGAGTGCTCACATTTAAAATACCTGTTATCCATAGGAATGGATGGACTGACAGAATTGGGATCAAATTCCTGGCTAGGGAGTGTGAAATCTGCTTTGATAAAGTCACCTGCATTTACCAACAATAATTTGGCAAGTTTGGAAATTTAACAAACAATACCAACTTCGGTGATGCTCCAGTTAGGTCCCAAGCTCTATGAAAAAAATAACAATGTTCAGGTTTATTGCATACACTCTGAAACACGTGTTTCTTCTACAGATCCTGCAAGTTTCCCCAATGAGCATAGTCCATCCAAATGATGTTGCTAACTTTGGCCAACTCATTTCTTTCCGAGCCTCTATAACCTGAAGAATGACCAGAAGCAATTACTTCACATATGTGGGAACATTACCGACGAGGATTTTTTCCTTCAGAATTGACTTCCATATATTCAGTGCCCAGAAAAGATAAAAAAGCTTGTTATCTTTTATAGAGCAATGAGTCAGTGGGAGTAAAACCCTAACCTTTTCTTGCTTAATAATCACGCTGCCTAAATTTTAAACATGAACACTTCTTAATAGTTCACCAGATCCTAACGAAATATTTTGTGCAAAACAAATCACATGATACGTAGTTATTCAGATAATAAAACAACTTTGTTCATTGAAGAACCCAGAGGAAAAGGTCATGAAACAATGTGAGTTTGATATACCTCAATTATCATTTCAAGTGCAATCTCTGCATAAATTCTCCTTTTCCTCCTCGAAGTATTCAACTTCTTGAATAACTGAGAGAATGAAGTCACAGTTGTACAACACAAAATCAGACCCTTCAGTCCAACTTGCCCATGCTGACCAGATATCAAAAATTAATCTAATCCCATTTGCCAGCATTTGTTGCATATCCATCTTAAACCCTTTCTACTGATTATCAGTTTATTTTACTTTATCAGTACTTGAAATACTGACTTTTTTTTCTCCCAACATTGGTTAAAGAAATCATAAGTTCATTCATCCAAGTTAATTTTGTAATCTTTCACAAAGAAACAAGTGAGAACAACATATAGCTGAGTGCAAAACAAAATACTGCAGCTGCGCGATATCTGGGAACACTCTAAAGGTGAGGCATTGATACTGCACAAGTTTGTCAGCACGGTTTCAATTACTGATAATAATTTAGTAATGTCTTAGCCTTCACATAGTTAAGGTAAATGTGAGATATCTGAATTTCATGAATTGGTTCGTATTGCACTTTGAGAAGATTAAACCAAGAATAATTTTTGTTGATCAAAGGAGAAAGTGATGACCAAAGAAGCTGGACATCAGAGTTGAAAAGTGTCATGCTGGAAAAGCACAGCAAGTCAGGCAGCATCCGAGAAGCAGGAGAGTTGATGTTTCGGGCATAAGCCCTTCATCAGGAATCACAGGCTTCAAAAAAATAACTGGCATAGACTTATGCCAGTACATACGTAGAAGGGTCAGAACATGTTACTATCAGATTAGAGACTAATTTCAGATTTGGTACCATTCAGTGCAACATTTCAGTATGATATTTACATATGTACCTAAAAGAGAAGTTGTCTAAAATTACAAGCTCTAGAATGATTATACGATTAAACCTGGAAATAAAGCTGGTGAACAAGAATGGCAAATCAGTCCCATCAGTATCGCCTTGGGCAGTGTCAAGTAAGAATTTGACAACAGAGTTGCCACTTTGGTATAACCTGCAATCTGGCCAAATTGCAGCAAAAATCTGTTCAATTTTATCTGCACACTATTGAATGCAAAATCCTCCTTGCACAATATTGATGCAGCATTTTGGGATGTCATTTTTAAAATATATTATTTTCAAAGTTACTCACAATTAAGAGTGATCACTTGGTGCTGTCTGCATAACACAGTACAAAAAGGAATGAACAAAAAAAAACATGATAACCCAAATTCAGAGTCACTAATTCATTGATATTGCATGGGTCCAGCATTTTTAAGTAATCAATTTTTAAAAATAAATGCAGATACATTTACTAACTATATTGGAGTACAGTCAGGTTTCTTACTGAACGGTGACAGGATTGGACAGACTCTGCATGGATTTAAGAGAGGGGAATCATACTTAGCAAATCTACTGAAAGAATCTACAGAGTCGAATATTAAAGAAATAAATTGCAGGACATTTAGAAAAGCTTATCATTAAACATGGTAGACTGGGTTTTGTGAAAGAGAAACTATATTTGACAAATTTACGACAGTTCATTGAGGAGATAACAAGCAGGGCTAATAAAGGGCAATCCAATGATGTTCTGTATTTGGATTTTCAAAATGTAAATGATAAGGTGCTACATAAAAGTTAATTGCACAATTTAGGAGCTCATGTTATCGGGGTAATGCATTGGCATGGGCTGAGGATTGGTTAACCACACTGGCTGTTGCTGAGTCCTTACTTGGAGTACTGTATACAATGTTAGCTCCTATATTTAATAAAGGGTAAACCAACATCGGAGACCATTCAAAAAAGATTCACTTAGCTGCTTTCAGGACGAAAGGGTTGACCTATCAAGAATAGATAAGCAGGGGTGATCTTATGTCAACAAGATTCTGAGGAACTTGACAGGGTAGATGTTGACTAGATCTTCTAGCACCAGTGAAGTCTCAAACCAGGGACATTACATAAAGGAACATTCTTTTTAGAAAAAGTAAAGAATTTTTTCTCTCAGTGAATGGCTAGAATTTTCTCGCCCAAACAATTGTGAAAGTTAAATGTGGGAGGGGAATGGTTGGGTTACTCTTCGGAGGGTTGTTCTGGCTTGTTGGGCTGAAGGGCCTGTTTCTACACAGTAGGGAATCTGTGATTCTATCTCAAATTATTTTAAAAGAGGGCAGATAGATTTTTGAAATGTTGAGGGCTTTGCGGATCAAGCATAAAAGAGATGTTGAGGTCTGGGTTGGCCCAGCCATGATCTGATAGAATGGGGGAACAAGCTAAAGGGATGAATTGTCTACTCCTGCTCCGATTTCTTGAGGCTCCATTTCATGTTTTTTTTTGTTTCCAAAGAAGAGCGTGATACATTGTGCTAAAGACCTCAGATGTGAAAATGGGGTGTTTATGTACTGATTCAGAAGGCATTGATTCATCAATCACACCTATACAGTCATGAGTAGGAAGGCAATTCCCTCCATGAATAAAGGAAATCTCCTGCAGAGCTCACACAAAGGGAATTCTTACCCTCAGTGAACTCTCCCATCACATTACCCAACATATCAGCTAAAGCAGGACACACTGCGCATGCTCTAGCCAACAAAGTGACCCCCGGGTGATCGATTCAGCACCAGACCAATGAAAGAACAGTGGGCGAGGCTGGATGACCAAGCGGGATGTTGGTCCTCCAACCAATCAAAGTGACTGAAGGGCGGAGCTAAACTAAACCATGTGATCACCCTCGCGTGCGGCGCAGAGCCGCTGTAATGAATGTTCGGCAAGTTATGGAGAGAAAGGATACGGTAAGGAAAGAAATAAACAGGGAAACCGGAGAAAAACTGTGCTGCTACGAGCGGAGAGGTTTTACAAACAAATTGTGCACGTCGGAAAATCCAAATTTGAACGTCCCAGTCCCGTGTTTGCAGTAAATGGGGAATTGCCTCAGCGCGGCTGCAGGCCTGAGTGAGCGCCGCCATCTTTATTTGGGGCAACGATTCACTGTACACGTGCGGAGCCGCCATCTTTGTAGGGGGCAAGGTGCAGCCAGGCGCATGTGCAGCCTTTCTCTGGTATAGAGTCTTTGTGATCATAGCAGCCAATACAGCTCTGATTCACATCTGGGCTCCCTCATCACCACTTTGTCAATATCTAGCTTCCTCAGTCTCGAACCATAGGTGTATTTTTGGTCTGTTAACTACTGTATTAAAACTTTTTTAGACCCTTTGTAAATGAGTTTTTCACTGCAGCCCAGCCCCTGACCATGTACTGCTCTATTATCAGATTACTTTTTTCTTGAATATTTTTGACAGTCAAGAATTCTTTTTTCCAACAAGCAAGTGTATTTTCCTTCCATTTCTGACTATCAAATTCTGCACCATTTTCATTCCCTGTAATCCATTTTGCACTCCCTGAAACATCAACTGTGTTTCTCCTTCCACAGGTACCAGTGATCAATGCCAAAACCCTGTTGCTTGTGGAGAGGGTGATGTTTGACTTTCTTGTACAGCTGCAGTTTGTGTGGTGAAGGTGCTCCTACAATGTGGTTGGGTAAGTGGCATTATAGATTATTCATTCAGCAACAGTGTTGATTTGAAAATAATGTCTATTTCAGCAACAGTTTGTATTTTTATTATCATGCTTATAATTTCACAAAAGTACTCTTGAGAACTTTAGTCATAAGACCAGAGATGGAGATATTAGGTCAGGTGACCAAAAGCATTGCCAAAAAACAGGTTTTGAGGGATGTCTTAAAGGTGGAAAGCAGACCTGTGAGGTTTTGGCTGTGAATTTCAGACTATGCTGCTTCAGCAACTGTAGAAACATCCACACAGGTGAAGTAATGAATTAACAAATGGTTGGGAGTCTTAAAGAAAATGTGTTGTCGAGGTGTCACAGTGTGTGGGGTGCAGGGAGCTAGGGATGATCACAGCCAGGAATTAAATCAAGTGTGAGGATTCTAAATTGAGGGATATTGGCCAGGTGCTGGCAGGTGAGACTAGATTGGGTTGGGGTGTCTGGTCGGCATGGACGGGTTGGACCGAAGGCTCTGTTTCCTTGCTGTACGTCTCTATGGCTGT
Source organism: Chiloscyllium plagiosum (assembly GCF_037043375.1). NCBI lineage: Eukaryota > Metazoa > Chordata > Chondrichthyes > Orectolobiformes > Hemiscylliidae > Chiloscyllium > Chiloscyllium plagiosum. The sequence goes on along the minus strand of NW_028270156.1, from coordinate 99,573,899 downwards.
ATGCTGTTGATTATAATTAGGAGCCTTTTGATGAATCAACAAGCAGAGATTTAGACTTTCTTGAGATTACAGGGAGGTTGAATGTGGGAAGCTGGCCCTGAGTGTGTTTGGAAAATGAAGTCTGGAGATAACACAAGTTGGATGAACGTATATGAGCTGAGACAAGGATGGAATCAGCTAGAAATAGTGGTCTTGGAGTGGGACTGAGTTATCACACTCACCTCACCTCTGGGATTCAGCTGGTTGTCAGGTTGTGAATCAGAGCGGTAACACAATCGGGAGCTGAGTGGCCCTGGTGGAGCCTAAAGTGGGTGTCACTCAGCTGGCTGTTGCTGAGCAGCTGCTGCTTGGTAGCCCTGTTGATGACACCTTCCATCACTTTTTACTGCTGATCGAGTGTGGACTGATAGATGTAAATTTCCTGGGTTGGATTGCCCTGTGCTTTTGTGTTGAACATGCCTGGGCAATGTTCCACATTGTCGGTAGATGCCAGTGCTGGAGCGGTACTTGGCTCGGTGGGTGGCAAGTTCTGGAGCACAAGCCATCAGTATTATTTCCAGAATATTGGCAAGGCCCGTAGCTTTTGCACGACTTAACCATTTCTTGATGTTATTCAAACTTAATCGAACTGGCTTAAAATTCTCATCTGTGATGTTAGAAACCACTGTAGAAGGCTAAGATGGATAATCCCACTTTGCACTTCTGGCTGAAGATTGCTGCAAATGCTGTCACCTTATCTGGTGCATGGAGGTGTGAGGCCTCTCGATCAGTAAGGGTGGGGATATCTGTGATGCTTCCTCCAGTGAGTTGTTTAATTGTCCATCACTGTTCACAACTGGGTGTGGCAGAACTGCAGAGTTCCGATCTGTTCCATTGGATGTAGGATCACTTAGCTTTGTTGCTTGCTGCTGATGCTGTTTGATATGCAGATGGTCCTGTTTGGTAGCTTCACCAGGTTGGCACTTCAGTTTTAAGTCTGCCTGGTGCTGCACATGGTATGCCCTCCTTTACTGTCCATTGTGATGGGTGAGAGCAGGATTTACAAACCCATGAGATTACAGATTGTGCTGGAGTACAGTTCTGCTGCTGTTGATGTCCCACAGTGCCTCAGAGATATCCAGTTTGAGATCCTACATCTCTTCAAAGTCTGTCCCATTTAGAACGGTGATAGTGCCACTCAACACTGTGGAGGTTTTTCTCAACTTTAAGGCAAGACTTTGTCTCCAAAAGGAATGTGTGATGGTCGCTCTTACTGATACTGTCATGGCCAGATGTATCTGCCGCTGGTCAAATCTTAACAATGAGATCAAGTATGTTTTACACTCTTGTTGGTTCCCTCACCACCCGCTGCAGACTCAGTTGAGCAGCTATTTCCTTTAGGATCTGACCAGCTCAGTCAGTAATTCTGTTGCAGAGCTAGTCTCGATTGTGGACATTGAAATCCTGTACCCTGAGTACGTTTGACACCATTTTACTTCCTCAGTGCTTCCTCCAAATGTTGTTCAACATGAAGGAGAACTGATCCATCAGCCAAGGGAGGACGGTACGTGGTAATCGGCAGGAGCCATGAGACTTCCTGGTCTCCGGAGCCAATGCTGTGTACTCCCAGGGCAAATCCTCCCTGTCTGTACACCACTGTGCCACCACCTCTGCCTGGTCTGTCCTGCCGGTGGGACAGGACATATCCAGTGATTTCAGGAGAAAGTGAAGACTGCAGATGCTGGAGATCAGAGTCAAGAGTCTGGTGCTGGAAAAGCACAGCAGGTCAGGCTGATGAAGGGCTTAGGCTCGAAACGCCGATTCTCCTGCTCCTCGGATGCTGCCTGACCTGTTGTGCTTTTCCAGCACCACACTCTCGATATCTCGGGATGGTGATGGTAGTGTCTGGTCATTGTCTGTAAGGGATGATTCCGTGAGTATGAGTATGTCAGGCTGTTCCTTGACTAGTCTGTGAGACAGCTCTCCACATTTTGGCACCAAAAACCATATGTTAGTGAGGAGGACGTTGCACCATTGAGAGGGCTGAATCTGTGGTTGTAATTTCTGGTGCCTTGTTAGTTGCCAACTGGTTCATCCAGTTTCATTCCTGTGTTGAGACTTTGCAGTGATTAATACAGTGAGTAGCTGGCTGGGCCGCTGTCAGGTTGGCAGGATGTTTTTCACCATTGAAAATGGTTCCATGGAGATCAGGAGATTCCTAACACTTTTTTTTACTTGAATTCAGATTCCACCATCTGCCAAGACGGGATTCGAACCAGGACTTCAGTCGTTTGTTTTAATATTCTGGATAAAAGCTAAATACATCAGGTTTGTTAACTCATTTTAAATATCACTAACCCTGGTTTTGTTTCTTTGTAAAACACTGTCCATCATCCTGTCTCCTCCATCCTCCCCTCCAACACGAGTGAGGAGCACATGGAGTTTCTCTGTCACTAAGACTGAGATAATACGATCTGCTGCTTCTCTCCCTCCCACGAGCCCACTGAGTCAAACTGCCTCACGTGGTGTTCCTGGTTTTTGTCCTAAAACTACATCTTTCTCCAGTCTCTTGTCAAGCCTTATCAGAGCTCACCTTTACCCTAATCTCGCTAAACTCATTTTCCAACTCTCTTTCCTCCGCTGCTGCCTCATCATCCCCCTCGCCAATTCATAGATATTGTTCCTTGTTCTCTCTGTTGGTCTTTTCTGGTTATGTCCTTCTCTCCCATTCTGTGAAAAACTAATATTTGACCTCACCGTTGTTGGAAAATCCTGCTCCATCTCCACTCTCCCTTTCCTTTCTGAATTCCTTGCATTTGGTTTCCCTCAACGATCGATCCTTGGTCTCTCCTGTATCTCACGTACATAGTGCCAGGAAGTGATATCGTCCAAAAACACTGTTAGGTTTGACATGTACACTGACGATGCCCAGCTCTCCATCCCCATCATCCCTCTCCATTACTCCACTGTTACTCAGTTATCAAACTGCTTATCACATTCCCACTACTCGATTAGCTTCAATTTCCTCCAATGACACATTGGCACGGTTAAACCCATTGCCTTACCTTTACCTTTCTGCTGAGCCCCTCCCTCCCACTCTGAGGCAGAACTCTGAGGCAGAACGACACTTTTCACAATATTGCTGTTATATCTGACCCCAAGATGACCTTCTGATCAGACATCCACACAATCACAACCCCAGGAATTCCAATCTCTTAAACGTTGCTTTTCTCCACCTCACCCCAGCTCCATTGCCACTGAAACCCCTTACTCTCGTCTGTGTCGCCTTAAACCTGAATAAAAAACAGAATCTTTGATTCCGTGACTCGGAATCTGGTTTCAGACTCCCCTCTCAGTATTTACCCTCAGACACATCCTCTTTTTATTTATCCTGTCAAACCCCCTAAGAATTCCATCTGTCTCAATGAGATCACCTCTCTTTCTCCAAAATCCAGTGAGTAGAGTCCCAACCTTTTCAGTCTTTATTTAAAAGATAATCCCTCCAAACCAGGGATCATCTCATTGAATCTTCCCTGAAATGCCTCCAATAAAGTGACACATTTCCTGATCTAAAGGGACCAAAACTGCTCTCATTACTGCAGATATGGGGGTCTCACCAGCACTTCCACACGGTACTCTCAGGTATACACTCCAAACTCTAATACTGAGAACCTTTGAAACAAAACGTTCCATTCCTCTTCCTGCTTCCCTGTTGTAACTGTGTGGTAGCTTTCTGTGTTTCCTGTACAATTACCCCGGTCCCTTTGTGGTGCAGCTTTCTACAGTTTCCACCATTTAAATAATACTTTGTTCTTTTATTATCTCCTCCAAAATGAGCAACTTCCCATTTTCCCAAGTTACACCCCATCTGGTAACTTGTTGCTCCCTTCTCCTGTGCATCTCTCTCTTTTCATAATCCTCTTAGACCTTTACAGTTATGCCTTTTCTAGAAGATATCTCCCCTTCCCATTCTTCCAAACATTTACTGGGAGCACTGGGCAGTGGGAAACAGAGAGAGTTGCTATCTTTTTAGGGATACGCTTTGGAGTGATTTGAGAGGATCTTTCTACCCATTGGCCAGGATGGAGACAACTTGCCCATCGTTAGGCATTAGCCTTTCACACCCATGTCTTACTGATGAGGCAGAGCGGCAGCACGGAATGAAAGAAAAGAAAGTAATTCTTGTTCCCCATATCTCACTGACGCTTGGATCATTTTCTCCAATGTGTCAAAGAACTGCTGTGTTCAGTCACATGAGATCTCAAGTTGGAATCTCCTAGAAACCCACAGATTTCCCCCTGAGTTGAGTGCTGTTGTCCTCAAGGATAATGTGTACAGTCATCCTGGGCCACGAGGAGGGGATAGTGTGGGTTTCTAACTTGGACTGATAGTGACAGATTTTATAAACTTGTATTACAGGGTATTACTGGTTGACATTCAGATGGTAATCTCAGTAAATATTCTGCTAAACTCTGATTGAATTACTCAGTATATCAGGATCTGGATATTTGCATTGTGTGTGTGTGAGTATTGTGTTCCAGATCAATCCCATTTGCTGCTTAAAAATTCTCCTTTGAATCATCGCATTCGCTCAAAAGGTCTCCCCAAACCTTCAAAGTGTCATGTAATCCTTTTATGATGACCTGATGAGTGTAAGGTCTATTATTCGAATGTGTAAGTTTTGTATAAGGATGTCTCAGAGAGGGAGCAGAATATTCTTAAAGGGGAGAATAATCATTTTGAGGAGAGGCTGTTGTTTAATGGTATCAATGACATAGGAATAGAAGAGTTCACATTATTGGATCATTTGAATCTCTTGTGGGGTAGAATTGACCTCCATCAGAAGGATGGATTGTACCTGCACTGGAAAGGAAGAGTTGCTAGTGCTATTCATGAGGCATTAGACCAGTGAAGAAATGTGGGGAAACCGAAAGAGAGGACGAGCGAAGTCTGAGGCTGGTACAATTCAGACGTCAAACAGTCAAGGCAGGCAAAGGCATGGCAGAGAACGAGGTAGGACTGAGCAGTTACACTGCATTTATTTCAATGCAGGAGGCCCGATAGGTCAGGCAGATGAGCTCAGGGCATAGGTTTGAACATGGCAATGGGATAGTATAGCAATTACAAAGGCATGACTTAATGGTGGATAGGACTAGCAGCTTAATGTTCCAGTGTATAGATGCTATAGCAAAGATAGAAAGGGGGCAACAGAGCAGGGGGAGTGGTATTTTTGATTAGGGATAACATTACAGCTGGGCTTCAAGAGGGTATTCCAGGGAGTACATCGAGGCAAGTTATACAGGTGGAACTGAGAAATAAGAAAAGGATGATCTCCTTACTGGGATTGTACTATTGAACCCTCCTCACCCCTTCCCCAATAGTCAGCGGGGAATTGAGAAGCAAATTTACAAAGACATCACTTATCTGTAAGAATAGTATGGTTGTATACAAGACTTGACCTTTTTTATTCATTCACAGGATGAGGGTGTCACTGGCTGGGCCCAAAGGGCAGTAAAGAGTTAACCACATTGCTGTGGGTCTGGAGTCACATGTAGGTCAGACCTGTTAAGAATGGCAGATTCCTCCCCTGAAGGATATTAGTGAATCTGATGGGATTTTTTTTTTCCTCGCAACAATCGACAATGGATTCATAGTCTTTCATAGATTCCTAATTCCAAATTTTTATCGAATTCACATTCCACCAACTGCTATGGCAGGATTCACACCCAGGGCTCCAGAACGTTATCTGGGTATCTGGATTAACCGTTTAGCCAAAATATCACTAGGCCATTTGGCAGGGTGAGTGACTGAGGTATCCGTAGGACAGCACATCAGCACCAAAATTCCCATGGTCTCTGCGGAACATAGAAAGGGCTGGGGAGGGAAATATATTCGAGGTGGTGGGGTCTGACTGTAGGTAGCGGAAATGGCGCTTTATCTGGTGATAACTGGGGTGGCAACTGAGGACCGGTGGATTATATTCTTCTTGTGGTTGGAGGGCTGATGTAAAGGCGAAGGTGCAGGAAGTGGAGGATATGCATTGAAGGGCATTGTTGATCACGTGGAAGGGAGATGTGGTGCTTGAAGTAGGAAACCTTTTCTGGGATGTCCTGGAGTGGAATTGCTTCTCCTGGGAGCACATATGGCAGAAGCAGAGGAACTGAGAGTACAGGATCACGTTTTTACTGAATATACTCGAGGGTAATCAGGAGAACAAAAAGGGGACATGACATATCTCTAGGAAATAGTTTAAGGAGAATCCAAAGAGATTCTTCAAATACATTAAGGATAAAATAATAACCAGGCAGAGAATAGGACACCTTAAAGATCAAGAAGGCCATCTATGGAACAACAGGAAGTGGGAGAGATACTATGCTATTCTGTTTGAGAGAGTTTGGAGAAATAATAGTGATAGCTTGAAAAGTGTCCATATTACAGAAGAGGTGGTACTGGATGTCTTAAATCGTAGCAAGGTGTATCCCAGAAATTTGTGGAAAGCTAGGAAAGTGATAGCAGTGCCCCTCCCTGAGATATTTATATCATCGTTTATGACAGGTGAGGTGTTGGAAGATGTGTGCCATTATTTTAAAAAGTAGTAAGGAAAGGCCAGGGAGCAAGAGGACAGTCACTCTGACGTCAGTGGCAGGCAAGTTGTTGGAAGGGATTCTGAGGGATAGGATTTACATGTATTTGGAAAGACGAGGAATGATTAGTGATAGTCAACGTGGGAAATTTTGTGTGTGGGAAATTCTCTCTCTCTAACTTGATTGAGTTTTTTTAAAGGCAGACTGTGGACGTTGTCTGTATGGACACTGAGCAGACTGGTTAGCAAGGTTAGATAACATTGAATGTTGGGAGAACCAGACATTTGGATACAAAACTGGCTTGAAGGTAGGCGGCGGAGGGTTGATTTGTGGACTGGAGGCCTGTGAGCAGCTGTGTGCTGCAGGAATGGATATGGGGTCCTTAAATAAATGACTTGGATGTGAATATGAGGTATGGTCAGTAGGTTTACAGAAGACACCAAAATTGGAGGTGTAGTGGACAGTGAAGAAGGTTAGTTCAGAATACAACAGGATCTTGATCAGATGGGCCATTGGAGCAAGGAATGGCAGATGGAGTTCAATTTAGATAAGTATGAGCTGTTGTATTTTGGAAAGGCAAATCAGGGCTGGACGTATGCACTTAATGGTAAAATCCTGGGGAGTGTTGCTGAACAAAGAAACCATGGTGTGCAGGTTCATTGTTCCTTGAAAGTGGTGTTGCAGGTAGGGAGGCGAGTGAAGGTTGCGTTTGGTACACTTATATTTATTGGTCAATGCATTGAATACAGAAGCTGGGGCGTTATATTATGGCTGGACAGGACATTGATTAAGCCATTCAGGAATTCTGTTTTAAGTTCAAAATTCCCTGTTTTGGGAAGGGTGTTGTGAATCTTGAAAGAGTTCAGACAAGATTTACAACAATTTTGCCAGGGTTGGAGGATTTGAGCTAAAGGGAGAGGCTGAATAGGGTGGGGTTAATTTCCCTGGAGAGTCAAAGACCGAGAGGTGATTTTACGGAGATTTATAAAATCACGAGGGGCATGGATATGGTGAACAACCGGAGTCTTTTCCCCCCAGGTTAGATGGGTCCAAACAAGAGCACACGGGCTTAAGTTGAGAGGGCAAAAATTTAAAAGGAATCTAAGGGGCCACGTGTTCAAGCTGAGCGTGATGTATGTGTGGAATGAGCTGCCAGATGAAGTAGTGGAGGCTGATAGAATTACAACATTTAAAAGGCATCCGATTGGGTACATGAATAGGAAGGGTTTCGAATGATACGGACCAATAGCTGGCAAACGGGACTCCATTAGTTTAGGATTCCTAGTTGGCATGGACCAATTGGACCAAAGGTCTGTTTCTGTGCTGTACATCTGACACTAATAAATGAAAATAAGATGTGTTCCTCTTTTGTGGAGAGCTAGCAGAAGCACAGATAATTATCCTTGGAGCTGAGAATGTTAAGCAATGATTTCGACCCGATGCAGATTTGTTTCCAATGTATTTAATTTGCAGAGAGAGAGAGGAATTGTTAACAACGTCATAATTTTAGTAACTATTTTCAAGTAATTGGCAACTAATGCAGGGTGAATATGTGAACATTATTTTATTCAGTAAATTCTGAGCATCTGGAACAGTCTGAATGGCAGCTGGACACAGATTCAGCAGTTATTCATAAATAGATTTGGAATTTTACTTTTTAAGCAAAGGTTTGGGGGGCTAAGGGCAAATGGGAGGGGAGTTGGGACAGATTTGCAGCATCTCCAGAGGGAGAGAGTATAGCCCCAATGGGCTGAATAGCCCCCAGCCCCAAGCTCTGTGATACTGCCCCATTCACTGTGAATGATGAAGCTCATCCGAGGGCAGAGAGGGAGGATACCACCACTCACCTCACAATGGGCCTCAGGTGATTGATGTCAGCGCAGGCCAACAGGAGGCAGAGGGTGGGACTGGAACACGAGGCAGTACCAGTTTATCTTCCAACCAATCGGAGTGAACGAGGGTATCCTTAAGGCTGGAATGAAAGAAAGGCACATGTAGCAGAGATTTGAGAAACTGGAGGAGATTAGAGATAGGGAGCGTTTTGTGGCTGGAGAGGAATCATATGAATAAGGAAGAGTTGTGAAGCTGGATGAGGTGACAGTGATCGGGAGAGTTGTGAGGATGGAGGAATTTGGAGACAGTGATAATGAGAGTCCTAATGTTATACAGCAAGGAAACAGGCCCTGTGGTCCAACCAGTCCATGCCGACCATAATTCCAAACTAAACTAATTGTACCTGCCTCCGTTTAGTCCACATCCATCCAAATATTTCCTATTTGCGTACTTATCTGAATGTCTTTTAAATATCGTAATTGTATTCACAACTACCACTTCCTCTGGAAGTTCATTCCACACATGTAATTTTTAAAAAAAATCCCTAATGTCTTTTCTCTAATCTTTCTCATCTCTTCTCAAAATGAATGCACCCGAATTTTGAACTCCCCTCTCTCCCAGCCATTCACCTTTATCTACACTCTTCACGATTGCATAAACCTTTTAATAAGGTCACCCCTCAACCTCCTAAACTCCAGTGAAAAAAGTCCCACCCTTTCCTGATAACACAATCCCTCCATTCCCATTAATATTCCAGTAAATCTCTTCTGAACCTGCTCTGATTTAATGATATCCTTCCTATAACAGCACAACCAGAGCTGGGTTTAGAAATCCAGAAGAGGCCTCTCCAACATCCTGAACAACCTCAACATAACGTCCCAATTCCTATACTCAAAGGTGTGAAAAATGAAGGTAAGTGTGCTTGAACACTTTCTTAACCACCCTGTCTACATGTAACACGAACTTCAAACACGTGAAGCCCTCGGTCTCTTTGTTCCATATCACTACTCAACGCCTTACTTGTAATGAGTGTAAGTCCTGCCTTTGTTTGTTTTATCAAGATGTAATATTTTGTATTTATTCCAATCCAAAAATCCTTTGATTATAAAGGCAGTAGGAGTATAATTAAGAGGGAAATCAGGAGGCAAAAAGGGGACGTGAGATAGCTTTGGAAAATAGGGTTAAGGATAATCCAAAAGGCTTTTATAAATACATGAAGAACAAAAGGCTAACTAGGAGAAAATAGAGACCCTCAAAGATCAGCAAGGTAGCCATTGTGTGGAGCTGCAGGCGATGGGTGAGAGAGGGAAACAAGTATTTTGTATCAGTGTTTACTGTGGAGAAGTGCATGTGAGATATAGATAGTGGGGAAATAAATGGTGATATCTTGAAAAAAAAGTCCATATTACAGAGAAGGAGGAGGTGCTGGATGAGTGGCTAAGGAGCTGGTGCAGGGGAAAAGGATTCACATTTTTGGATCATTGTGATCAACTCTGGGGTAGAATTGACCTGCGTAAGAAGGATGGATTGTACCTGATTTGGAAGGTGTCTAATATCGAGGCAGGGAGATTTGTTAATGCTACTCGGGAGGCAGTAAATCAGTGAGGAGTAGGTGTGATCGCAAATAGCTAGTGAGAAAAGAGATATCTCTGAGGCTGGTACAGTTCAGAAGGCAAATAGTCATTGCAGGCAAGGGCAAGACACAGAACAAGGTGGGATTTAGCAGTTACACTGCATTTATTTCAATGCAAGAGGCCTGACAGGGAAGGCAAATGAGCTCAGGGTATGGTTTTGAACATGACACTGGGATATCATGGGTATTATAGAAAGGACTGGCAGCTTAATGTTTCCGGGTATAGATGCTATAGGAAGAATAGAAAAGAGGACAAGAGGAGGGGGAGTGGCATTTTTGATTAGGGACAGCATTAAGATTGTGCTTAGGGAGGACATTCCTGGGAGTACGTCCAGTGAAGTTATTTGGGTGGAACTGGGAAATAAGGAAGGGATGATCTCCTTATTGGGGTTGTCTGCGTGGGTTTCATCTGGGTGCTCTGGTTTCCTCCCACAGTGCAAAGATATGCTGGGTAAGTTTGATTATCCAGGCTGAATTGCCACAGTGTTCATGGATGTGTAGGTTGGGTGGATTATCCTGGCTGAATTGCCCACAGTGTTTAGGGATGTGCAGGTTGGGTGGATTGTCCAGGCTGAATTGCCCACAGTGTTCAAGGATGTTCATGTTGGGTGGATTATGCAGGCTGAATTGCCCATAGTGGTCAGGGATGTGCAGGATGGCCCTGGGAAATGCAACGTTGCAGGGGGAGGTTAGGCGACTCTGAGGGTCAGTGTCAGTGTGATGAGATGAATGGTCTTATTCCACACTGTCGGGATTCTCTGATAATTCTACTAGTTTTAAAATAGTTCCAGAAAATAATAGACCAGATCTAAAAGTTAAGGTTCTAAATTAGACAAAGGCCAATTTTCACAGCACAAGGCAAGCACTTTCAAAATTTATTTGCGGGAGGTTATTCCCAGGGAAAGGGACGGCTGGAAAGTGGGAACATAAGAACATAAGGAATAAGAGCAGGAGTAAGCCATCTGGCCCCTCAAGCCTGCTCTGCCATCCACAAGATCAGGGCTGATCTGTTCATGGCCTCCGCTCCACTTTCCTGCTCTCTCACCATCACCCTTAATTCTTTTCCTGTTCACAAATCTACATTTTGCCTTAAAGGCATTCAAGTTGATAACGTCAAATGCTGCACTCGGCAGGGAATTCCACAGATTCACAACCCTTTACCTGAAGAAGCTCCGCCTGAACTCAGTCCTAAATCTGCTCCCCTTATTTTGAGGTTATGCTCTAGTTTCACCCGTCCCCAGTGGAAATAACCTCCCTGCTTCTGTCTTATCTACTTCCTTCAAAGTTTTATTTTTTCCTCTCCAACCTCCCATTCTTCTAAATTACAATGACGATAGAACCAGTTTTCTCAATCTCTCCACATACGCCAACCCTCTCAACTCCCAACTCAAGCTAGTGAACCTCCTGTGCCAGTACATCCTTGCTAATGTAAGGGGACCAAACCTGTACACAGTACTCCAGGTGTGGCCTCCCCAGCACACTGTATAGCTGCAGCATAACCATCCCTCTAGCAATGAAGGACAATATTCCCTTCACTGTCTTAATTACCTGCTGCACCTGCAAACCAACTTCCTGTGATTCATGCACAAGGATACCCAGCTCCCTCTGTACAGCAGCCTGCTGCAATTTTTCACCAGTTCGTCATCAGTTTGCTGTTAGTCCAACTAAAATGGATAACCTCACATTTCCCAACATTGTCCTCCATCCACCAGATCCTTACCCACTCACTTAACCTATCTGTATCCCTGTGCAGACTGACAGTGGTCTCTCCAGACATTGCTCTACCTCATCTTTGTATCAAATGTGAACTCTGACACCGTACACTTGGTCCTCAACTCCAAAACATTTGTGTAAATTATAAACCGTTGTAGTGCCAAAAGTAATCCAAACACCCATTTATCCCCGTTCTTTATTTTTTGTTGGTTAACCGATCCTGTATCAATGATAATACATTACCCACAATGCCGTGCATCTTTACCTTATACAGCAGCCTTTGTGTGGCAACTTGTCGAGTACCTTCTAGAAATCCAGATACACCACATCCACCGAGTACCCCATGTCCAACGTGCTCGTCGTATCTTCAAATAATTCCAGTAAATGCGTTATACATGACCTACCTTCCATGAATCCATGCTGTGTCTGCTCAATGAGACAATTTCTACCCAGATATCTCACCACTACTTCTTTGAGAGATTCAAGCATTTTCTCCGCTACAGAAGTTAAGCTAACGGGTCCTTTTTGAAAAATAGTGGCACCACATTTGTAGCTTCCATTCTGTCAAAACCATCCCAGAATCCAACAAATTTTAGTGGATTATTACGAGTTGTATTTGCTATTTCCCCCCCACCCCCGCCATCTCCTTTTTCCCTGGGTGCATTCTTTTTAGATTAGATTACTTACAGTGTGGAAACAGGCCCTTCGGCCCAACAAGTCCACACCGACCCGCCGAAGCGTAACCCACCCAGACCCATTCCCCTATATTTACCCCTTCATCTAACACTACGGGCAATTTAGCATGGCCAATTTGCCTAACCTGCACATTTTTTGGATTGTGGGAGGAAACCGGAGCACCCGGAGGAAACCCACGGGGAGAACGTGCAAACTCCACACAGTCAGTCGCCTGAGGCGGGAATTGAACCCGGGTCTCTGGCGCTGTGAGGCAACAGTGTTAACCACTGTGCCACCATGCCGCCCACAGCCTAAAGGTAGATGGGCCAGGAGACCCATCTACCTTTAGGCTGTTATCTTTCCCAACATTACCTCTTTACTGGGAATGATTGCTTCTCTGTCCTCATCTGCCATTGCCTCCATAGGCCTGCGACAATGCGAGGACATAGACAGTATGTTCCTGTTAAGGCCAAGGCTGATAGGTGTAGAGAATGCTGCCTGTCGAGAGAAATTGTGGGCCTGGTCAAGAAAATGAAGGAGGGATATGGCAGGTACAGACAGCTGAGTTTGTGTGAATCCCTAGAGGAGTATAGGGGCAGTAGGAGTATACTCGAGGTAAACCAGGAGGGCAAAAAGGGGACATGAGATAGCATTAGGAAATAGGTTTAAGGAGAATCCAAAGTGTTTGTACAAATACACTAAGGACAAGCGAGTAACCAGGCAGAGAATAGGTACCCGCAAAAATCATCAAGGCTGTCTGTGGAACCGCAGGAGGTGGGAGAGATTCTATATGAGATTCTTTTACTGAAAGAGGATGTGGCAGCTAGAGTGTTTGGAGAAATAAATAGTGATCACGTGACAAGTGTCCATATTACAGAGGAGGGGGTACTGGATGTCTTAAACGGTAGCAAGGTGGAATAATCCCTGGGACATACTCAGGTGTAACCCAGAACTTTGTGGGAATCTAGGGAAGTGTTTGCTGGACCCCTCGCTGAGATATTTGTGTCATTGATAGTCATAGGTGAGGTGCTGGAAGATGGGCGCAATTATTTGAGAAAGGTGGGAAGGAAAGGCCAGGGAACAATAGACCAGTGAGCCTGAAATCAGTGGCACAGAAGTTGTTGGATGTGATTCTCAGGGACATGATTTACATGTAATTGGAAAGGCAAGAAGTGATGAGGGAGAGGCAGCCTGGCTTTGTATATGGAAGTCACTAACTTGGACTCCAGGAAGACACAAGGTTCTACATAACAGACCGGTTAGCAAGTTTGAGACTGTAGAATACAGGGAGGACTAGCTATTTAGATACAGAATTGTCTAGAAGGTCATAGAGATGTATAACATGGAAACAGACCCTTCAGTCCGTACCGTCCATGCCAACAACTTACCCAACCCAACAACTGTGTGAGAAATATGCTGTCAGGCTGGGTGCTGGGTCCACTGCTTTTTGTCATTTTATATCAATGATTTCTATGTGAATATATGAGGTATGGTTAGTAGGTTTACACTAGACACCAAAATTGGAGATGTAATGGACAGTGAAGAAGGTTACCTCAGTACAATGGGACTTCAATTAAATGGGCTAAGGAGGGGCAGATGGGTTTAATTTAGATAAATGAGGTTCTGCATTTTGGAAAAGCAAATCAGAGCAGGGCTTGTACACTTAATGAGGAGGTCCTGGGGAGTGTTGCTGAACAAAGAGACCTTGGAATGCAGGTTCACACTTCCTTGAAAGTGGAATCTTAGGTATGCTAGTGAAGAACGTGTTTTGTATTGAGTATAGGAGTTGTGACATTATTTTGGGGCTGTACAGGGCATTGATTCACCTACTTCTCGAATTCTGCTTTCACTCCTGGTCTCCCCGCTATAGGAATGATGTTGTGAAACGTGAAAGGATTCAGAAAAGATGCACAAAGATGTTGCCAGGGTTGAGAGTTTGAGATATAGGGAGAGGCTGAATTGGCTGGGGCTGTTTTCCCTGGGCATCGGATGCTGAGAGGTGACCTCAGTGGTTGATACACTCGTGAGGGACATGGTGAGGGTGAACAGCCAGGGTCTTTTTCCCACGTTAGGTGGGTCCAAAACCAGAGAGCACAGGCTTAAGGTGTGAGGGAAAAGATTTAAAAGGGATGTGAGGGGCAATGTTTTCAAGCTGAACATGGTATGTATATGGAATGAGCTGCCAGAGAAAGTGTGGAGGCTGGTACAATTGCAACATTTAAAAGGCGTCTGATTAGATATGTGATCAGGCAAGTTTGAGAAGGATATGAGCCAAGTCCTGGCAAATGGGATGAGATTAATTTAGGATATCTGGTGGGCATGGACAAGTTGGACCAAGGGGTCTGTTTCTGTGCTGTACATTTCTATGACACTAATAAATTAAAATTAAGATCGGTTTCTCTTTTATGGAGAGTTAGCAGAAGGTCAGAAAATTCTCCTTGGAGCTGAGAAGGTTAAGCAGTGATTTCAACGAGGAGCAGTATTGTTTCCAGGAAATTTAATTTACAGAGAGACAGCATGAGAAATTATTAACATTGTCACAATTTTTATGAACTACTTTCGGTAAGTGGCAAATAATGCAGGGTAAAAACGTGAAGATTATTTTACTCAGTAAGTTCTGAGCGTCTGGAACAGTTTGATTGACAGCTGGATGCAGATTCAGTAGTTATTGTCAAAACAAATTTGCAATTTTCCTTTTTAAAGGAAGGATTTGGAGGGCTATGTCCAAATGGAAGGTGAGTTGGGACTGACTGGCACCATCTCCAGACGGAGAGTGTACAGCCCCATTAGGCTGAATAGCCCCCAGCCCCTGTGCTCTGAGACACTGTCTCATTCACTGAATGACGAAGCTCATCACAGGGCAGAGCCATAGACATGTACAGCATGAAAACACACTCTTTGGTTAAACTGGTCTATGCAGACCAGATATCCCAACCTAATCTAGTCCCATTTGCCAACACTTGGCACATATCCCTCTACTCCCTTACTATTCATTTACCCATCCAGATGCCAAATAGTATAATTGTACCAACCTCCTCCACTTCCCGAGAGAAGATTCCATCCACGCACCAACTCCACTGTGAAAGAAATTGCCCCTCAGATCCATTTTAAGTCTTTCCCTTCTCATCTTAAACCTATGCCCTCTCGCTCTGGACTCCTCCACCCCAGGGAAGATACCTTGTCTATTTATACTACCCATGCCCCTCATGATTTAATAAACCTTTGAGGTCATCCCTCAGCCTCTGATGCATCTGGGAGGATCCCACCACTTATGTCACAATGGAGCCTGGCTGATTGACACAGCTTCAGACCAGTAGGACAGTTGGCGTGATCCTCCAGCCAAAGGGAGTGAATGAGGGGTGGGTCCAGCGGGCCAACACCTGACCATGAGCTTTGCAAGCGCAGTGTCACTGTGAGCGGGAGGGGTCTCAGTGAGTGTGAAGGGACTGGGAGAGAGATGGAGTTAGTGTGGACTGGGAGGGTTGATAAACACTGTTTCAGTCTGCTAGACCTGAAAAAAATACTCGGGGTAAATTAAAACCAAAAGAACTGCGGATGCTGTAAATCACACACAACAACCTCAAGGTACTGGAAAAGCTCCACAGATCTGACAGCATCTGTGAAGAGAAATCAGTTCTCATTTTGGATCCGGTGACGCTTCCTCAGGTACTGATATTACTGAGAAAAATACTATTGGTTTATATGCAGAAGGTAGGGGTTAAGGAGTAAATGATAGGTGTGGATAGAGTCAAAAGAGAGAGAGACAGAGAGAGAGGAGCAGTTGGACAAAGGAGTGGATATCAACCTGGCTGGGGGAGAGTAAATACCTGTTTATGGGGACTGTTAGTGGTTATCCATAGGTAGTGTGTAATAGCAGGCTATGTAATAACAAGGCCTGGTATTTGAGGTAGGGGGCAAAGAAACTAGAACGTGTTGAAGCCATGGGATTGCAGGGTCCCCGAGTGGGAGATGAGGTGTTGTTCTTCCAGCTTGCTTTAAAGTGTGGTGCTGGAAAAGCACAGCAATTCAGGCAGCATCCAAAGAGCAGGATAATCGACATATTGGGCATATAAGCACTTCATCAGAAATGTGGGAGTGGGGGAAGCTGGCTGAGAGATAAATAGGGAGGTGTGTGTGGGGTTGGGGGTAGGGAGCTAGGAACAGGCTAGGTAGATGTAGATGGGGTAGTAAAAACAATGACTGCAGATGCTGGAAACCGGATTCTGGTTTAGTGGTGCTGGAAGAGCACAGCAGTTCAGGCAGCATCCTGATGAAGGTCTTTTGCCCGAAACGTCGATTTCAAAGCTCCTTGGATGCTGCCTGAACTGCTAAGCTCTTCCAGCACCACTAATCCAGTAGATGGGATAGTGGTGAGAGGGTGGAATGGATAATTGGGAAGGATGATGGACAGGTGGGACAGTTCAACAGGCCAGTGCCGAGTTGGAGGGTTGAATCTGTGATGAGGTGGGGGAGAGGAGATGAGGAAACCTTGATGCCGTGTGGTTGAAAGGTCCCAAGGTGGAAGATGAGGTGTTCTTCCTCCAGGGGTCGGGTGGCTCGGATCTGGAGGTGGATGACACCCAGGAATTGCATGTCCTTGGCAGCATGGCGGCAGAGGGGGGTAGCTGAAGTGTTTGGCCACAGGGCGGTGGGGTTGGTTGGTGCATGTTCCCTGAAATGTTCCACAAGTTGGCATCCTGACTCCCCACTGTAGAGGAGACCGCATCGAGAGCAAAGGACACAAAAAGTGAGGTGTTATTGGATGTGCAGGAAAATCTCTGCTGGATGTGGGAGGATCCTGTAGTGCCTTGGATGGAGTTGAGGGGGGAGGTGTGGGCACAGGTGGTAAGTGAAGGTGCTGGGAGTGGAGGATAGTTTGGTGGGTCGCATGGATCTAATGAGGAAGTCACAGAGGGAATGGTCTCGGGAATGCTGAAAGGGGTGGGGAGAGAAATATATCTCTGGTGGTGTTGTCTGATTTTAGTTGGTGGAAATGGCAGACGATGATGCATTGTATCTGGGTGGAAGGTGAGGAAGAGGGGGATTCCATCCTTGTTGCAGTTGGAGGTGTGGGTGCCAAGGGCAGTGGTGTGGGAAGTGGAGGAGATACACGGGAGGGGAAATTGCAGTCCTTGAAATCGGAGGCCATTTGGTATGTTCTGAAGTGTTCTGCCAGCTTGCATCAAGCTTCACTGGAACACTGCAGTAAGCATGAGACAGAGATGTTGGCCTGGGAACAGCCTTGTGTGTTAAAGTGGGGGGCAACTGGATGCTCCGGGTTTTTTTTGCATCAGAACATAGATCATCAGCCGTCTTTTCCACCACCGCTACTGAGATGCTACCAGGTTCCTGTCTACTCCATTAACAGCTTTCCGCCCTTCCAGCCGGATTGTTATCCACTCTTTTGTCTTTCCAAATGTTCCAGTCTCTCTTTGGGCTCTGTCCCCACCTATTATTTACTCTTTAACCCTTATCTCCTGTAGTCCAAAAATGTGCAGATTAGGAGAATTGGCCCAGCTAAATTTCCCGTAGTGTTCAGGGATGTGCATTAGTCCGGGGAAATGGTGAGTAAACGGAATGGGAATGGGTCTGGGTGGGTGTAGAATTGTTGGGCCGAAGGGCCTGTTTCCTGTGGGGATTCTAATTTTCCCAGCTGCCATCGGTTCTGAGGAAGGGTCACTGGACCCATGATGACCCTTTGTGTGTGCAGGAGGAGGAAACGGGAAAGGAGAGAGTGGCAGCAGAAACCGGATGAAATGTATCAGTGGAGACTGGGAGGGTTGAGTGACACTCTGTGCAGGTCGTTAATCTGAATTAGAAACTCCTGGTCCCTGGTTTGCAGCAAAGTGGAAGATGGCTTGGGCCTCAGGCAGTGAGAGGTGCTGGGTTATGGCTGCCATCTTTATCTGGGGCCAAGGTACAGCAAGGAGCATGCACGTGTCCTCTTCCTGGGTGGGGGCGGTGCGATTTGAAGAGGAGCATCCAACACCTACCAAAAGAAGTGTTTGCCTTCACTATTCATCTTGCACTGACTATGAGCTTTGTTTTGTGAATTTATTTTATAGGATATTAGTTGAGAATAATTGAGACTGTGATCTCAAAAGCAAGTTTCTACAGTCCACAGAGTCATCACGATCTGAATATCATTGACATTTAACTGTGAAAGGAGAAAGGTTTATCTGTTCTGTCTGTGGGAAAATATCTTCAATATTTTTGTCAAGCCAAAAGCAGAACGATGTTCAGGTCCATGGTTGGATCACCCTTTGGGTGTGTGTTCAATTCTTGGCCCTGTAGCTGTGGAAGGAGGTATTGGCCTGAGAGAGAGCACAGATTTATCCATATTACACCTCGTCTCTTTGCAGGAACTGTCAGATTTAGTCTCAATCATCCACTTTATGATGTTAACCTGTAAACTCCTTACTTCCAATTCCCTGCAAATTTCTCATTGAAATTCCTTGTGGACTCAAATTCCAGCACCATTTCAGGTGGAAAGTTCCAGATTCTGACAACTGTCTGTTCATTCGGAAACTGCTGAAGTCCATTTTGACTCTGGGGTTACAAAGGGATGAATTGAAAGATGAGATGCTGGTCCTGAGCTCCCATTGAGATGCATTAGAACAGTACAGGAGGCTGAGGGCAGTGTCAGTGTGAGCAGACAATGAAAATGACAGGGCTGCACTGTGAGGGCTGCTTGGCTCACTGAGAGTGTTTTGGAGTTGGATGTAAACAGAGTGAGGTGAGACTGGGAGAAGGTGAAGCTGAAACTCCGTTTTACTTCAGACTATTCAGAAATTCACAGTCCCAATGGGAATAGCCAACTTGTCAGTGATACCTGCGGCGTATTTAAGTTTTTAAAAGTACGACATATCAGCTTAACTAAAGATTTTTTTTTATTATAATGGGCATGTTTGAAGTGAAGGAAGGTTGCTCACTCATTTAAATTCTCTTAGTGGGAGTAACTAGATGAATGTAGTGAGATGTTGTTACAAGAGCCCTCAGATCTGTGGTGTGCTCCTCTCGCACAATGTGGGACATAAGGGATGCTTCCAGTGTCCCTTACGGCTATGTGTGCAGGCAGTGTGCCCACCTGTCGCTGCTGAGAAACTGTTTTTCAGACCTGGAACTGAGAGTGGACTCACTGTGGAGCAATACTGAGAATGTTATGGACAGCATGGTTAATGAGTTAGTCACACTGCAGGTGAGAGTTACACAGGCAGAAAGGGAATGTGTGACCATCAGATCAAGTAAAAGGCTCAGGAAGGAAATGCAGGACTCCCCAGCGGTTATTCCCTTCTCAAACAGATACTATGCACCACTTGGAATTCTATAAAGGGGGCAACAGGTGGGGTGACCTCTCAGGGGAAATCAGCAACAGCCAGGTTCATGACACTGCTCCACTGCACAGAACAGGAGGAGGGAGAATGGCATAGCTGTCGTGACAGGGGATCCAGTAGACAGGCGTGTCTGTGGCCACAGACATGAATCCAAACAGTGGAATTGAACCCAGGTCCCTTTATTGATAAGTGCACAGACCAATAAAGGTCAGTGTCCCAAATGCAACCTTCAGCACTTGACCACCCTGAAGCTCCATTTTCCAGGGACTGTGCACTTGTTCTGAGCCCTTCAGAGGGATTGAAGGGGACAGGGAAAAAACAGGAGCAAGGTTGTGTTGCAGATCTATAAAATAACTGTCTCTCTCGCCTCTCGGTTTCTCCCCCCGCCTCGGTCGCCCACACCCCTCGTGCCTCCTCCCCACCACAGGGAAAAGACCTTGTGTATTTACTCTATCCATGCCCCTACTGATTTTATAAACCTCTATAAGGTCACCCATCAGCATCTAATGCTCCAGGGAAAACAGTGTATTCAGCCTCTCCCTGTAGCTCAAATCCTCCAACCCTGGCAACATGCTTGTAATTCTTTTCTGACCCCTTTCACGTTTCACAATATTGTTTTGATAGGAAGGAGACCAGAATTGCATGCAATATTCCAAGATTGACCTAACCAATGTCCTGTAGAGCCGCAATATGACCTCCCAACTCCTATACTCAGTGCTTTGACCGATAAAGGAAAGCATACTAAACACCTACTTCACTATCCTATCTACCTGCGATTCTGCTTTCATGGAGCTATGAACCTGCATTCCAAGGTCTCTTTGTTCAGGAGCACTCCCGAGGACCTTACCATTAAGTGTATACACCCTGCTAATATTTGCTTTTCCAATATGCAGCACCTCACATTTATCTAAATTAAACTCTTTCTGCCAGTCCTCAGCACATTCGACCCTCTGATCAAGATCCTGTTGTAATCTGAGGTAATCCTCTTCACTGTCCACTACACCTGCAATTTTGGTGTCATCTTACTAACAATGCTTCCTATATTCACATCCAAATCATTTATATAAATGATGAAAATTAGTGGATCCAGCGCCAATACTTTGTGACACCCCACTGGTCACAAGTCTCCAATCTGAAAAGCAACCTTCCACCACCACCCTCTGTCTTCTACCTTTGAGCCAGTTTTGTATCCAAATGGCTAGTTCTCTCTATCTTCCTTGAGATCTAACCTTGCTAACCAGTCTCCCATGGGGAACCTTGTTGAACACCTTACTGAAATCCATGTAGATCGTTTACATCGCTTTGCCCTCATCAATCCTCTTTGTTACTTCTTCTAAAAAATTGACTCATGTTCATGAGAGGTGATTTCTCACACACAAAGCAGTTGTTAATATCCCCGACTTAACTGTACATTGGGGTCTGCGTCACACAATTATAGGTGTTAATATTCTGGATAAAGTTCACGTACACCAGCTTTGTGTTAGTGACTGTGTATTGAGTCTTGTTAATAACACCAATGCCGGTTAGTTCCTTTTGAAAGGCAGTCCCTTCCGTTCTGCTTGTCTCCTCCAACCCCACCGTAGACAGTAAGTGGGAGGAGCTCATCCAGTTTCCATGTGAGTGAAATAGAGAAAATCTTCCCTTCATTCCATTAGCCCACCAGGAAATAGTGGTAGTGTCCTTACCTCTGAACCACGAGGTTTGGGTTCAAAGTTGAGTAACAGCATCTTTGAAGAGGCTGTTTGGAAAACATGCCCAAGCTTCCAGCTGTCCCTGCCTGAGCCTCCAAATAGAACCTTCCTGTAGTTTCTCTCCTGTCAGACTCTCCCATTGCTCAGTTTGTCCAGGATCCCCTCCTGTTGCTGCACTGCTCCTGTCCCTCACTGAGCTGCCCATCCCCACAGTGTCCTCCACATTCATTCATTGTTTACCATCCTATTGTCCCAGTACTCCAGTCCTCTAGCCCCGCCCCCTCCACCCTATTGGGCAGCAACTGCTGTCAATCACCCAGGGTCCTATGTGATCTGGAGCATGCTCTGTAGGAGGGGCAACCAGTGCACGGGCGCAGTGCTGGCCAATTGTTGGCGTATGTGCAGGGCGGGTCAGTGCCAGGGAGGCTGTGGGTGTGTGGGATTAATCTGTCATTTGGCAGCGCACTCCTTTCCTCCTCTGGGAACAGGACCGAGGGGAATGGTCCCAGCCCTGGTATCGTGACAAGTGGTTGGCGTATCAGTGGGGTGAGCATTTTGCAGAAAGTTATCAGAACTCGTGTGAAGATTCAGGAATGTTATGGAAAGGATCAAGGATGGGCCTGCAATTAAAGTTCTAATTTGGTTCATTTTAGTTCAACCAGATATGATTTGGCCAGTGTGTGCAGGATGGTTCTTATCAGAGGGTCGGTGTGGGGAAAATAAATAAGAGATTCCAGATTGGGAAAAAAAAATCAGTTTGGGTCTGACCAGGAAGGAAACCCTGGGAGGTGGGAGGAGGATTCACCAACACCCAGGAGGCTCTGATTCAGAGTAATAGACTTGATTAGATTAGATTTCCTACAGTGTGGCAACAGGCCCTTCGGCCCAACCAGTCCACACTGACCGTCGGAAGAGTAACCCACCCATTTCCCATGGCCGATTCACCTGACTTGAGCATCTTTGGATTGTGGGAGGAAACCGCAGCACCCGGAGGAAACCCACGCAGACACGGGGAGAATGTGCAAGCTCCACACAGAGTCACCCAAGGCTGGAATCGAACCTGGGACCCTAGTGCTGTGGGGCAGCAGTGCCATCGTGCCATCCCTTTTTTTTTGGTTCTTAGCCTGCAGGCAGGAGCTAGGAAGCTGAATCCAAGGAGAGGAGAGAGAGTGTGAGAACTGGGTGTGGAGGAAAGGAGTGAGGAGATTGGTTTGGTCTTCAGTTAACGAGAGAGAAATTGTGAGACTGAGATTTAAAGCTTTGGGGCAACAAGGAAACTACAATTTAATACTATCATTGTCTTATAAAGATCTTGTTTTCTCTGTACGGTACTGAAATGGCTGATTTGCGGATGAGAAATTCAAATTGAACTTCATGTTCAGTTTTGATGGTTACTTGATCCGTGCCGATCTGAATATCATTGGCCTTTTCATGTTGAAGGAAAGGTGTGTATTCTGTCCGTGGGTGAATATTTCAAATATCACTGTGACTGGAAAAAAATACTGAGACACAGCCAAGTCCATGTTATCGTGGTGACTGTGGAGAGAGATTTTGTTTATTTTTAAAAGTCTGAAAAACATGGCACATTTTCCAGGAACAATTAAGCTACAGATTTGTTTTGTATGAGGACAAGGTTTTAATTAACCAAGCAACCAGAAAGAGACAAGGATGCCTGCACCATGGAACAAACGATGAAAACGGGATTGTTGTAAAGGAGTTAATTATCGATCATGGCTTGTAATTCATTGGCGTTGTCACGTCGGTTCCAGCACCTTTGGGAAATAGTGGAAATGTGATGAATTTAATGTAGGTTTCAGTTATTAAACGGGAAAAAGTGCAGAAGAAATTTACAAGGATTTTTGCCAGGGCTCAGGGGTCTGAGTTATAGGAAGAGGTTGGACAAGCAAGGATTTTTTTTTTGTTTAGAGCAGAGGAAACAGGGGGGGGAATCTTTTCTCGAAGTGTATAAGACAATGAGAGGCATGGGTAAGGTGAATGCACTCAGTCTTTTGCCCAGGGAATCAAGGACTGGAGGGCATCAGTTTAAGGTTATAGGAGAAAGAATGAAAGGGAACCTGAGGAGCAACTGTTTTACACAGAGGGTGGTATGTATATGGACTGAGCTGCCAGTGGAAGTGGTTGAGGTGGGTACATTAATAACATGTAAAAAATAATTGGACAAATGCATGGATAGCAAAGGGTCAGAAGCAGATGGGCCAAGTGCAGGAAAATGTGGTTCACGTGATGGGCATTTTGGCGGGCATGGGACAGTTTGGGCCAAAGGGCCAGCCTCTGCTATAGGATGCTCTGACTCCAAGTATATTTGCTATTTCTCCTGCTATCTCTGGTAGCACCCTGGGATGTATTTCATCTGAGCAAGGAGACGTGTCCACCTTTAGCTCCATTAGCTTGCCCAGTTCTAACGCTTTCGTGATGATGGTTGTTTCTTGCTCCTCACCTTCCTTTGTCTCTTTATCAATGACTGGCATGTTCTTCATATCCTCCACTGTGAAGACTGACTGCTGTGTACTCATATTCCTGAACCCTGCTGGATAGGAATAACTAGGTGCAGAACTCTGAGAGGTCTTCTTTGAGTCTTTATTGATGAGACATGGTAGGTACCTTGATAGTGTACATGCAGAACACCTCCAGGCAGCATCAGGTAACTCCCCGCCTGTCCGATGTGCCGCTCCCATTCTTATACCTTTGTGGTTTGTGGTTTTGAGTGGAGGCTGTCTCTCAATATTATTTCCATAGCAACGGCAGTTAAAAAGTCGAGTTCAGCTCAACACTTTGTGGTTAAACCACATACCCCTCCCCCACACCCCTGTGGCTCAGTCAGGTATCTGACAGGCACTTCAGTTTCAGTGGGGCTGTCTGTCAGGATTCTGATGTTGAAGAACTGGTGTTGGACTGGGGTAGGCAAAGTTTAAAAACCACACATCACCAAGTTGTACTTCCAAATAAACCTGTTGGACTATAAGCTTTTGCAGTGTGCTGAGAGTTTGAACTTGATCAGGATTATCTCTATGGTAACAGTTAAGTCCTTCAACAATTACAGAGGCCATATGTTCCCCACATAATAGGTTTCCCTCTAGCAGTGTAAACTGCTATTCTGACCCTGGGGATAGCTACTCAATCCCATCTAGCTTTCTGTTGATCTTTAAAGTTTTTCTAATCTCCTAGATTCTCCTTGGTCTTTGCCAATTTGTATGCTTTCTATTTCAATTTGATAAACTCCCTTATTTCCTTAGCCACCCATGACAGATTACTTCTTTTCCTACAGTCCTTTGTTTTCACTGATATATACTTTTGCTGAGCAGTTTGAAAATTTTTTTGATATTCCTCCACTGTCTGTCAACTGTCCCACCCTAAAGTCTTTGCTTCCAGTCTACATTAGCCAACTCCTGCCTCATCCTATTGTAGTCTCCTTTGTTTAAGCACAGGATCTTGGGATTGGATTTAATCTTCCCGCTTTCCAACTGTATTCTAAATTCAATCATACTTAACACAAGACTTTTATCAGATTATGAGGTGAGGCGATGTTACCTGGGTATTTTGGTTTTCATTGTCAGAGACCTTGACTCTGTAATAAAGTACATGATAGATATTCACAACAGAGTATTCTGGACGGTGTGAATAGTACGACACAGTCTAAAACCATAAATCACTGTCTCCCCTCCATTCACATGATTTGGAGATGCCGGTGTTGGACTGGGGTGTACAAAATTTTTAAAATCACACAACGCCAGGTTATAGTCCCTCAGGTTAAATTGGAAGCACACTAGATTTCGGAGTGTCTCTCCTTCATCATGATCCAATTAAACCTGTTGGACTATAACCTGTTGTGTGATTTTTAACTCACCTCAATTTAAAATTGCAAAATCATTATCTCCCACATGCTTCCTCACTATCTAATCCACCTGACTATCCTGCTTTTTCCGAAAATCTCCTTTGGTGAAGGTAGTGAGTTTTGGATTCAGCTTTCCAGTTATTACCGTAAGAAGATAAGCCCTGGGCCCAGGAGAGGCAATGCAGCCCTTCGAACCAGCTCCACCATTTAAGACCATGATGATTGAGCTCACCTCGGTCTCAGCTGGAATTTCCCACCTGCTCCCTCTCTTGCCCTTCATCTCATTGCAAATTTAACATCTGCATCTCTTCAGTAAATTTGCTCATTGTCCTGGCAACCACTGCATTTTGAATAGGCAATTCCCCAGATTCACAGCACATTGAGATAGGTACATTCTTCTTCATGAGAATAGAATAGATTCCCTACAGTGCAGAAACAGGGTATTCGTCCATGGAGTCCACACCAACCCTATAATGAGCATCCCATTCAGACTCACCCATTCCCTGTGTTTCCCATGGTTAATGGCTTAACCTGCACAGGCATGGTCACTGTGGGAATTTAGCATCGCCAATCCACTTAACCTGCACATCTTTGGACTAAGAGATGAAACTGGAGCACCCAAAGGAAACTCGCACAGACACGGGGAGAACGTGTAAACTCCACACAGTCGCCTAAGGTTGGAACCAAATCCAGGTCCCTGACGCTGAGAGTCAGCAATGCTAACCATTGATCCACCTCTGCTTAAAATCATCTCCTATTAACTACCCCACACCCCAGTTGGCTGAGTCTATATTCCTTATATCAGATAATCAGGTTGTGGAAGCAGATGTATCAGTAAAACCCAGTGACAGTCCAAATGTTCTGTGTGTCTGAATGGGGATCCTATACACAACACCCTCCAGCCTACACTTTTCAATCACTTTCCAGAGACAGGGTTCCAGTGGCTTCATGGGGACTACAACTCCCACAGTCCGTGAAGCAGGGCCCACACGTGTGTGGGGAAACCCGGCACTGTACATGTACAGAATGTGGGCGGGTTTTGGAGCATGTGCTTTGGGTAAGTATACTTTGTAGAAAGTATTTCACACTGTGATTGACTGGAGGAGGAATGTATCTGCTTATAGTATTGATCTGTTGGGGGATCAAAGTGTCACCACACCCATGTAGGACCACTCTCCATCCCCAATTCATTGTAATGGTGGGAATCAACTAATGGGAAACAAAGAAGGATCTGCCCCATTCTCCCAGACTGAAGTTTCTTCTGTCCAGGATCTGCCACCTCCCTTTCTGTTTCCTTTTGTCTCATTCTGCAGTTACATTACTGACTTGCAGCAACTGAAGGGAAAGGAAGTGAACCCAGAAAGGGTGCAGAGTCTAACCAGGGATGAGAAGTGGTGGAATGGATCTGTTTATCAGTAACTCCATGAGAATGTACATTAGGGGGCAGCAGAGTCAGAATGGTGGGAGAGAGTAAGTGGGCTGGAGGGTTACAGCTTTTGGGGAAGAAAGGGGAAAAATATTCCAGAGCAACTAGAATTGTCTGTTCTGAATTTCTAACTTTTTTTTTAGATTAGATTACTTACAGTGTGGAAACAGGCCCTTCGGCCCAACAAGTCCACACCGACCCGCCGAAGCGCAACCCACCCATACCCCTACCTTTACCCGTTTAACCTAACACTACGGGCAATTTAGCATGGCCAATTCACCTGACCCGCACATCTTTGGACTGTGGGAGGAAACCGGAGCACCCGGAGGAAACCCACGCAGACACGGGGAGAATGTGCAAACTCCACACAGTCAGTCGCCTGAGTCGGGAATTGAACCCGGGTCTACAGGCGCTGTGAGGCAGCAGTGCTAACCACTGGGCCACCGTGCCGCCCACTAGATTAGATTACAGTGTGGAAACAGGCCCTTCGGCCCAACAAGTCCACACCGACCCGCCGAAGCGAAACCCACCCATACCCCTATATTTACCCCTTACCTAACACTACGGGCAATTTAGCATGGCCAATTCACCTGACCCTGCACATCTTTTGGACTGTGGGAGGAAACCGGAGCACCCGGAGGAAACCCACGCAGACACGGGGAGAACGTGCAAACTCCACACAGTCAGTCGCCTGAGGCGGGAATTGAACCCAGGTCTCAGGCGCTGTGAGGCAGCAGTGCTAACCACTGTGCCACCGTGCCGCCCACCTGTGCCACCGTGCCGCCCACCTGTACATATTCCTTTATACAGGGTGCTAGATGGTGAAGATTTGCAGACTGAAATCTCAAAATCATGTGCAGATCGTGATTAAGTTAACCAGCATTTGAAGATCCAAAGATAGAGACTCACTCGGCCAAAATCCTGCAACACTCTCCATCCCAGCATTGTCGGTCTCTCTGCACCAAATGGACTGTGAATGGTATGAGACAGCAGCTCACTACCATCTTCTCAAGGGTAACTAGAGATGGGGACTAAATGCTGGCTGAGCCAGTGATCCCCATATCCTGGAAATGGGTTCTATCTCTAGTTGCTGAATCCCGGTTGATGTTACTACAGGATGAAGAGGGACACTGAGTGGTGCATCCTCCAGGAGGCAGCACCATCACATTTCCCCGCCTACAACCGCACTGCAACCTTCCCACCATCAAAATCAACATTAAGCCATTTTGCTTTTGGTTAATCAGCCACAGTAAACCACCCGTGTAACCAATTGAATATTTATAAACAAGGCCCATGACGGGCAAAGCAAACCATTGCAAGTGACAGAGTGAGAAGGGACTAAATCAAAGGAGAGTTGGGGGTGAGGGAGCAGCGACAGAGATAAAGCACTGTATCCCCTGTGGTGCCTACCTCTATCTGAAGGCATCAAGAGCATTGATGCACACCACATGCTCCTTCTCCAAGGACACCTTGCTGTGTAGCCTTTATCCTCAATCATAGAATAGAATCCCGACAGTGTGGAAGGAGAGCATTGGCCCATCAAACCCCACCGACCATCTGAAGAACATCACGCCCAGAGCACTCTATCACTGTAACACTGAATTTCCCATGGCTGGTCCACCTGGTCTGCACAATCCTGGACACTGTGGACAATTCAGCACGACTGGTCCGCCTAACCTGCACATCTTTGGGCTGTGGGAGGAAACCAGAGCACCTGGAGGGGACCACATTATCATGGGGAGAATGTGGGAACTCCACATTGACCAAGGCTGGTCTCCAACCTTGTACGTGGTGCTGTGAAGCAGCCGTGCTACGATCATAATTTAAATCGAAATAGATGATCATTGCTTATTGTCACATTGCTGTTTGTGGAGACTAACTGCCCAGAGAGACACCCTGGGGTTCAGAAAGTGGCAATATAAATTCTGTCAACTCCAGCCCAGTTAATATGATTAAAAACCACAACATCAGTACTCCAGCAGTGTCATCATGTACAATGTCCAGTCCTGACTCTGATGGACAGTAATATCAGAATCAGAGTCCAGCAGTGATGTGTGAACTCTACCCCACATGGAGCAGGTGGATGACCACTTACTGGACTCAGTTGTGTTGAAAACTCAGCAAATCCCTTGTCACACAAAGAGGTGAATGCTTCATATCCAGTGTGAACCCGCTGGGGTCTCAGGTGGTGGGATGAATCACTGAATCCCTTCCCACACACCGAGCATCTGAGTGGCCTCTCCTCTGTGTGGGCTCACTGGGGTCTCGGGGCAGGATGAATCTTTGAATCCCTTCTCACACACTGAGCATCTGAATGGCCTCTCCCCCTCTGTAGGCTCACTGGGGTCTCAGGGGCAGGATGAATCACTGAATCTCTTCTCACGCACTGAGCATCTGAATGGCCTCTCCCCTTGTATGGGTTCACTGGGGTCTCAGGGCAGGATGAATCTTTGAATCCCTTCTCACACACTGAGCATCTGAATGGCCTCTCCCCGTCTGTGGGCTCACTGGGGTCTCAGGGGCAGGATGAATCACTGAATCCCTTCTCACGCACTGAGCATCTGCATGGCCTCTCCCCCTGTGTGGGTTCACTGGGGTCTAAGGGGGCAAGGTGAATCACTGAATCCCTTTTCATACACTGACCATCAGAATGGCCTCTCCCCTGTATGAGCTTGCTGGGGTCTCAGGTGGCAGGATGAATCACTGAATCCCCTCTCACACACATCCATCTGAATGGCCTCTCCCCTGTGTGGGCTCGCTGGGGTCTCAGTGGGTGGGATGAATCACTGAATCCCCCTCACACACTGACCATCTGAATGGCCTCTCCCCCTGTGTGGGCTCGCTGGGGTCTCAGGGGGCAGGATGAATCACTGAATCCCCCTCACACACTGAGCATCTGAATGGCCTCTCCCCTGTGTGGGCTCACTGGGGACTCAGGGGGCAGGATGAATCACTGAATCCCCCTCACACACTGAGCATCTGAATGGCCTCTCCTCCACGTGGGCTCACTGGGGACTCAGCAGCTGGTACATTTGAGTGAATCTCTCCCCACGCTGGGAGCAAGTGAATGGCCTTTCCCCAGAGTGAGCTTGCTGGTGTTTCAGCAGGTCACTGAGTGAATCCTTTCCCACACACTGAGCAGGTGAATGAGCTCTCCCCGATGGGAATGCACTGATGTCTCTGCGGGTGGGAGATTTGAATGAATACTTTCTCACACATTGAGTAGGTGCAGGGTCTAAATCCACTGTGCCATCTCTGGTGCCTTAGCAGATTGTAAGATCGAGTAAACCCTTTCCCATACATGAGGCAGGTGAGCAGCCTCTTTGCAGTGTGACTGTGTCGGTGAGTGTCTTACTGGGAGGGTAGGTAAATTCCTTCCCACAATCCCCATGTTTGCATACCCTCGCCCTGGTCCAGTCATAATGGTGTCTTCCCAGATCACATGACTGGTTAAATATTCGACCACATGTGAAACATGGGAATGATTTCTCTGGGCTGGGAATGCTGCTTTCCCCTTCCTTATTAACGATAAGGATCAGGACCTGCAGAATTGGATGACTCTGCAGTTGATATGATGTTAATGTTTCCCATCTGGGAACTCTCACTCTCTGTAAAACAATTTTTCCCTATCATTACTACAACTCCCAAAACCAGTTTTCCCATCAGTTCTCCTGAACTTATAAATTTGGACTAATGCAATGACCTCAGTAATGTGCCTTTCTCTCACCTGTTTCTGAAAGTAAATTAGGACCATTTTGAATAACTTTGCACACTTTACCAGAAGAACCCACACCTATTCTTTCATTTAAAAGTTTTAACCCATGAGAAATTTATTACCTGCTCCAATGACAGTTATAATGGTCTGACCACTTCTACGGAGCCAGTGCAGGTCAATTCTAACAGTTATCAATAAATTGTGCCAGAACAGGATGTCCCACAACAGGAAGTGCTCTGACACTCAATGCCCTTGAGTTGTGTTTTTTTCGTAAAGCCCCTCATGCATCTGGCAATACGATTGAAGATATTTTATACAGTAACCTTACAGTCTCAATTGCCAGTTCCAGTCCATGAAGCAGCCAGTTACATGCACCAGTGACTTGAATTCTGACGACAGCATTTCCCTGGCAGGAGAGATTGAAGAGCATGAAACTGTCTTCTCTGGAGTATCTAAGAAACACTTGAAATGAACAAAATTCTTCAAGAGCTCGATAGGACAGATACAGGAAGGATGTGCTCCCAGGCTGGTGTATCTGGAATGAAATCAGCACTAACTGTGGTTTCTTTACCCAGCATCCTCTTTAGCTGCATAAATGTTTAAGATATATTTGCTGCTCTAATTCCACTCTCTTGATCACTCCCGTTTGTAACTGCTGTAGTGTTGGGGGCCATGCAAATTGATAACATTTGATTCAATCCATCCCAAAACCCCTCTGTGTCTGTGTCTCACTTTTGTTCACCGAGACCGTCATTCAATCTGACCCCTTCACAATCCCTGCTCTGATATTTCCTTAGAGGGCTCAGAATAAAATGTTCACACAAGGACAAAAGGAGGCTGATGGGCTCATCACCTCACTGAATGCCATTCTTTACCTTTACCCCATAAACCTTCCCATTCGTCCTCTTCCAATAACTGTTCAATTGAATTCTCTTCATTGTACCTGACTCACCACACTTTTTGGCAGTGCATTCCTGACCATAAACTTTCTCTGCATGAAATTGTTTTGTCTCATGTCACATGCGCTTCCTTTGTCAATCCCTTTACATCGGTGCCTCCTCATTATTGATTCTACCATGCATGCGAATAGTTTGTCCAAATCAACTCTCACTGGATCCCTCTTGGAGGTATCTTTACCCAGTATCCCCCGGGATGGTGAATATCATCTCTTCCTGTCACAGGAGACCAGTGCGAGACCATTCAGGTGCTCTCACTGTAGGATTGTGTTCAGTACACCATCCAGCCTCACTGTACTCCAGTGAGAGGCCATTCACCTGCTCTGAGCGTGGGAAGCAGTTCACTCAGATATCCAGCTTGATGAAACACCGGTGAGTTCACAAGTAACCACAGTGATTGGATTTGTTTTGTTTGTTCATGGGATCACGGCATCACTTACTGGGGCAGCATTTGTCATCCATTCTGACTGCCCAGGAGATGGTTCAGAGTCAACCACATTATTCAGGGTCTGGATTCACATGTCGGTTGGACCAGGTCAGAATAAACAGTTTCCCAGACCCAGTGACATGAAGAGTTGTTTTCTGGTCTATTATCCTATTTCAGAAATAATAATGAATAATTTTTGCAGTTGAATTAAAAGTGAAAGACCAAAATGGGTTTTAGTCTGATTGAGCACGTCCTCCTGTTTTCTCAGTTGTTATTGACAGTCTCATTCCCCTCGCACCAGAACCTGTTCCAGAGAGTGTTACAGAAAAGGCAGAATGGTCAGCTGCAGCTGGTCACCTGACCAGTCACTGGACCCAGAGGTTCACTCTCCACAGATGTTGCCAGATCTGCTGACTTTTTCCAGCAATGTCTGTTTTTATTCCTGATTTCCCAGCATTTGCAGATGGTTAGTTTTTCAATATTGATCTTGTCTGTTGCAGAGGAGTTTATTAATGAGTTTGGAGGGTTTTGGAAATTGCAAGTTAGGCCACAAATCAGCCATGATCATCCTGAATGGCAGAGAAGGGTTGAGGGGCTGAATGGCCTCCTCCTGTTCCAATGAAAGTTGTCCATCTGCAGCTTGTGGTAACATTTCCCCTCACTGTTCACATCACATCCATGTCTAACACACTGTTACTGACTGAACAAACCTGTGTTTGAGTTAAACCTGCTAATGTTCAGTGGCTCCCTCTCCTGCCTCTCGGATTTAACTCTCATCATGGAATGCTGTCTCGTATTACTGCGGGAATGCCCACAAAGGGCTCAGCCTGGATTCTGTATCCCCTGAGACCCACAAACCCGGTTTATTTCCTTCTTCCTCTTTCATTCTGGCTATTGAACACTCAGTTTCAATCCAATCTCCTGTCATGATCTTCAAAATGTCCATGTGGGTGGACAAGAGGCAGCTGGGATTTAATGAAGAGAAGTGGGGATTAGGCAGAAGAATGAGGAGAGCTGACAGCAAAGGCAGTTCTCATTGTAACGGCAGAGTTTCTCCATGACCCAGTGAGTGGTGAGGCACCTGAGATTGTGGGGGAGGCAGATTTGGGATCAGGGATTTGGAAAAGCACTCAGACACTGACTGACCTGTCCATCTGATTGTTAGCTCAGACAAAAATACACAAAGAAAGAGGCACATTTAGATAGCACCTTTGATGACCTGGGGCAATGAAACATGCTTCAAACCCAATGATTTCAGCCTCAAATCTCTGAAAATACAGACACAAAGCTTCCTACTTGAACCAGGTTGTCTCTCCAGCGTCCTTTTTTCTTGAGAATAGAGTTTTAAGCTGTGTAGCCATTCCTGGTGATTGTAACCTCTGTGTCCTTGTAAGATGTATGACTGAACCTTTATTTTCCTGTTCCCTGTGAGCGACATCAGCAGCAGAAACAGGTCCTGACCTGTGTGGGTTTCGGTTGGAGTATTTATATTTACAAATTCATTCTCACCCTCACATACAGTGTGAAATTGCTGTAAAACAGAAGGAAAGGAGTGAGAGAGCAGCCACAGAAACACAAAGGCAGCATGTGTACCTGAGCTGAATGAACCTGGCATGAGGAAAACGTGTCGACAATCACAACTAATTAGAATTACAGGATCTCTGAGGTGCACAAAGAGACTATTCGGTCCATCGAGTCTGCAATGACCCTACCTCCATAACCCCACATTTACCATGGTTAGCCCAACCCACCTAACCTACACACTACAGGCCATGTTAGCACGGCCAATCCAGCAAACCTGCACATCTGTGGGAGGGTCACATATTATGTCTAAATGCTCAGGATTGTGGATGAAGGCTCACAAATACTTGACTCTGACACAAATGCTCTGTTTTTTTTTTCAAAATAAAATCTGGGGGAAACTGCAACTGGAAAGATTTCTGATTATCTCAGGAGGAAGAGAATTCAAAACTCGTGCCATTGACCCATGGGGCACAGTGATAGTTACAGATGTCTGGGAACCATCAGAAATGTAACAGGTTGTGAGCAAGGTGGGGGTGAGACAAGGACAAAAAGACATTCTGTCACACGGGGGAAGGCAGGAGAAATTAAACAGCAGAAATGGTAGTCCCTCAAGGCCACAGGGAATGGAGTTAGGGCTGGGAAAGAAACAAGGTGAGCAGCTGCCAAAGAAATACTTTGAAAAAACAGATTATAACAACATAGAGGACAGAGTTCACAGTCTGAAATTGTTGCTGTCATTGGTGAGTACAGAACGCTGTAAAGCCTGGATCGTTCTATTACAGCCAACACATACAGGATGGACAAAGTGGCCTCGATCTGTGCTGTAACTTACTGACAAATTTATTCTGACGTTTTGAATTCAGGTCGGCTGATATTCATAAATTCTCAAATTGGACTTGAGTTTAATATTCTGGAGAAATGTCAAATAAATCACAATGATCCCATTCTGCAGACTTTAGTCCATAGCCCTGCATGTTCTAGCGTTTCAGTTACATCCATGTCCTTTTATTCTAATGTGATGCCAACTACTGCCTCTACCACCCCATCAGTGAGTTCTTGCTCCCCACCATCCACTCCCCTTCTTTCTGAGAATTAGTTTCAATCTAAAACCTCCAGTTTCTGACCTCTCTGTTATGAATAGCTCCTTCCTAGCCACTCGATCTGGATTCCTCAGCATCTTATCACTTCAATTAAATCTCAGCTCATCCTCCTCGGAAAACATCCCCAACTTATCCAACCTTTCCTCAGAGCCGACATTCTCCAATCATGGAAACATTCTGATCAATCTCCTCTGTACTCTCTCTGGTGAGAACACATCAACGTGGGGACTAGGAGTGAGTGCAGTACTTTAACCATAGATTAACTGGTGTTCCTGACATTTCCCGTGTCACCTCCGTGTTCTTGTGGTTGTCGCTGATACAAGAAGTGTCCTGGTTTTCCCACATGGAACTGGATGTGCACTCCATGGGGCTGGGATTCCCTACCATTTGTTAACTAATCCTAAATTAACTCCAGATTAAAACAAGATTATCAGATACCCAACAATCAACTTGTTCCATTATTCTCAAGTCAATTTAAAAATTATTACTATCTAAATACCACAGGCTTTAATTTGCTGAACAAGTATTCAGATGTATTCTCTGTTCGAATCACTTGAAGATTATTACCTTCAGCTACATTTGGTGAATTGAACACTGATTGTAAATATATGAATATCAAATGGATTTGAGTTTGATGATAATTAATCTAGTCTGACATTCGTGTTGATTAATATCAATATAAACAGCAATAGGGTTGATTCATATCTGCCCTCTGGGCAATTAGGCATGGGCAGTAAATGCTGACGGGTCAGCGACACCCTTATCCTGTGAATGAATAAAGGAAAATAAAAGTCTCTACCCAGTGTGAATCTGCACATGTTCAACGATGTTGTGAACATTTCCAAAACTAAGTTCTCTATATGCAAAAAACATTATGAACTGCCAATACCATTGTTCATTACTTGGTGTGAATAAG